>NW_006207133.1:4899885-4909691 GCF_000334495.1 Tupaia belangeri chinensis
CTGGGCTCGGGACTGGAGCAGTCCAAGGCCTGTTGCCCCTGCCTCCACTCCCCAGCCACCCAGGAAAGGGAAGGTGGTGGGTGAGCAAGTGAGGCTTGGTCTGTCTTTGCAGTCGCTCCCTGTTGTTCCCTTTACTGCCTGGCCTCCACCCCATCAGATCAGCGGCAGTACTGGGTTCTCGTGGGAGCGTGAACCCTATTGTTGTGTGACTGTTTCACTGTGTATTGCGATGTGGGAGAGGTAGAAATGGGGTACACTTGGTCATGCTGGGATCCCCTCCTCACCATTCCCCCATCCATGGGGAGATTATCTTCTATGAGGCCAGTCCCTTCTGCTGGGAAGGTTCAGGACCACTGCTGCAGAGGTTGTTTTTCTCCACCCATCCCTGGACTGTGAAGTCTCCTCCAGCAGTGGTCCGTGGGCAGGATGGTAGCTCTTGGAAGTGGTGCTGGATAAACCCCCTAGGGGGGCAGACCTGTGCTAGGACAATGTGCAGTCCTTTGCCCAGATGTCAGAGCATTCCTGTCTGTCAGGGATGCTGTCGTCCCCTCCCCACCACCTGGGCTCAGTCATGCAAGCAGACAGAATGCCAGGAAAAACTAGTCCCTGGAACACAGTGCTGCCATGGCTTCTACCTCTGTCCTGCACCTAGCGCTTCACTTGTGGAACAGAATTTGGAAGGGCAGAAAATCACACAGAACCACAGGCTGCTCTATCCTGAAGTTTCTCTTTCCAGAGCTCCCAGAAGCCCCACAGCTGGAGAGGTTATTTATGTTAACCTCCTATTTAGAAATTAAGCTCCGATTTGGAAATTAAGGATTGTAATTTGGAATTAACCCAGATGTCAAGATGAAATGAGACACACTGTGGGGGAAATTGAATTCCATATTGCCCAAGACCCATTTTATTTATAATAACCAGCCACTCACATCATGCCAATATTGATGGATCATATGTTTAAAATTTTGATAGCTCATTCATTTCTATAATTACATTTATTTCAAATTAAATAAGTCTCGCACACCCTTGATATACAAAGAGACAAAATTAATTTATGGATCAGAATTAACCTGCCATTCAACCCCCAGAACTGTCCTTTCTAGAAGCCCTTGAAGAGCCACATTCTGCCATTTCAGAGGAGAAGGTTTGTGTTCAAAGCAGAAAGGGCTTCACCTGGCCTGGGAGGCAAGTGGCCCTGCAAAGGTGATGGGGTTGCAGTGGCTCTCCTACAGGCCCAGATATGGAAACAAGGCCATTTGCCAAGAAAGCGGACCCACCCAGAAAAGGGCAAAAGTAGTTGCCGGGCACAGCCTGGGGTTTCAGGGAAGTGTGTGAGCACCGGCGATTGACCTAGTTCACTGTTATGAGCAGCCCCGGGGAAGGTTCATCTAATGGCCTTTCTGGGCAGGGTGGTACCCACACCCCTTGCCAGAGCCCCATCTCCCAGCCACCACCAGCTTGTCATGTACAAATGCAGCTGACCAGATGAGTGTGGGGACCCTGAGCAGCTGGGCTATGTGGAGGTGGGGAGGGTATGAACAGAACTTCCTGCATGGGCGGCCAGTGTTGGCACCATGCCCACGATGGGGAAGCCGGTTCACAGGGAGGAGATGCCTTGCAGAGCTGGCAGACACGAGGCTAGGGGGTGGCAGACCAGTGTGAGAGGGAGTGGGCTTGCCCTAACTCTCTGGTGCCAGAGCACCCCTGGCTTCCTGCCGTAGTCTGCTGAGCTTGCCTCTGTATTTAGTCAATGTACCCTCTACCAACCAAGGGACTGTGGCAGCCGGGACTGACCGTGGCAGCAAGCCCTGGAGTGACAGCAGAACATGGAATAGTGGCAGTGACATCTAAGTCTGAGAGGGCTACAGAGAGCCCTGGGAGGTGTCCTGACCATGGAGTGGCATGGGAGGGCCCCCAGATTTCATGGACCTCCACTGGGGAGTTGATCTGTGAGATCTGCCAGGCCTTGGTTCTGGAAACATAGCAGAGAGACGTGTTTGGGAGATGGGCTGAGGGCTCGTCTCTATCCCAGGGCTTTATTGGGGGGTCCAGTTGGGACCCAAAAATGGTGGCGAGTTGGTGCTGCTATGCCCAAGCAGAGGCTGGATAAGACATGACTCATCCCAGTCTTATACAGGCCAGCCCACAGGACCAGTGAGAAGTGAAAACACCCTCCTGCTTCCCTAATCGTCCTAATCCCCACAGTGGAGGGCAGGGGCGTTCTGAATTAATGGGGTTTTTAACCCACGATGGTTCTGAAAGTCCTGAATTTAACTCAGATTACTTGTGAGTAACTAGGATTCATTTTCTGTCAATCAGAATACAAGCACAGCATCAGAAATTAAATCGAGTGATACCCAAAATAGAATTTGTTTTTGCACACTTGACTCTGTACACATGGAATGTGGCCCCTGGAGCCTGTATTTCAGAGGCCCCCCAGGGGATGAAGTGGTCCTTAGACAGCACTTGGGAGCCACATTCACCACAAGACACTCCACGGGAGCTCTGACTGTCCTTAGCGTTGGAGCGTTGGCATGGTGCTTCTTCAGAGGCACAGAGTGCCAACAGTCACGAGGTCTGTGTGCCACTCCCCTGTGCGCTCCACCCTGAGCAAGTGGTCTGCCCTGACACACAGGGCCTCGCGTCGGGGGTGATGGGGAAGAAAGACGCCTTGTTAGGCGAGAGGTTTCACGAAAGGTTCCCTGAGGTCTCTTCTAACTTCGAGATAGACAGCTATTTATCCGGGGCTCCTGTGGTCCGCACAGCTCTAGAATAAAAAAGAGGGGATAAAATCCAAGGCCAGGCTCTGGGGACTCCCTGTTACAAATATAAAAACGTTGAGATCACGCTCGGACCTCCAGCCCCTGCAGGGATCAGGAAAACGTTAAAATAACGCTCGGACCTCCAGCCCCTGCAGGGATCAGCACTGCGGGAAGAATTGACACTCCCTAATTAGCTCATGCCGTCTCCACAGCAATCCACATACTGAAATTACTATCCCGATTTTACAGATGATGAGACAGATTCGATGGCAGTAATTAACCTGCCCAAGGTTATAAAGCTATTGAGGAGCAGAATCAAAATTAAATCCCATAGCTCATGCCCTTCCCAAACATTCCAGGCCTTTTCAAACATCCTTTACTTTTTCAAAAAAGAAACACAAAAGTTTAAGATCACATTGGTGGATGACTTCAAACACCTCTGCGTGAAAGTCAGTCTCAGATAAAGCCTCGGCTGGTCACGTGCGAATGCTCAGGTGGTTTCGCATCGTTCCCTGTACCTGGAATTCGGATCTCTTTGCCTTCCCTCCCCAGAAGTCTCCTGTTCTCCATACCGTATAAATATTTCAGACCGTTTGGGCTTACTGAGGGAAGAGGAACAGGGCGCCCCTTCATGTGTTTTCTGTGCAAGTGGATGGGGTGCTGGGACTCACAGGCCCTCTGCCAGGCAAAAGCGGGCCTGGATGGCTTCCGCGATTGATCCGGGCCTGCTGCCCGGCCCCGTGGGGTGGCGCGCAAGCCTGGAGGCAGTCCGTCTGGGCTGAGTTGGCTGACTGACTTACCTGCTAAGGCACTTTGTAGTTGTCCCTCAGAGATGCCTTTTAAAATTCGGCTCTCACCGATGACGACTCCATGCACTGCTGACTCCTGATAAATGTTGCTGATGAATTCAGGAGGGAAAAGAAAGGCAGAACCCAGGCTGCACTGCCCACGGGCGTCGGATGCAGACAGCTCTGGGCAGAGCCACAAAGGGCTCCGGGTTCCCACTTCTGATCCTGACCTGTCCCCTCCGCGGCCACCTCTCTGTCACTTGGGGTGGTATTGCTCAGACTACAGACAATCAGGGGGTCCTGGCACAGCAGGGGATGTGGAAGGAAGCATCAAGATAGGCAACTCTGGGGACCAGCAGTTAGTGTAATGGCTATGTTGCTGGACTCCCATGTAGTCCATCACGGTTTGAGTCCCGGATCTGGTGGCTTAAACTCACACCGGGTGCGTGTGCATGTATGCCCAAGATCCCGAGGAGAATGGAGGAGAAGGGATTGCGGCGTGACCATCACCCCTGGGGGATGATTTCTCCCTTTCTGTCTCTATGTCTCTCTCTGTCTTTCTGGCAAGCACACGTGCCCTATAGCAAAAATCTCTCAAAAAAAAAGGGAAGGCAGCCCTGCAAACCCAGTGCTCTTCGGGGTCACCTGCACCCAGCACTGTGGCCAGTTCTCCAGAGACGAACCTATCATTTACAATAATTAAACAAAATGCCTCCTTGCTTTCCATGGTATTGAATTTCACGGTATTGAATTTCACATGATCAAAACTTGATGCCAGAGGAGTTTTGTAAACCCAAGTTTCTCACAACAGGTGAAAGGAGGATTTGCCACGTTAGAGGCCTGAGCAGGTGGAAATCCCAGGGAATGGCCCTGCTGTGTGAACAGAGTCCACAGAGCAATAACATGAACTTGTCCCAAGCAGCTTGGCACATGCCTGATGACCCTGGCTCTAGCACTTTCCCCAAAGGCAGGACTTAATAAGGAAGTGTTGAAGTGAGCACAACTCCGGTTTCCTCTGGCTGGAATATGAAGTGGAGCTGGTTGTCTCCCATGACTGATGCTCCTCGGCTTCAGTGAGGGCTGGTCCAGGCAGGAGAGTCTGGTGATTTCCACGCTGATGCTTTGCTTTGCTGGCAACGGCTTCACCCCTGGTTGCTGTATCCATGCTGGGGCAGCAGCCACAAGTGATCACAATCAGGTGGCTTAGAATGGCAGAAACTTACTTTCTCACAGTTTTAGAGGCTACAAGTCCCATTCCAATCAATGTGTTAGCAGGTCATACTTCCTCAGAAGGTGCTAGGGAAGAGTCCTTTTTTGCCTCTCTTGGCTTCTTGAAGTTTGACAGTCTTGGCTTATGGCCAGGTCGCTTCAGTCTCTGCCTCGGTCACAGGCTCTCTTCTCTCTATTCCTCCCTGTGTCAGTCCTTTTCTTACGAGAATAGCAGCCATTAGATGGAGGGCCCGTGCTGATTCAATCACACTTGCAAAGACCCTCATTCCCAATATCTTAGTTCAGGCTGCTAGAGCAAAACACTGCGACTGGGGCACTAAAACAGCCAACGTCTATTCCTCACAGCTCTGAAGGCTGGTAGTCCAAGATCAGGTGCCAGCATGTTGGGGGCTTGGTAAAAACCATCTCCAGTTTACAGCTACGTCTTCTCATCCTTCTATGTCATGGGGAGAAGAGACGGAGGAAGCAAGCTGTCTCGTGTCTCTTCTTACAAAGGCACTAATCCCATCATGAGGGCCCTCATGACCTAATCACCTCCCAAGGTCCTCAGCTTCTAACTCCATCTTAGTGGGAAGGCAACGTTTCAACATATGAATTCGGGTAGGTGGTACAAAAACTCCCTCCATCCATAGCACCCAGTTAGATTGCATTCTGAGGGTGCACTGAATTTTGGGGACACTGTTTACTTCATTCCAGTTGCTCATGTGTTCAGGTATAGGACGGCTGCGATAGCAAATGGGGAGGCAGGTCCAGGTTGACATCAGGTCTCTTTCCTGACTGTGAAAGCTCAGGGGTGGATATTGTAGGTGCTCTTGGATCTGTTTACTGATCTTGTGTACCTTCGCTTTTAGCAGCCTACGCCTAACGCTCTCTGGGTGATTGCCCCATACAGACAGCTAGTTACCTCCGTAAGACCTTACTCAAAGTCCACCTGGCTTGGCTTCCTCATTTCAGCACCAATCTTGCCTTGGGAACACTACCTTTATAAGGCACTTGAGTTAGAATCCTCGTTTCAGGATCTGCATCTGGTTAGTGCCAGATTTAACAAATAAAGATATAGTTAGTAGTCATTACCAGGCCAGCCCTGGTGGCACAACAGTAGCACACTGCTCTGCAATGCTGGAAGCCACATGGAGAGTCCAGGTTTGGTTCCTGGATGGATCTGAACATGACAGGTGTGCGTGTGCATGCCCGTGATTCTGGCTGGCTGGGATAGGCTGGGAGGGATCACGATGCGGGACCCTGCCGAGGATGCTCATCTTTATCTTTCTCTCCCTCTCTCTCCACCCTCCTGAAATAAATAAATAAGCTTACATGTTTTTGTTTACCTGAAATTTAGATTATGTGGACATCCTATACTTTTTGTGTTGGCAACCCTGCCTTTGGAAAACCTAACTTTAGACAAACTTTTCTCTGACTGAGCCAACTTAGAGCACCATTCTGTCCCCCAACGCAACCACCTTAGCAGATGGGATAGGATAACAAGGATTTGCTTAAATCAACCAGGGCCCAACCCTGGATCTGCAGATAACACCAAGTCCACCTACATTTTAGGGTTGGCTGTTTCACGTGGGAAGGGCGTTGTGGCTGTTGCAGAGAACCACATCACTTACTATGTAGAGTAACTAACTGCAGTTGTGATTCTCAGCATTGACGGTTTACAGCGCCGCTGTAAATTTTGAATTAGCAATTTTGGAAACAGTACCCCTGGAGGAAAGATGGAGTTCGATACCTTTGAGCCTCTAGTTACGACATTTTTTTTTTTTTTTGTCAGTCAATCAATAGCTAGCCTTGTTCTTTGAGTGTTTCTGCTTAAAGACACCTTCCTTAACACAGAGGGTGATTCGCTGGCAGTGGACTCGGCCCACAGCGCTGTAACTCACGCCCAAACAAGCTCATCTAATGCACGGATTTTCTCCTCGAGGTACATCACAGCCTGGTTGAGTTTTGGAGCACTAACAGCACCTTGAGCACCAGATTTAGGGGCCACTTTAAATAATAAAAGCACAAAATAGAGGAAAACATGGCACTAAACAGATTGCAAAAAGGACGCTTGTTCACAGTGCAGAAACGAGTGCTGGACAGAAGCAGAAAGGCGGAGTGTCAGCTTGTTCAACCTCAGCTGGGACACAGGCATTGGCCGACTCAATTTCGCCACTCCGTGCATGTGTAAATGACAGAAGAGCACTGCTGATTCGAGGGCTGTGAAGAAATTTTAGTTAGTCATCAATATGGAATCTGCAAATAATAGAGACCTGTAAAAATCTGTTAATGGTTGTATTTCTAGAGCTGTGAGGACTGGTTTCAAGTATACTCATGTTAGGTTGACACTGCAGAGAACCTCCTACAGAGCATGGGGGCTAGCTAGATAAACATAGAACCTGGACAGACAGCCTGTGACAAGGAACTGTATTTGCACGGCCATCGACGTGCACTTCTCCTCACTCTGTAATTACAGCAGCTAGCTATGCATTTACAGTGCTAACATGAATGACTTAGCAAAGGGCATTGTATCTGCCTGGGAGTTTCCTACCTATACGACACGAAACTCCTGAACTCAGCCCTCTAGCTGCATAGTCAGTAAATAGACCGCTTGCTTTGGTAGCAGAGGGAAAAGCTGAGCCCTAAGCCACTTTACACGTTGCTGCTACTGTTCACACAGCCACCCGCTGTCAGTTCTCACACTCACAGTCCTACGGAGCACTATTTAGCCAAGGATAGTTATTTTTAGTGTTTGCAAAGGATCATCCACCAAAGCCCTTATTTATCCCTTGAGACGATATTTATCTCTTGGACAGATTGACTGTTTGCCCCAAACAATTAAAACATCAAAAGTTTTCCTTGGTTAGAGCTGGCAGTCTCCTCCCAGGAGAGCTCCGGTCAACTGTCTATCCATTTTCCCAGGCACCGGCAGGCCAGCTTGGAAGAATCACGTGGGGGCAGGGGTGGGGGTGGGGAAGGGGCTCTTGTCATGATCTGATATTGTCATGGCAGGCCTCCCATAACAGAATAATTGTTTTCCTTTCCCCCAACTTATTTCAGTGAACTTCATCATTTTAGAATGAATTTACTCTTTTACCAAAATGACATATGCATTCACTTTTTGAATCAACTATTACTAAAAGCCCTGTGCAGCAGACCCCTGCCATGCTCCCTACCCTGGGTATAAGGCCGGGGGGACATGTGCACGTGAACAGAAAGAGAGAGAGAAAAAAAAATAGTGCCTAGTCAGGCTGCGATCCTTTTTCCTCCAGATCTCCATCTCATCAGGTCCCAGACAGGAGGCACAAGTGCCTGGTATGTTTTCCAAGCTACCAGGGCTGAGACTCCAACCCTGGTCAGCCATGTGGGATCCAGCTTTCTCTGCATACGAAGTGGGACTGCTACACCCAGTAGCAGGACTGGCCTGGCAATGGCTTTTGGTTTCTGACTTTTTTCACTGTCCCTTCTGGTGCTGACACCTTATTGTTAAATCATATGCTTATATCTCATTTCTTGATTTATCTGTCTTAATCATTTTCTATAAAGACAGACAAGTTTCTACTTCTCTCCCACCCTCATTTTCCCTGTTTTCTCTTCTTCTTCCCATCTCCTTAATATCTGAGAAGTCTTTCAAAAAGTCATGATGGGGCTGGCAGGTGGCATGGTGGTTAAAGTGCTGGACTCCCCCACAAGGTTGACTGTGGTACGAGACCCAGACCTGGCACCTATCTCTCTCTCTGTCTCTCTCTATCTTTATCTCTGTGTGTATGTCTCTCCCTAGTCAAACTGAAGAACAATAGTAATAATTAATAAAATAAAATAAGTAATTCTTTCAAAAAAAGTTTATGACAAATGCCTCACATGAAAAGCTATGCACAGTTTTCAAAAATTTTTACACCAAAACAAACTCATACTTTAATTCTATTTTCCACAAACTTTTCCAAGTCCCCTTGTCATTATATCATGACTTTTACTTAAGTCATCACAATTACTTACATCATTATGATCATATGACTATTGCTTGCTACTGAGCAATGATTTTGTTTCTTTGTCTGGACAACATTTTTTTTTTACTAATTAATATTTTTTATGAAATTAACTTTCTATGGGCTTATTGCTTCTTTCTGTGTTCAAATGCCCCACCAGTCCATCACATGCCTATCAATGTATTTTTTCAACCTAGTTTTGACAGCACACTTCTGCTGGGACCAGGAGTCCTCTGGGCATCCTCTTAGCTGTCACCATAGATGTCCCCACCTCCCCTCCTTGTTGTAGAGCTCATGGCCTCCTCATTCTGAATCCAGCCCCTTCTTTGGTCAAAGCACATCCTCCAGTAGTTTCTTCTGAATTTTCTGAGGTTTTCAGGGCTGACAATTTTTTTCCTTTGGCTGGGAATAGAAACCAAGGTTGAAAATTAATTTCCTTCAGAATGGTGAAACTCTCAATCTGTTCTCCTTTATTGTAGTATCCAGTGTTGCATTGAGCGGGCCAGTGAACACCACTGCCTTTCTCATTCCTGGGGATTGGACCTGGTTTGTTTGTTTGTTTGTTTTGTTCTGCTTTGTTTTAAAGCTTTTGATATAAGATGTGTGCACTCTCCAGACAGAGAGAGATAGTAAGAGAGAAAGTGAGAAATCACCCTTCAGGGGGAATGACCATGCCACAATCCCTTCTCCTCCATTCTCTTCCTAGGATCCTAGGCACACACACACTCCCGGAGTGATTTTTAAAAATTATTTAATTTTATTATTATCATAATCTTTTTTATACTACATTGAATAACATATATCTTTATGGAGTATAACATTTCTTTTTCCAGCACAATTACCATGTGTATTAGTCAAGACAAAGACATTACTATCCACATCATCATCATCAAATAGCTTTTCATCATTTTTTCAGATTATTATTATTTATTCTCAATATTCTTTAAACATTCAATCACTATATCATTTACCCAACATGAAATACTTCTCAGATCATCCAGGTGAGAATACTATACATGTTATCAACAGGTAATAAACTATTTTTGTGTCCCACTAAT
>NW_006207133.1:4909857-4926166 GCF_000334495.1 Tupaia belangeri chinensis
GCACTTTTCCAACTGAGCATTCTCCTGTCCTTTGGGTAGAATATACCCAGAAGTGGGACTGCTGGATCAAATGGTAGTTCTGTTTGTAGATCTTTGAAGAACCTCCATATTGTTCTCCACAGTGGCTGGACCAATTTACATCCCCACCAAGAGTGGAGGAAAGTTCCCCTTTCACCACATCCCCAACACTTAATCACTTTTTGTATTTTTAATCTTTGCCTTTCTGACAGGGGTTAGGTGGTATCTCATTGTTGTTTTTATCTGCATCTCCCTTATGATGAGGGATGTTGAGCATTTCCTCACATGCTTTTTGGCTGTTTGTATGTCTTCCTCAGAGAGATTTTTGTTCAGCTCATTTTCCCATCTTTTAATTGGGTTAATCAAGTTTTTTTGGGGGTAAGCCACTTGAGTTCCCTGTGTATTCTGGTTATCAGTCCCTTGTCTGAGGCATATTTGACAAAAATATGCTCCCATTCTGAGAGTTATCAATTCACACTTGATACTGTGTCCTTTGCTGTGCAGAAACTTCTTAGTCTAATATAGTCCCACTTGTCTATTTTAGGGATTATTGTCTGTGCTTTGGGAGTCTTATTTAAGAAGTCTTTGCCTACCCCAATGTCTCCAAGACTTCCCAGTATTTTCCACCAGTAGTTGTATAGTTTGAGGTCTTAGGCTCAGATCTTTGATCCCTTTTGAGTTGATTTTTGTTAATAGTGAAAGATGAGGATTCAGTTTCATCTTTATGCAGGTAGATATCCAGTTTTCCCAGCACCATTTGCTAAAAATGTTTTACTCTTAGAGTGATTTTGAAATCACCAGATCCAGTACTCAAACCACAGATGGCCATGTAGGAGGCCAGCACCTTCACCACTATGCCACCTGCTGGACCTGGTTTTGTAATCTGGAAGTTATGAGACTCTTTTCCCTTGTCCTAAAAAATTATGGATTCCCACACTCTATTGTCCAGATGAAAACTTAAAGCCCAGAGAGGAAGAGACTTGCCCACTTTGTCCCCAACCCAGGCTGATGGGCTTCCTCTCTGACATGGTTCTGTGGGTCAGTCTGTACCTTCTGGGCACCCACCTGCTTACATTGCACAGCAGGGGCTCTATCTTGGGGAACAAAGTTTTGCCACACCTGTTCCCCACTGTGTGGGCTGAGTGACATGTCAGCTAACTGCAGTCCCTGGAATACTCTCCCTAGCGCATTTCCCATTACACTAAGCCACAAGAGACGGTCTCAGAGGTTTAACAGGGCAGTGACCATTTCGTAACCTATTCATACCTTCTCCAATTACTCTGTTACATCGAGGTGCTGCTGGGAAGGGGCCTTGGGAAGGGGCTTTATGGCTGTGACTCAAGTCCTAAGTCAGTCAACTTTAAGTGAATTGGAAGGGAGATCTGGAAGCCAGTCAGTAGCACAGCAGTAGTGTAACTGGACCCAGTGGGAAGGTTCTGGGTTCACAACCTGGGACCTCCCTGAGCATGCCAGGCTGATGTGCATGCCTGATGATGATCCTGGCTAGCCAATACTGGGGATGGGCTGCAGTGTGAAGACACTGCTGGAGACGCCCATCTCTCCCTTCTCTCTCATAAATAAATAAATATTTTTTAAAGGAAAATCATCCTGGGGGGCCTGACTTAGAACCTCTTTACTAGGACATATTAGACATGCAAATATAAATCTATGTGTTTCCTATGGTTCTACTTCTCTAGTCAGCCCAAACTGATTCTCCAACCAAGGACCCACCTTCCCCTGGGGACACCACTGTGCCATGACTCCAACACGTGGTTGAGCCTAAGGAAACCCTGAGTGAGGGCTGTGCCCCTGGACTAGGCTCAGCAATGGCCCAGGGTGGGGGCTCTCAAAGTGTGGTTCCCGACCCAGAGTATCCGCATCACCTGGGAACGTGCTGGAAATGCACGTCCTGGTCTGACGTCGACTCAGCTTTGAGAACTCGTGTTCTCTCTTCTCCTTCTCACTCTCCTCTCACCTTCTCTCTCTCTGGTAAATGCACATGCCCTCTTGAAATAAAAAGAAAACAGACCCTTGCGGCCAAATGTACCCTTGGACCGTCCTGCCTATTCAGGAACCAGCCCAAGACCCTTCCCCAGAGCCTCATGCTTAGAGGTGAGGTCCAGGCTCTGGTATCCAGCAGGAGTGGGTCTGTCCGGTGGCTGCCCAGCGTCCTTAGAATGCATCCAAGCCATGACAGCACAGCGCCGCCCTGTGCCTCCTAGCCCCTGCCCACCTCTCCGTGTCCCACCAGCCCGCCCGTCTCCATCCATGCTCTCCTGGCTCCTGGAACCGGCTGAGCTGCTTCTACCAGGGCCCTTGGCACAAGCTGCTGCTCTGCGAGGTGAGGGCCCCTTCCACTTCCCTCACCTGGCAGGCCTGCTCACCTCGCTCAGCCCAAGTAGCCCTGCCTGGGCCACTCCTCAGTCCTTGCACCTCCACAGCACTAGCCACAGCTAGGAACGGTGTGGTCAGTGTCCATTTCCACGCCGACTGTGCCTGTATTAACAACTGTCGTCGCCATCGAGTCTAGCCTCAGGACAGAGACCAGGTCCATCAGCCAGCCATAGTTCTCAGGTCTAGGCAGTCCCAACACCCTGTGAGGCGCTGGATAAGAGCTCAGTGGCTGAATAAGCGTCCTGGGTGGGACACTTAACATCTGCCAGGCCTGGGGGGATCCAGCTCTTGATGCCCAGAGCTTAACCACTGTACCATGGGGCCGGCTCATACAGTTATTTCATCATATCCATTTTCTACGCTCTTTGTGAAGACCCCTCGTAGAGGCGCCCTTGCCTCTGGGCCTGTTCCCAGTGCCTGAGATGGCAGCTCACCCATTTGTCTCTACCATCTGTCCATGAGCTCTCGTACCCAGGTCCTTCCTTTCATTGTTCCTTTGTTCCCGCCCCTGGGGATGAAGGGAGCACTGGCCGGGATGGGGACCCTCAGTGTATTAGGTGGGGCTTAGAAACAGGCCTGGAATGAGGCCTGAACAGGAATTCCTAAGGAGATGCCCCAGGAGGAGCCTCTAAGGACGCCGGACAAGGGAGGATGGAAGGGCTGAGCTTCAGCCTGTTCCATGGCCATTCTGGAGAGGAAGTCAGGCCTCAGGCTTGCCCCAGCTAAGGCCGGAGAGCTGGGCTTTCGTCCCAGCCAGGGCAGGTAGACAGGCAGTCCCTAGGCACCTGATTCTCTGCACCTGGGGTGCAGGCCTCCTGTAGCCTGTGGGCAGGCAGGCCTCCCAAGAGGAGCTGCAGGCGCTGAGAGCAGAAGCAGAAGCCCTGGGAGGGGCACACAAATGGCGAAAGGACCCCACCGCGACTGCGAGCACCACCTCACCCTCTGCATGCCTCAGCCCTTCTCCTGATTCCAGGTGGGTTCTTGGTGACAGCAAAGGAACAGCTCTGTCTTCGGTATTTCTACATGTGGCCAGCAGGAAGAGAAAGAGCACTGCTTGGGGCCAGGCAGCGACACAGGGTTCCCATGTGGAAGGGCCTTGGGTTCCCTTCCCAGGATCCCCCTGAGCACATGTGCATGCCCATGATCCAGGCTGGCTGGGGCAGGGGTGGATCAAGGTGTGAGGTCCCTGTTGGAGGTTCTCTCTGTTTTTCTCTCTCTCAGAAGAAAGAAAAAAGAAGAGAGAAAAGGAAAGGAGAAAGAAAGAAAATAAGAAGAAAAAAGAGAAAAAAAAAAAAAAAAAAGCAAAGCCCTGCTTCGCAGCCTGGAGCCCTCTGTAACTTGTTCTGGGGGACACCTGCCAACTCCACTTGCCCCTGAAGCCTGACCTGGCTTTTGGTGGCTCCATTCCCTGGCAGGGGAAAGGACAGAGAAGCCTGGCCTCTCTGAAGCCCAGAAAGTGATCACTGCAGCGGAGGTTAGGGAGGGCATGGCAGACCTTTCTCCAAGGAGGGGGCGTGCAGAAAAACAGATGGGAAACCCTACCTTGGGCCATTAAAACGAGCAGCAGGCTTTCCCTAAACCGGTTCCATAACAAGCATTCTCTGTTCCCAGGTCCAGAGAAAGGCAGAAAAAATGTAACCCACGTGAAGGAAAATTGAAGTGCGCCCAAAAGTTCATCAATACTTTTCTGTCTTCCCTTGCCAGGTTCCCGGCCAAAGTTGTTAGAACGTGCCCGCCTCCCTGTTTAAGCAAGGTAATTTGATCCGGGCAATAATCATCATAAATATTCATGGTTTTGCCTTAACATTAGGATAACATCTGTTTCCAAACATCTGCAATCTGTTTTCAATGCTTCGGTAAAATGTAAATTAGCTCTAACTAATACAATAAAGCACTAATGGGGCTAATGATAATGAAAGTCGCCCATTAGGGCTGAGCCGGCTCTGGCTCCAGTGGCCAGTCTTCTGGAGTTCTCCAAAAATTTGCTCTCCACCACCTCAAACTTCTCCCAGATGAAAGAGGCTTTGACAAGACTCCGCTGGCCTCTTGGTTTGCAAGCATTTCACTGGCCAGGTCGCCCCTCCCCAGGGGATGTGCACCAAGCATTCCAGAAGGGGAGGCCACCAGGCAGGTCCCCTGCACAGAGCCCTGCCATCCTGCAGAACGAAGTCCTTTCCTTCACTCCACCGTGCAGAGAATACGCGCAACACAGTGAGGATGGTCCAAACCGGCAAACTGTAAACCGCATGGGGATAGAGCCAGGGCATTCACAGAAGTACTCATAGTCAAGAATTATGTGACTGCCAGTTGGCGGCGTGGTGGTTAAGGTGCTGGGTTCCACATGGCTGACTGTGCTGTTCGAGTCACGGACCCAGCAGCTCAAGAAACACACCAAGTACATGTGCATGCATGCCCAAAGTCCCAAAGGGAGAATGGAGGAGAGGGATTGTGGTGCAGCCATTCCCCATGGGGGTTGTTTTCCTCTGTCTCTTTCTCTAGCTAGTGCATACACCCTTTAGCAAGTTAAAAAAAAAAAAAAAAAAGGAAAAAACTATGTGGGGGGCGCAGGTGGCATGGTGGTTAAGGATACTGGACTCCTACATGGCCAACCCTGGCTCAAGTCCCAGACCTGGCAGCTTGCTTTCTCATTTTCCCTCTGTCTCTCTTCTCTCTCGCTCTCGCTCATCAAATTAAAATAAATAAATAGCTAAAGTTAAATAAGATAATTCTTTTAAAAAATATGAAAAAGGTCCACTCTTACAAGTCATAATTAAAAGGCTAATTAAAACAGTGGCAAACAGGGACAGCAGTTGGCGTGATGGCTATGTCACTGGACTCCCTGGCCTGGTGGCTTAAACTCACGCCGGGCGAATGTGCGTGTGTGCCCAAGATCCCAAGAGGAGAATGGAGGAGAAGGGATTGCAGCATGGCCATTCCCCCTGGGGGGTGATTTCTCACTTTTTTTTTCCCACTATAAAGTGACTGTTTTCCTCCTTAAAACTGATAAGTGGGTATGCTTTAAAAAAGGAGGAGGGCAGCAGGTGGAGTAGTGGCTAAGGTGCTGGACTCCCACATGAGTGACTGCAGTTCGAGTCCGCACCTGGAAGCGTGAACACCAGGCACATGTGTGTGTGCCTAACATCCCAGGAGGAGAATGGAGAATGTAGAAGAAGGGAGTGCGGCGTGACCATCGCCCCTGGGGATACCATCTTAAGCAGGTTATGAGAATGAACATTGCCTCATGGGACAAATAGGCACCACGTGACTCCTGATACGATACTCAGGACGAACACCCCTCGCGTTTCCTGACAAAGGGCATAGCTGAGTGAGCCCGAGGAAGCAGCAGACAAGCCCCGATCAGGGAACGCTCTGCAGCATACCTGGCCTTGTCTTCAAAGGTGGTCCAGGCCACAGCAGACTAAAGAGGTGACGCCTGTGGTCCTGGAGTTGTGTCTGCTTTAGGGGACATTATTGGGGCTGTCAGAAGTCTAAACAGGGCCTGTGGAGCAGACACCATTATATCAGTGTTAACTTCCTGAGTTGGACCGTTGTAGTTGGACCGTTGTAAACGGATGTCCTTGTTCTCAGGAATACACACTGACGTGTGTAGTTGTGGGCAAGCAGAAAGAGAGAAGGAAAAGGTGAATGTGGTTAAGTGTTCATATTTAGAGAATTCAGATGAAGGGTGTGTGGAAATTTTATTTCTACTTTTGTTTAAGTCTCAAATTATGTCAAAATAAAACAAAAAAATTTGTTTAGAATCATTTCAAAAGTATCCTCCTTGGGCCCAGCAGATGGTATAGTAGTTAAGGGCTGGACTCCCACATGGTCTACTGCGGTTCAAGTCCCGGATCTGGAGCTTGAAATTCATGCCACGCGTATATGCGTACATGCCCAAAATCCCAGGAGGAGAATGGAGGAAAAGGGATTGCAGCCTGGCCATCCCTCCTGGGGCGTTATTTATCACATTCCCTCTCACTGCCTTCTTTATTTCTGGTGAGTGCACATACCCTATAGCAAAAACCTTTTAAAAAGTCCTCCTCCAGGAAGCCCTCCTGGATTCTCTCAGGAACCCTGAAGCAGTCTTCTGTGCTGTGTGAAATGTGGTGAATACATCAGGACATTGTGGAGGGGCCTAAGTGCTGCTGGGATGGACTTAGGCATCATTGCTCCTGACCACACTCATTCACTCTGGATTTTGAAGCACTGTTGCTGGGGGCCATGCCTTGTTCCTGATGCTGCCTGGGGAGAAAGGCCCTAGACTTTCAAAGATGTGAAACATGCCCATTGACCAAGACAGCCATGCCCACAGCCAGCGTCCAGGGCTGACATGGAGCCTCAGGAGGGAAACTCACCACAGGGCAAGAGGCCTGGGTGCCAGGCGAGTGAGCAGGATCTGGGCATGGGTCCATGGAAGGTTCTGGAGCCTCCTACCTTCCATGCCTCCCACCATAAATGGCTGTTGGTGTGTGGACAGAGAGCTGGCAAGTATAACCTAGAGGGAAAGGACACCCACGGGGGCTTAGATAAGTAAGCGGGGCCAGGCCTTTGGGTGCAGTGAGAGCCCCTCCTGGGGCTCTTGGGAACAGCCAGAGTCCTGCAGCATGCTGCCTATCAGGAGGACGGCTGTCTGCAGGCGCAGTGGGAAGACCTGGGGCCACCACAATAGGCCACGAACCATGAAGCGAGGATCAAGCTCCTGGCTGCCATGGGTCAGGTTACTGAAGTGTCGCTCTGTCACCTGTGCCGGCCAGGCTGGGTAATCAGGGCTGCCTGCCATGACGTCTGTGTCAGCTGTTGTCGCTGGGGTCATCCAGGGCTGGCCGGTCTGCACTGTGCCCCTGCAAGGCCACCTCATGCCTTCTTCCCTGCTTTTCTGAGGTTCAGCCTCAGGGCCCCAGTATCTTCTTCTGACTGAAGATTTACTTCTGGTTTTGAAAGTCCGAGTGACCTACTTCTTTGGCTGTTGCTTCCTTTCCTGGGGTGCACCTTTGTCCCTGCCCTCTCTACTAGTCCCCCAACACCGGCTGCTCCAGGAGAGGCCGGTCTGCCCTTTGCCACGGGAATCCCACTCCCTCTTCAGGTGGCTCCACCAGTCTCTCTCTGCTGCTTCTCAAACCCAACCAGATCCAGCCTTCAACAGGGTGGGAAAGTCAGGTTACTGGGCTTTATTTTTCTGGATACTTCTAAGAGCGCATGGTCCAATATGGTAGCTGCTACCCCATGTGACTATGGGAATTTAAAATTAAATTCATGAAAAGTAAAGATGCACTGGCACGTTTTGAGCGCTTGCCAGCTGCATGGGACCAGCGGCACTTGGTAAGACAGCACTGACAACATCTTCTCACTGTTCCAAGCTGTACCTAAGACATTCTTCTTCCCCTTTCATGTCCTTAGGCACTGCCCAGCTGTGGGAGTGACAGTTACATGGAGGTGTGAGGACTCTGAGTCTTTCCCTGTCCTTGGAGCATTTGAATTATTTGCCTCCTGCCTGTCTAGGGACGACTTGTGTCCCGCACAGAGGAATTCCATTCTTAGGATGCAGCCAGGGTCTTGCTATCCATTTCTCCCTTGTTTTTTCTCTCTTTTTTGCCAGAGGTTGTGTGCGCTTGCCAGGGAGGGACGAAGAGAGAAGGCAACAGTCATTTGAGAGGGAGAAAGCTCCCCTGATGGGGCGTGGTCCCGCCACAATCCAGTCTCCTCCATTTCTCCAACCTGTCAGGATTTTGAGTACCCACGTACACGCACATGCCTGGCATTTCTTCATGCCACTGGGAGTGGGATTTGAACTGCAGTCAGCCACGTGAGATCTGGCTTCCTTAACCACTAGGCTATAGGGCCAGTCCCATTTCTCCCTTCTCTAGAATGCCTTCCCCAGCTACAAAAATCTGAAAGCTTAAACTACATCTCCCAGAACACTTTGCAGCTAGAGTCCTGGATACACAATTGGTTCCACCAAATAGAAGCACTGGCATGAGGTCAGGAGACAGAAGGGAGGTGGCCATTGCCTTCCCGAAGCTTTAGGTTGTTCTCTTCTGGCAAACAAGAAAATGCCCAGCCTCCTGCTGCACGTGATGAGAAGTGACTTTGGCAGCGGCTGGATTCAGCATCCCAGCTTTGGAGCCCACAAGGCAGCTGTCCCCGTGACTAGTGTTAGGTAGTCTGGGCCATGGCGCCTGCCTGACCCCTCTCCTGACCCCTGGGTCACAACTATGACGATGTGTTCCTGGAGTTAATTTCCTGTTCCTCAGTGTTCTGGTCGTCCTTCCTGGAGACCAGAGCTGAAATGCAACCTCTCTACCCTTCACGTGACTCTGTAACCCTTTAATTCCCTGTATCGGATCCCTCCTGCTTGAAATGTCTAGCATGACTTCTATTCCCTTTACTACCTCCTGACTAACAAGAAACTCTGAGTCTTTCCCTGTCCTTGGAGCATTTGAATTATTTGCCTCCTGCCTGTCTAGGGACGACTTGTGTCCCGCACAGAGGAATTCCATTCTTAGGATGCAGCCAGGGTCTTGCTATCCATTTCTCCCTTGTTTTTTCTCTCTTTTTTGCCAGAGGTTGTGTGCGCTTGCCAGGGAGGGACGAAGAGAGAAGGCAACAGTCATTTGAGAGGGAGAAAGCTCCCCTGATGGGGCGTGGTCCCGCCACAATCCAGTCTCCTCCATTTCTCCAACCTGTCAGGATTTTGAGTACCCACGTACACGCACATGCCTGGCATTTCTTCATGCCACTGGGAGTGGGATTTGAACTGCAGTCAGCCACGTGAGATCTGGCTTCCTTAACCACTAGGCTATAGGGCCAGTCCCATTTCTCCCTTCTCTAGAATGCCTTCCCCAGCTACAAAAATCTGAAAGCTTAAACTACATCTCCCAGAACACTTTGCAGCTAGAGTCCTGGATACACAATTGGTTCCACCAAATAGAAGCACTGGCATGAGGTCAGGAGACAGAAGGGAGGTGGCCATTGCCTTCCCGAAGCTTTAGGTTGTTCTCTTCTGGCAAACAAGAAAATGCCCAGCCTCCTGCTGCACGTGATGAGAAGTGACTTTGGCAGCGGCTGGATTCAGCATCCCAGCTTTGGAGCCCACAAGGCAGCTGTCCCCGTGACTAGTGTTAGGTAGTCTGGGCCATGGCGCCTGCCTGACCCCTCTCCTGACCCCTGGGTCACAACTATGACGATGTGTTCCTGGAGTTAATTTCCTGTTCCTCAGTGTTCTGGTCGTCCTTCCTGGAGACCAGAGCTGAAATGCAACCTCTCTACCCTTCACGTGACTCTGTAACCCTTTAATTCCCTGTATCGGATCCCTCCTGCTTGAAATGTCTAGCATGACTTCTATTCCCTTTACTACCTCCTGACTAACAAGAAGTCAGAGAATGGTTGAAACAGGAAAATTCCAGATCAAGATGACTACCTGAGCATCTCTAAAATATACAGCACCCAACGGTCCAAATTATCTGTCCTGGAAATAAAAGTCCCTGACCTCAGTCACCATCGCTCTGCAGAGTTGGACCCGTCTTCGTTGTGCGTAATGATCTTTATACCCCAGCAGTTCAAACTCCTCAACTCCAGGAAAAAGAGTTCAAAGAGCCTAGATAAACTTAAGCAGCATAATCGGCTAAAACAAGAGGTATTATTATTATTGTTGTTGTCGTTGTTTTTATTAAGGCTAAACAAGTACAGTTACAAGGTCAAACGTATCTAAAATGCAGTTGAACTGTCAGAGGTACACGGCATCAACCACATGAAACACAAGTCACAATTGTATTTGTTCTGCAGAAGGAAAAAAAAAACAGCAATCTTCTTCATCAAGCTGGAAAAATGACAAAAATAACAGCACTGCAAGATAAAAGCAAGCACCGAGGTCCAATGTGTGTCCTACCACTTCTGGCCAGCCACGTCCTGCTCACATGGCCACACAATTTCCTTCACTCTTGTTTTTTGTTTTTATTTTTCAATCGCCGGAGGGCATGTGCATGAGAGAGAGAGAGAACACACCTCACAGGACATGATCATGTTGCAATCCCTTCTCCTCCATTTCTCCACCCTGTTGGGATTTGGGGCACACATACACCGGGATTTGAATTGTTCTTTAAGCTTCCAGCACCAGGATTTGAACTGCATGGTCTGCCATGTGGAATCCTGCTTCCTTAGCCACTAGGCCGTGAGCTGGCCTCACCCTCCTTAATAGCTGCGTATCTTGGCTCCCCTGGATTCACACATCCTTCCTGCCCATTGCGGTGCATGAACTCCAGTGCAGTAGAGGTGGCTCTTCCCAAGGAGCAGCAATGACAGGGACGTGTGTCCCAGCAGCTCACTTTATCTCCTTGGGAATCTCCTTGCCGAGAGCCTGTGCCCATTCTTTTCTCTTCTTCCTTTACCAGGTATCTATCGGGCACTCTTATGTGCCAGACTGTGCACCCCCATCAAAAAGATCTACTGAAACTCTAACCCCAGTATCCAAAAGTGACGTCACTTACAGGACCATTGCAGACGTGACTGGCTGAGATGAACCGTGATCTTAACCTGGTACGACTGTGCTGTGAGAAGCCATGTAAAGATGGTCACACAGGAGCCGGCACGCGGAGACAGGCAGAGAGCAGAGTGATGCGAACACAAGCCAAGGAAGTGCCGGCTACCACCAGGAGCTAGGGGAGGCAGGAAGGATCCCCAACAGGTTTCAGCGGGAACAGGGCCCTGCCGGCCCCTCGATTTCAGACTTCAAGCCTCTGGAACTGTGAGACAGTAAATGCACACGGCTTTAAGCCACCTGGTCTGTCATGCTTTCCCTGGCAGCCCTAGGAACCGACAGAGATACCGTTCTGCTCTGAGCAGCACTTCGAAAGCTGAGTTTACAGTAGAGAGGAAACAGGCAGGGTCTCCATGCTCAAGGGGCTCACAGCCTCCCCATGTCCCCACCTCTCTCGGGCTTTCTTCCTCCTGCCTCCCCTCTCCCACCTCTCGGAGTGGAAGGGCAGCCCCTCAGTGCCCCAGGGCCAGGGAACCAATGAATGAGCAGGCATGGCCATTGGCACTGGCAGGTTAGGGCCTGGCCACGGCACCCATCTCTTTAACTCAGGGGATGGTATTTGAGTCACAGATTGATTCTAACCAAGGTAACTAATTCTGCATGTGGGGAAACTGAGGCTGGGGGAGTTGAAGATCGAGTGAGTGAGCGCTGGAATCAGATCAGCACTGAGGTCCCGGATGGCCAGGCTCCTCCTCCCAACCCCTCTGAGGCCCCACAAGAGCCAGAAGCAGCATCTCCCCTTCCCAGAGGGCATTTTCCCCAGTCAGTAGCTCAGACTCTAGAGGACTCCTCCCCAGAGCTGTGTCACACCTAGTCCCGTGCCCACTAACAGCCCAGCACACCTGAGGACTTCTGGGCTGACGTCCACACACTGAGCCAGACCAGTCCCACCTGGAACTCCCGGAGATGAGGGTGGGAGGCTGGGGGGCTGGGCCCAGAGGCCTAGGCCAGCAGAGCACACAGCTGCGCAAGTGACAAGCGAGTGCATTTGGCCACATAGCATCCAGCCCGGTGCGGACACCTGCATACCTGTTTCCTAGCCAGGGTGGCCCTGCAGAACTCTCATGAACAGTATGCATCCTCCCCTACAGAGCTTGCCATTGGACACACAGAAAACTTGGCAGACCGACTTTCTGGACACTCATTGGCCACTGAGATTCACCTATGTCTTCCTTCCCTAGAGGTTTGTGGATTCCGGGTTAAGACACAAGGCAAAAGGTACACAGGTATGTTTGTGGACAGGTGTCTACAGAACATATTGACAGACACATTGCCGTGTGAAATATGTGACATGCATTTCAGCGATGTATATTGTGTATAGAATATTTGGGGTCAAGTATGTGTCAGGTTATGTACGTCGGGTGGAATGAAAAGAACCCCAGCGTTCAGTTCCACAGATCTGTATTAAAATCCCACCTTGTGGGCCACCAGGTAGTGTGGTGGTTGGGGCACTCACCTCCCACATGGCTGACCCTGGTTCAGGTCCTGGACCTGGTAGCTTGCTTTCTTACTTTCTCTCTCCCTCTCCCTCTGACAAGTACATATGCCTCATAGCAAATTAAAATAATAATAATAAAGATAAATAAAATTGGATAAATAATTATTTTTTTAAAAATCCACTTTATAACCTGTTTGACTTCGGACATTTCACAAAATTGCTTCCTCTGAGTCTCAATATCCTTTTGTGTAAACTGTGAATATGGCACAGGCACTCACTGGAGAGAGACAAAGACAGAGGCAGAGAGAGGGGAAATGGCACCCCTCAAAGGGCCACATCATGACCCCCTCTCCTCTATTCTCCCCTCAGGACTTGGGGCACATACACACATGCATAGCATATTCTTCAACCCAGCAGGTCCAAGATTTGAACCAAGCAATTGGCCATCTGGGAACCAGCTGCCTTAACCTCCATGCCATTTGCTGGCCTCAGCCCTCTCTTTTCCCCTTTAACGAATTATTTATTTAAGTGTATTTATTATTACTAATATTATTATTATTTAATTTGACCAGAGAGAGAGAGGGAAAGTGAGGAAGTTAATTGCCAAGTCTGGTACTCAAATTACAATCGGCCATGTAAGAGTCCAGTGCCCAACCACCCCAAGCCACCTGCTTGCCCCCCTTCTCTCTCTCTCTCTCTCTCTCTTTTTTAGAGAAAGATTAAGTGTTCAGACCCACTTGTGCTCGCTAGAGAGACAGAGAGAGACAGAAAGTGAGAAATCTCCCCCCACCCCTGGGAGATGGCCATGCCGAATCCCTTCTCCTTGGGCAGGCACGCACATGCACCCGGTGTGAGTTTAAACCGCTGGGTCTAGGACTCGAACCATGCTCAATTACATGTGAGTCCAGCGACACAACCATTACATCATCTGCTGCCCCCCCCTTTAAAGTTTATTCATTTATTTCTTCTGTGAGCAAGAGAGACAGAGAGAGGGAGAGAGAAAAGGGGAGAGACAGCATCCCCAAAAAGGTCCTGATGCCACGCTCCACCCCCAGCCTCCACCAGCCCTGGATCATGAGCACGCATTTACCTGTTGTGTTTGAGAGGTCTCAGCTCCCAAGCTAAGGACCTTGCCATGTGGGGTTGCCTGGTAGAGCATTGTATTTCCTTGCTGTGCCACTATCTGGTCCCTATAAGATGCTATACATATCTAAAGATGGTCGTCTACTGTAAGCAGGGCAGGAACTTGGATAGAATTAGAGATTACTTAATATATTTTTCTGTATTTGACAGACATTTGTTCTTTTGGTGTATGGAAGAAAAAACTAAGCTTTTTTTTTTTTCCTTTTTGCTACAAGGCATGTGCACTGGTGAGAAAGACAAAGGGGCAGAAAGTGCGAAATCTCCCCCCAGGGGGGATGGCCGCAGTGCAATCCCCTCTCCTCCACTCTCCTTTCAGGATCTTGGGCATGCATGCACCTGCGCCCAGTGTGAATTTAAGCTACCAGGTCGGCACTCGAACTATGGTTGACTACTTGGGAGTCCAGCGACATAGCCATTATGCTATCTGCAGGCCCCAAGCTTTTTTATTTATTTATTTTTAAGCACAAATACAGGATGTGTCACAGTCAATGGCTAAAAAATAACACTTACTATTACCTTTATGTATTCCATAAGTATGTTCCATAGTATGCGTGTTAGCGGAGCCTCACTGGTGCTCACCCGTGCCTTGTAGAGCTCTGACATGTGTCTGTGGTGTGAGGGGGCATCATGGACCCAGGGACGGGCTGCAGGAAAGAGGAGGCTTGTTTTCCAACCTGCAGGAGATTGTGCCGGGTGGGGATCAGCTGCATGGAGAGTGCCATCGCAGCTTATCTGGAATGCTGGGATGGGGGCTTCCAAAGAGACAGAAGGACAGAGGGGTTCCCAGTGGGGAGAAGATGCCGAGTAACTGGGCAATGGACAGGAGGCAGGGGCATGTGTAGCCCTCCAACCTGGGAATACAAAGGGGGTGCGAGCAAATAGGCTCCACAGCACAAGACAGGAATCCCAGCGCTATCTCCTGAGCAAGGATGTGGCCCTATCTGAGCGTAGGTTTCTGTTTTCAGTTAGGATCAGTTTTCAAGTGGCAGAACCTGGACTGCAGTGGCTTGCTAAATAGGGTTTTTCTTGTTTGTTTCACTTTGTTTTCACAGATCATGGAATCTGGAGGTAGAAGGTTTGGTTCTGGCCTACACGTTCCATCCCATGAGATATAAGGCAGTTGCCTTCTGCCTTTCTAGTCCACCTTCCCTGGAGTATGGCTTTCATTCTCAGATTACCTCATAGTCACAAAACGGCTGCTACCTCTCCAGCCTCATGTCTGCATTGTAGTAGGCAGACAAAAAGTACTAGTAGGAGAAACAAAAGGGGGAGGAACAGTAAAGTAAGGAACAATGTTTTACTTAGTTGACATTTCAGGGAAGCAAAATATTCCCAGGAATCAGTTTACATCTCATCGGTCAGGTTGCAAAGCTACCAGGGAATCCAGGAAACAGATTTGGGGGCATAGTTCTGCCAGCAAGGAGAAATGGAGAACAGGTATTGGGTCAGCTAGCAGCACCCGCCACCATCCCATGGGCTGACTGGAGATGGGTTGGGGAGGAGTGAGGAAAGGACTGGAATAGGGAACTTGGTGACAGAGTTCGTGGAGTAAGGAGGTCAAGAACCTGAAAGGAGCCCTCCGTCTTTCAGAAGAAGTGTGAATCCATCCCCAGAGCCTGGAAAGCTCCAGGTTTTTTCTAGAGGTCCTGACAATTAGGCCAGGTTCTGAGGGTGCAGGGACCCTTGGTCTCCCTGAAGCAGCAGCATTAGGATGACATGAAGCCTTCCCCAACTGTGGGCTCCTTTACCACAGAAAAGGAGGAAAGCCAAAAAAGACAGTTGGAACAAACCTCGTTAGCAGATAGGAGGCTGATTACACCCCGGCCTCGGCTTTCCAAGTATCGTCCTCTCCCCCACTACTTTCCTTCACCCCACTCTGCATCTCCCTGTCCTGCTCCCCCATCTACACCACGGGATTTCACGGTTGAAGAATGGGGCCATGTCCAGCCAGGCACGGAGATTTGTCACTGTCTAGGGCAGGGAGTATAGGCTGAGGGGGAATGGGAGGAGGGCTCGGGGCTGGACTGTGTTTACTGCATGTTTCTCCGTGCTGGGCACATCCAGGACCTCTGACTACTAATGCATTTGTCAGATGCTCAGATGGGCTCAGATCCCAAGACTGCTGAGCTGAGAAGACCAGGCTGAGTTCTCCGAAGGGAGGACTCTTCCTGGATTCCACAATGTTTGTGGGCTCGGGGCAGGCATCAAAGGGGCCGTTTACGATAAGTAACCCAAGTAAGGAAGCTTCTGCCCTTCCTGTGTGCCCCAGGTATTCAGATGGGGCCCTAGCCAGGCCAACACTGGGTGGGGACCTGGGGGGCTATGCACAGAGTTGGAACTTGGAATGAGGTCATGCTCAGTGCCAGCTGCCTGCAAAGATTATAGTTTACATGAGGCTGTAGGAAGGAAGTTCAGGCATTTGGACTTTCGGTCAGGAAAGGCCAGGGTATGCTGCAAAAACAAGCAGCTCGACTGTCCCTGTGGCTTAAAACAGCAGAGCTTATTTCCTTTGTTACGTCTCTATCCTAGGACTCTGCTCATAAGAGTCACTCAAGAAACCAAGGAGATAAGAAGTCACCCTCTTAAACATTATGCCTTGTTGTGGTAGAGGGAAAAGAGAGTCTCGGGGGGTTTCATATCAGCAAATAAGTGTTCCAACCCCAAAGTGGCACATGCAGCTCCCACTCACAATTCAGTGGGCAGAGTTATTTGTATGGACTTGCTCAAGTGTGAACAGCTGCACTGGCTACACAGCCACTCTCAGTGGAGATCCGAAACCAGTG
>NW_006207133.1:4927045-4937918 GCF_000334495.1 Tupaia belangeri chinensis
GTAAACGGCTCCACGGCCTACCCAGCCACTGTAAGTGGAGATCCGAAACCAGTGGCTGGGAGAGCTAGGTAGAGAGACCAGATGCTTCCTGCTATGGTCTGCTAATGGTTTGTCCTCCAAAGTTTCATGCTTTGAAATTTGCTCTCCAGTGTAATTGTGCTGAATGGTGCTGAGGTCTTTACAAGATGAGGCCAGAGTCAGTCCCACACACAGTAGTTAGGTGCTATACAAAGGAAGTTGGATACTACATGGTCAACGAGCATTTGAGTCACAGCCCATTTGGCTTGAAAAACATGCCTGGCACAGGGATGTGGCCAGGATCCTGATGGAACGGAGCACTGGAGAAGAAAACAGGATTGTAGTATGTCCAGGCCCCATTGTAGGGTGTTCTCTCTTTCTCGTGTGCATGTACCATGCACACATGCACCCCTGATATCCAGATTTCTTTTCGAAGATTTTTTTTTTTTTTGCTATAGGGCACATGCACTCACCAGACAGACAGAGAGAGACAGAGAGACAGAAAGTGAGAAATCACCTCCCAGGGGGGATGGCTACGCCACAATCCCTTCTCCTCCATTCTCCTCTCGGGATCTTGGGCGCGTACGCACACGTGACCGGTGTGAGTTTAAGCCACCGGGTCTGGGATGTGAACCGCGGTCAACTACATGGGAGTCCAGCTACATAGCCATTACACTAACTGCTAGTCCCAGTATTTAGATTTTTAAAAGATGGGGAATGGCCAGTGTTTGGATAACAGAGGAGTCACTCTCATGAATGGATTAGCTCTTGCAAGGAGTTAGTTCCCACCAGAGGGAGCTGTTATGAAAGAACAGTGCGGGCGCGAGTCCCATTGCCTAGTGGTTAAGAAAGTCAGATCCAACATGGCTGACCCATGGTTTGAGTCTTGGCCCCAGTGACCTGAAAAACCTCACTGGTTGTATGTGTGTGCATGCTGAAAATCCCATTAGACATGGAAGAGAAGGGATTGCGGCATGATCATGCCTCATTAGAGGGTGCTTTTTCTCCCTCATTCTCTCCCCCTCTCTCATGCACCCTCTCGCAATTAAAAAAGAAAAAAGATGACTTCCCCCAGGTCTCTCTCTCTCTCTCCACATGCCCACTGATGTTTCTATTTCTTTCTGCCATGCTGTGATGCTAACCTTCCAGCCACCAGAATCATGAGCCAAATAAACCTCTAGCATTCTGAATTAGCAAGTCCCAGGTATTTCTGCTAGCAGTGCAGTAACAGACTAAGACACTTCTGAAATGCTATCTGTGATGGCGAGCACCACACCTCTCCCAGCAGGCAGGACTCAGAAAACTTGGTTTACCCATAACATGGAATGTTATGCCATGAAAAGGAATGCAATTCTGATATGTGCCATGGCACGGATAAACCTTGAAAATGTTGTTCTAAGTGAAAGGAGCCAGACACAAAAGGCTGCATCATGATGCCATTCGTATGAAAATCCATAATCACCAACTCCAGAGAGATAGAAAGCAGATCCGCGGTCGTCAGCAGGAGGCAAAGAACAAAGGGGTTAGAAAGGTGAAAGCTAAAGCCCAGAGTTTCTTTCTGAGAGGATGAAAACATTCCCAAGTTGCCCGTGGTGAGGGGAGCTTGTACCTGTACATACATTAAAAACCATTGAACTGTACACGTTAAAGGGTCAGATCAGATGGTATGTAAAGGAAAGCCCCTTGCTACTGTCTGTCTGGGAGAGCAGCTTCCCCGCCCCACAGGTGGTGTCAATGTGGAGAACATGCCCAGACCCTTCCCAGTGCTAGGGAGAGGTGTCCTGAGGATAGCATGAGGGGACAGAGAGGACTGGCTGGGATTGGGAACATGGAGGCAGCTGCAGACCTTAGGGGATCTTCAGGTCCAGGCCCCAGCAGGCAGGCAGAGCCTCCTGCTCCAGCTGACACCCAGGTGGAACCAGTGCCGGACAGAACCCTGTTCCCACCTGCCTGGACTCATGCTCCTGGTCACTGAGCAGTGGTGCATTCATCCATCGTGCATCCATTCGTACAGTCATTCGATGGTTCTTGGGAAAAATCCATTTGGTATCTGCTTTGTGCTCCCAAGACTCCCATCCTCCATTCACATGGCCAGGAACGGCGCAGGGTGCAGGGGGTGGGAGTTGGGACGGACTCAAACCCCTGCCCTCTCAGGATGGACAGATTCCTTAAACAGTCGAGTGTCTGATGTTACATAGATTATAACGCTTCTTAAATAAGGAAGTACCAAAGTTGGTGTAAATGCCTGTCCTTAGACAGGAGTTCTAAAACCACAGAACCCGAATAAGTTTATGACCATAACGAAAGCACAAGGGGACTTCAGAAAGTTCATGGAAAATGGAATTAAAGTATGAGTTTATTTTGGTGCAAAAAATGGAAATTTATGAGTAGTTCATTTATAGTATGCATCTTCCACAAATATTTTTTACAGTTTATTTATATCTCTCATGAATAAGAGCAACAAAAAGAGAGAATAAGAGACAGAGTGAGAGAGGACCCCGGCAGGATCTTGACACCGCAGTCCACCCCAGCCTCAGCCAGCCCCAGGTGTGTGTCCAGGGTACTCAGAGAGGTCTCTGCATGAGAGGAAGGAGGAATGCGTGCTGGTCCCAGGAGGGCCTGACGGCCTGAATCCTCCAGTCCTGAGGGCATTGTCCTATGGGTTATGTGGTACTCCTGGAGTGTAGGGGACCACACTGGCCATGATGCAGAGGGCAGATGGGAGGATGGGCATGGTAGGAGGTCAGGGGGCTTTCCGGGTGGGAGGTTGTGGATGCCACACAGAGCCTAGCAGAGAGGCCTGGGCTGGGGCCCAATGTGGCAGTCAGCAGTGGTGGGCAGGGACCCCGCTGGGCAAGGGGAGGCTGGTCAATGCGAAAAGGGCTTCTGATGGTAAGGGCCTGGTTGTCAAGTCTCCCAAAGAAGAGGAAAGGAGAGACAGAGCCCAGTGTGGCCTCAGACGAGGGCTGGGCTCAGGGCCCTAAGGGGCTCAGCAGTGGCATCAGGCAGGCCCTCCTGGCCCCGACACCCATGGGTGGCCTTTGCTTCTGGGCAGGGCCCTCGGGCACAGAGGAAGCAGCTGCCCACCTTCCTTGGCCTGTTTTTCATTCCAGTGCCACCATAAATTGCCGGGAGCGCCCCACCCTCCCCACGGCTGTTCTGCAGTCGGGGAGCATCAGTCATGATAAGACATTACTTAAAGCAGTGGTGACAGGGCCTAATCAGTCTTGTGAAATATAGACTTCTCCCTACACTGCGGGCAGGGCCGACATTAATACACATTTATGCAAAGCAAGAGCTGTAGCTGTCGGGGGCTAATCTTTACAAGTATGATAAATGATGTTTATTTTCAATGATGGAACGAAACACCCCAGCCGACAGTAATTGTAATAAAAAGGACAGATCAACTTCTATAAAGTGATTGAATTACCCAACGATTGCATTAATGTCCACACTCTGGTGTGTCACCAGCTTCCTCGAGGTGCCGAGGACAGCGTGCAGGACAATTTCCCCTTCACGTCAACGCCTGCCCTTCACCCGGGCTCCTGGGGCAGTGGGGGCTGCCAGCCAGGAAGGACGCCACGGGTCTCCTCCAGCCAGACTTCCTCTGGAGTGAAGGAGCCGAAGCTGAGCAAGTACAGTGAGGGCCAACCTGGCCAGCCAGGAAGAGGCCAGGGGGTGACAGGGAAGGGAGCAGGAGAGGGCGACCTGCCGGGCCAGCCTTCTGGAGCAGAAGGCTCATGTTACGTCTCATTCTCCCCAGAATGATGAGGGGAAGCTGCGTCCCTCAGTATCCACAGGGGATAGTTCCAGAACCCCCCATGGGTACCAAAATCTGTGGATGTTCAAGCCCCTCCCCTGAAATGTCATAGGCCCAGCCATCGTGGTGCACACTGCTAAGACAGTGCTCTGCAGACTGGGGCACGTAGAAAGCCTGGGTTCAAGTCCCAACCACCCTAAAAGGTGACGTGTGCCTATAATCCCAGAGACTTGGCTAACACAGCAGGACAGCTAGATCTTGCCCAAAACACAGAAGAAAAGAAATGGTGAAGTCTTTGTATATAATGTACACACATGCTCGCTCATACTATAAGTCTTCTCTGTTCATCATGTAAATAGATGCTGTTTTTCTAATTTGTATTTTTTTCATTCTTATTGTGAGTATTTTTAAAATATATATATATTTTTATATGTGGTTGATTGAATCCAAGGATTGGAGAACCCACAGACATGGAGGCAATTGGACTCTGTCCTTGCAGGCAAGGAAGTGGTGGCTCAGAAAGGATGAGTTTGTCCAAGGTCACACAGCCCGCGTGTGCCCAACATGAGAGCCACACCTGGAGCATTTAACAGACTGCTACTGAAATGCCAGCAGGCACCCCTCCCTGCAGCCCTTCCTCTGACCGCAGCCAGGTGCCTGCCGGCCTTGACAGTGCCCAGGGCAATGGAGTGTCAGGAGTCCTGGACCAGAGCAGCCGGGCATCATCTTCTGACACCACAGCCCAGAGCAGTGTACTGGGGACGTGCCTGGGCTGGGCAGGCAAGTGGGTGTGGGCATGGACATGTCTCTGGGGATGCCCATCTCCTGTCCTCTAAAATGTGGGTCAGAGTAGCACCCACCTCACGGGGCCGACAGCTGGTCAGGCAGAAGAGGTCTCGACTGGATCCTTCCCAGACTCACACCTCTTGGCAAGTCCGATGGCCATGGGAAGGTGGCAAGGGAGACACAACCTGCCCTGTCATCCCCACAGGAGCCAAAGGGACCTTCCCACAAAACAGGCCAGCCCTGGTCACTCCCCTGCCCAAAGCCCTCAGTGGTTTCTACTGAATTCGGAGTGAGATCTCAGTTCCTTAACCCACGCTGGTCTGTCCCGTTGTGCGTGCAACTTTGTCTAAACCACAAAAACTGATTTCAGGGACCAGATGGTGGCGCCGTGATAAACACTCTGTAAGGCTGATCCGTATGGGGAGGTTCCAGGTTTGCATCCAGAAACCTCCCTGAATACTCTGGTGTGCATGTGCAGTGACCCTGAACTGGCTGGGATAGGGCCGGACTACAACGTTGAGAGCCCCTTGGGGCTGTCTCTCTCTCGGTAATGGAAGAAATAAACTCTTTAAAACGGCAATGTTGTATGGAGCCTAGTTACAGGGGCTGATGCCTGCTCCTCTCTGCAGCCTTTATATCAGACAGAGGCTGATGCTTAGAGAGAGGTGGGGGCTAGCTCAGGGTCACTGAGCTAGTTCGTGATGGAGCCAGGCTTCAAGCACCAGCTGCAAGGCTCGTGGATCCCTCTGCCCCTGCAGCCTTGCCCTGGGCCTTCCCCCACTAACTCGGCTAGGCCAGGGCTGGGGGAAGAGCATCTACTCTGATCTAGCAAGCAGCCTGACCATGGAGAGTATTCCCAAATCATGTGTTTTTACTATCTTTTTTTTTTTTTTTAAGAGAGATTTTTGCTAAAGGGTACATGTGCTTGCTGGAGAGACAGAGAGACAGAAAGTGAGAAATCACCCCCCAGGGGAGATGGCCACACCCCACTCCCTTCTCCTTGGTTCTCCTCTCAGGATTTTGGGCACGCACGCACATGCACCTGGTGAGAGTTTTAAGCCACAGGGGCCCAGGACTCAAATCACCGTCGACTACATGGAAGTCCAGCGATGTAACCATTAATTACGCCATCCACTGGTGTGCTGTGCTTTTACTACATTTTACTAATTTAAGCTCAAGTCACAGCCCATCTGAGTTACTGCACAGAGCCCTGCAGGGATGAATACGAGCCAGAATCCCTTGAACAGAGCAGTGCCCCGCGTGCGGACAGAGATGAAGTGGGGAGCCCGTGGGCCCTCCCAGGGCCCTTCACTTCCCGATATTGTAGGGGATGGTTCTCAAACTTGAGCAAGCGGCCGAATCACCCAAGGGCTGGTTAAAACATAGACTCATACTCTTTCCATCCAGCGGAATCTTACTCAGCCATACAAAGGAGTCTAGTCCTGATGCGTGCTTCGGTGTGAACGACCCCACACACCACGCTAAGTGAAAGCAGTCAGACGTGGTCAGACACGTCACGTGAGAGTCCGTTCCCATGAAACAGGCAGACGGGCAAAGCCGTGGAGACAGGAACAGGGCTGCGGCTGGGCGGAGGAGGGGGGAAACTGCGCAGTAGGCTGGGCTCCCTCTTCAGGTGAGGACGCTAGGGACCTGAGAGAAGTGCTGGTCACACAAGGGGCTTCGCGGTCAGTGAGCTGAACACTTTAAGATGGTTCATTTACGTTACATGAATTTTGCCTCAAGTTTTACAAAAGCAGAACAAAATAAACAACAACAAAACAAAGCCCCACAGCTGGCCAGGCCACCCCCGAGTCTCTGATTCGGAGTCACTGCGTCTAACAAGTTCGGCACGCTGCTGCTCCCGGGGCCACACTTTGGGAATCCTTGGGGATAGCCGGGATCACTGGGAGCCATGGCATTGTATTCCTGGGGAGAGGGCACTGAAGGGTGACGCGAGTCGCTTCTGGCTGTTTCCACCCCCTTTTAAGTCCCTACTTCATCGCGCTGCCCATAGTGTTGCTTATTTTGAATATAATTCAGATTTTAGCTTAAAAAGGACCAGCTCTTATACAAGTGTTTTAAAAACAGGGCAGCTATGATCAGAGCTGGTTCAGGGTGTGCCCCTCTCTCGCCCTCCCTCAGGCTCTCCCTCCCTCGCTTACCCAGGTCGAAAGGAGGAGGGGACGGTGCTCAGGAGAGACGTCCCATCTGGGCCAAGGAGGATGTGGCGTGCAGCGCTCTGGACCCTCCTCTCTCTTCCCAACTCCTGGCTTGGCCCCAGTGACCCCGAGCAACCTGCAGGTCCTGCCAACTGCCTGGGTAACCCTCAGTCAGCCTTTTCCTTCCTTGGCTTTCCCAAGGCCGTGGCTGACCCCATCATCCCCCTTCTGGAACCTTCCTGGCCAGCCTACCTTGCATTTCTTACGCAGCCCCTTCCCTCTTACCAGGACCCAGGTAAAGGCCATCCTAACTTGGCCTCTGCATTCACTCTCGCCCTTCCTTAGGTGTCCACCCTGTAGCTACAGATTCGGTCATGTTTCCTGTTGTGTCTAGGAGAGACGCCGCAGCAGCTGTGCTGGCCCCGCTGCCTCTCCCCTCCTCTCCCCAGGCTGCCCATCCCGCGGCCTTCTCCATGTCGCAGGTCTCCAGCTGCCCCAGGCCCTTTGTCCAGACAGCTCCATCTTCCTGGAGCTGCAGTTCCTACTCCCAGTGTCACCCTCATCCTCTTCCCACCTAGACAACCTTCAACTCACCAGATTTCTGTCTTTCTTTTTTCTGTGACAACAAGAGAAAGAGACACAGGCACCCCCAAAAGGATCCACCGCCAGTTCCAGTTTGCCCAGATCATGGGCACCCAGTGTTTACAGGGAGGTCCCAGGACCCTAACCCGGGACCTTCTCCATGGGGCTCCAGTTGTGTTACTACCACCCCCGCCCCTGGCCCTTCTCCTGCAGCTCTTACTTCTGAAGTCATTTTGTGGGGAACACCTGATCTCACCCAGACAAGACCAGGCCCCTACTGGACTGCCCTGGACTCCGGGCACCTTCCCTCATTGCACTGGCCCTGGTTCGTGTGCTCATGTAAGGCCCGTCTCTCCTTCTACCCCGGGAGGTTCACGAAGGCCTAAACAGGGAGCACACTGCTTGCCCTGCATCTACCTCTTGCCTGCACCAGGCACGGGGAGGATGCTCAGAGAACACCTGCCGAACCCCCAAATAAACCGCTTCCTGTCTTCCAGCAGGGCAGGTGCTTTGCCACGGGGTAATAGTTTTAGTTTTTAGTTCCCGAGTTCCTGCTCTGTGTGTGTGTGCGTGGATGTGCACATGCACTTCTGCTGGCCCTGGGACGGAGATGAGAAAGCACGACCAACACCCTTGGCTCCTGCTCCTGGATACGTGATGAGATGGTGAGGGCTCCTGTCGTTCCCGGCATTCCAAGGGACAGGGTGCGCTGTGGGCTTTGAAGACACCCTCGTCTTCAAGGTCCTGGCTGCCTTCACCACGGGGCACATCCTCCCAGAACCCTGACTCTCTCCCTCCTTTTCCTGTTGGAAAAGGAAAGATTCAAGCCCTTCTCCTCTGGGGTGCCCCAAGGGAAGAGGGAACTGTGACCCTCCCCCACTGCTTCCCATCACCAGGCAGGCCTCCAGGCGGCCTATACAGAGGCAGGATGTCCCCCCCACACTGCTGCCCCAGGCTGGAGGGCAGGACGGCAATCAGCCTTGACTGCGGCAGTGCCCCACAGGCTGTGGCCACAGTAAGGTGCTCCTGAGTCTTGGCTGCCTCTGTGGTGGGACAGGCCTAACACGCCCGAGGTCTTCCAGGAGGAAAGCCTCTATGACCACCCTTGGGCCTGCTGATTCCAGGGGCCTAACTTAGACCCGGGAACCTCTATCCAAAGGGACAAGATGCTAAGGTTGTCTGTTCCTGAAGTTCCTGCTCCAGGCATCCCAAGCTCCTGTGCAGTCAGCAGGCTCATCCTAAGTCCCTCTTCCTGCCTGGCATTGGCTCTGCCATGGGAGAGCAGAGATGAACGAGCCGCGACCCCACGGAGATGACCAAGTCAACAGACGAGTGGCTCCTCAAGTCCCTGTGGGGCCCCAGGGAGGAGCCTGCCCCTGCCTGACGGCTAGCTAAGATGTCCAGAGGCGGTGCTCAGAGCTGAGTTAGGGGCCCAGAGGGCTGGCCTGGGTGAATGGTGGGTGGAAAGGAAGGACGTTCCTGGAGGAAGGACAACTGGTACCAGAGGCACAGAGGTGGGCTGGCCGCTGCCTTCCGGAGCGTAGGTGGGAGCAGAGTTTGGTCCCGACTACACCACCTCTAAGCCGCCTCTCTCAGAGTCCTTGAACTCACAGGAGCCGCCAACAGATGTTCATTAGTGGGCGGGGAGCAGGAGGGCTGAGCCGTTTGCCAGGGCAGCATGCTTTGAATAAATGCCGGGCGTTGCTGCGGGCCGGTGCTCCTGTTCCTCCGCCAGCCGAGCAGGACCAGAGCGATGGGGGCCGGGGAAAGGAGCCTAATAGGTTGCTCTTAATTATAATCACGACTTTGTTTAGGAATCCCGGCTGCCCAGACCATAAGGACGTGTGCCCCGCCTCCACTGGAGCACAGCGAGGGGAAATGTTGGGGGAGACTAATGAGGCTGGCTTAGGTAAGAGATGGAAATAAACAGGAGTGTGGCTGGTGGGTGCAGAGCGGCGACGGTTTTCTTTGAAGGCAGCATCTTGTTGTAAGCCGAGGGTCTCGTTACTGTGCCTGGCACTGCTGTGCTTCGGGGCTCTGACCCTACAACTTGTTATGATTATCAGGGCCACGATGGGGGATCCTGGTTATAATTTCTACCCGGATAATGAGGGAGGTAGGCGGTGTCACGCCCAAGGCCATTTCCCCTTAGCTGTGCAGGAGGAATGTGGTCCTGGCCTCTGGGACCCTCCTTGCACTGACGGCAGTGCTGAGCGCCATCTGTGAGCCTTGCCAGTACTTTCTCTGTTCTCCAAGAGACTGAGCTCCAAGACTTTAGTCCAAACAAGGCATCACCCTGCCCAGTCTAAGTCCAGAGAAAGAGAACTATTTGCTGTATGAAGACTCAAACAGTCATAGAACAAGATCACTCTCTTCACTAGAAACCCCAGTTCTACCATCACCTCCTCCAGGAAACCTTCTCTGATAGCACGCACAAGCGAGGGGACTTTTTTTTTTAAAGAGAGATATTTTTGCTATAGGGCCATGTGCTTGCTGGAAAGATAGAGAGAGAGAGAGAAAGCGAGAAATCACCCTCAGTGGGGATGGCCATGCCACAATCCCTTTTCCTCCATTCTCCTCATGGGATTTTGGGCATGCACACACACGTGCCCAGTGTGAGTTTTAAGACACTGGGTCCAGGACTCGAACCATAGTCTACTACATGGGAGTTGAGCAATGTAACCATTATACCATCTATCTACTGGTTCCCAAGGGGACTTTTAAAAGCTCATGGAAAAATAGAATTATGAAAGAGTTTATTGTAGTGCAAAAATATCTTGAAATCCATTATAGTTTTTTAATAATTCACATCTTCCCTGAACTTTTGAAGCATCTCATGCATCTCTTGTGACAGTAAGAGAATGGGACAAGTCCAGCATATGGGTTCAGACTAGTTCTGAGATGGCCAACTTTGACCAGCCACAGAGATGCATGAGACATTGTACTGAGAACTCAGAAGACACATCCCTGATTAGCAGGGACAGAGTGCTGTAGTCGATTAGTAATGTCTGCTGAGGCACAGAGGGCTGGCAGTAGTAACAGGCATGCCATGAGTTCCACTATCCCTGGGCTAATCAGAGAGAACTCTGGGCTGCAGGAAAGGCCCAGATTTCATCCTATAAGCATGAATGGAAGGGAAGGAAGCGTTGTGAAAGTCATTTTGATTAGAGAAGTACAATCCCAGTGCTTTTCTCTTCCCTGGGATGATCCTGCGGGAGGTAGACAGATGAGGCAGAGAGACCAGCAAGAAGCTCTGCAAGCAAACGTGAGGAACTCCAGAAAAGGAAAACACGGGGCATGGACAGGTCACAGAACACTGGGTTCGGGAGAGACTCAGAGCTCAGAGTCTTAGGACTTGAAGGTTCTTGGCTATCAGAGATGAATCTTAGGGCTGGCAGGTGACATGGTGATAAAGGTGCTGGACTCCCACATGGCTGACGGCAGTTCAAGTCCTGGACCTAGTGGCTTCCTTTCTCACTTTCCCTCTCTCTCTTTCTCTGTCTCTCTCTGATCAAACTGCAAAATAATAATAATAAATAAAGTTAAATAAAATAATAGTTTAAAAAAA
>NW_006207133.1:4938634-4939257 GCF_000334495.1 Tupaia belangeri chinensis
GCCACAATCCCTTTTCCTCCATTCTCCTCATGGGATTTTGGGCATGCACACACACGTGCCCAGTGTGAGTTTTAAGACACTGGGTCCAGGACTCGAACCATAGTCTACTACATGGGAGTTGAGCAATGTAACCATTATACCATCTATCTACTGGTTCCCAAGGGGACTTTTAAAAGCTCATGGAAAAATAGAATTATGAAAGAGTTTATTGTAGTGCAAAAATATCTTGAAATCCATTATAGTTTTTTAATAATTCACATCTTCCCTGAACTTTTGAAGCATCTCATGCATCTCTTGTGACAGTAAGAGAATGGGACAAGTCCAGCATATGGGTTCAGACTAGTTCTGAGATGGCCAACTTTGACCAGCCACAGAGATGCATGAGACATTGTACTGAGAACTCAGAAGACACATCCCTGATTAGCAGGGACAGAGTGCTGTAGTCGATTAGTAATGTCTGCTGAGGCACAGAGGGCTGGCAGTAGTAACAGGCATGCCATGAGTTCCACTATCCCTGGGCTAATCAGAGAGAACTCTGGGCTGCAGGAAAGGCCCAGATTTCATCCTATAAGCATGAATGGAAGGGAAGGAAGCGTTGTGAAAGTCCTTTTGATTAGAGAAGG
>NW_006207133.1:4939674-4976731 GCF_000334495.1 Tupaia belangeri chinensis
GGATCCTGTAGTCAGGATATTGCCGGCGGTGGTGACATTCTGGGTAGGAGACCCAAAAGGAGAAAGACAGAGGAGAGGTGCTGAGAGGGTCTAACAAGTGTTAGTTGTTCTTACCATCTTCAGAAGGAACCCTGGGCTCTGCACACACTGAGGAGTGGCCTGGGGTGGGCTGGTGGGCACTGCACAGCCTCTGGCCCCCTGAGCTGGTCAGTAATGAGGGGAGCCTCTAATTGGGAACATGGTGGCAGCACCAGCTGGCCTCCAGGAATGAGTGACAGCAGGGGGAGGGGCAGCGGCTACTGGGGAAGGCAGAGGGGCTGGAGAGTCAGGTGCTCAGGTCTCTCTGCCTCCAGGCCAGTGCAGACGCCACTCCGGGGGATCCGTTTCTCCATCAGGCTGCTCCATCCTTGTCTCTCTAAGCCTGAATTTCCCAGGGCTACTGTTTCTGATTAGCTCGGGTGTTTTCCCTTTTCATTTAAAAATTCACATCTGCTCATTGTAGAAGTTATAAAAATAGAGCTCAATGTTGAGAAGAAAATAAAAATCACCACAGCCCACCTGCAGAGAGTTGCTGGTAAGAGTTGAAAGATTTCCTATGGACTCTTTTTGTGTTTTGTAAGCTCATTTGTTTCTTCCATGAGAGACAAAGACAAAGACACAGGGGGAGAGAGAGAGACTGAGAAACAGGCACCCCGACAGGTCTCGAGGCTAAGACCCAGCCCCAGCCCTAGCCAGCCAGGGATCACACACCTGGGCATCACACACCTGGCATGCACCGAGAGGTCTTCAGGTGCAAACCTGGAACCTTCCACAGCGGTCAGCCTCACGGGGGGTTGTGTTTTGTTGCTGCACTACCACCCAGCCCCCACCAGACTTGCTTCTTTTTTTCTTTTCTTTCTTTCTTTCTTTCTTTCTTTTTTTTTTTTAGCATATTTGATGGGAAGACTTCTAGACCTAACTCAGGACTCCAGGAAATGACACGTCACTGATCCATAACCAGCCGAGTGGGGACTCTGAGCTTCTCCCAGGCCCTGGGTGACTCCCTGGCTCTGGATCTCACACAGTGCCAAGGAGCACGTGGTGTGGAGGGCACGGAGGGCCTGGGTTACTGTCGCTGTGTTTGTCCACGTATGTAACCCCTGGGAGACCTCGGCTCTACAGCAGGATGTCCATTGCCTGTGGACGAGGATCTGGGGACAGTGCAAACTGCTGCTCTTAGAGCAGCCCCTCGAGGCCCCTTGTGACCACTGACCTCTGGGCTCTTTCTTTTTTTTTTTTAGCATATTTGATGGGAAGACTTCTAGACCTAACTCAGGACTCCAGGAAATGACACGTCACTGATCCATAACCAGCCGAGTGGGGACTCTGAGCTTCTCCCAGGCCCTGGGTGACTCCCTGGCTCTGGATCTCACACAGTGCCAAGGAGCACGTGGTGTGGAGGGCACGGAGGGCCTGGGTTACTGTCGCTGTGTTTGTCCACGTATGTAACCCCTGGGAGACCTCGGCTCTACAGCAGGATGTCCATTGCCTGTGGACGAGGATCTGGGGACAGTGCAAACTGCTGCTCTTAGAGCAGCCCCTCGAGGCCCCTTGTGACCACTGACCTCTGGGCCTCTGGGCCCACTGCCCTCACCGACCAAGCTCAGGCCCACTGTTGAGACAAGCCCTCCCTGAGCCGCCCCCACCCCCATTTCCAACGTTCTGCTTCTCCCTACCACACAGCCTCTGTTCTTGTCTTCCCCAGGGAATTGGGAGGCCGTAAAATAAACGCAGAGAGCCTAAATCACTCGTAACCGGAAGCTAGCTCCTCTACCCGGGGGCAGGGAGGGCTAAGGCTAAAGCTCCCAGGAGGTGAGGGAAGATATTCGGCAAAGAGAGACAAAGTCTCTGCCATAAATCCATCGGGGCAGTTGTGTCTAGCATGCACACATTTCTCTACACGGTTGGGATGACACTGTACGCTCACCTGCTTCTCAGTTTCCACTCAGTGTCACACTGTGGGCATTTTCTCGCCTTGTTTGAAAACATGAATTTTGATGGCACCTCCGAAGGCCAATTTTGTGAATGAACTGGAAACAGGGGCGAATTGGGTTAGAGACCAGGCGTGGACCGTATCAGTAACAGATCACTGCAGATCCTTTCCTTAGCCCGTCCCCAAAGCAGCAGCCCCGCCACATCCCCACTTCCCTGCTCTGACTGAGTGATGCTGTCACTCGAGAGGTTACCATGGCTCCCTACTTTTATTACACCGAGTGTAAATTCTGGCTCTCAAAGCCCTCCACAACCTGGCAGGCCCCTTCTCTCCCCCACAGTCTAAGGCTCCCAGTTCTTGCCAGGTGCTCACCCCTCTCTTCGGGGCGCCAGCCTCCCAAGGTCCCAAACCCACACAGCGTTCAGCCCTGTTCCAGTGCTCCGCCTAGCCACTCCCTCCCTGCACCTTCCTCTCCAACCCTGCTCACCCTTGGCCAGCAACCCTCCATGCCCAGCACCGACCAACCACTCCATGCCTTGGCTGCCCCTCCCATCTCCCCTCCTGACTGTCCCTCCAGCCTCCCTCTCCTGGCCACCCACTCCCTCCTCCTCTGCCGAGGGTCCTGGCATCTCCATGGCCAGGTATGAAATGAGGCCATTCCTGGAGGACTCCCGAGCTCTGGAGAGGGCTCCCTATGGCTTTCCCCCCTTCTTCCCCTGATTCTGGCTTCCTGGCCCAACAGGGCTGGGTGGGTTTGGACCGATGAAGCCAGGACCTCTCTGAAGAGGGCCTTTGTGTGCTCCAGGCGCTCAGTTCTGGTGGGGACTGCTTTGCTGTCCAGTGCCATCCCAGAGCCAGGCTCAAGCACAACCTGCCCTAGGACCTGGATCAGCAGAATGCCAAGCTGGGCCTCAGCCTCGGACTGCCTCCTAAATGGAGAATCTGCCAAAGATCTGGGTTCTTGCCTTGGCCTACTACAGACCTGGATGGGTCCTGGCTCCACCCTTCCCCCATGTTGGGCTGTTCGTCCCAGCAGCTCCCTTAACTTCTCTGAACCAGCAGTCTCTCTTGGTTGTACAGAGCATTCATAGACAGGAGGGAGGTGCTCAGTGAGTAATAATAGCAAAAATCCCTGTACAAGGGAGCCAGCAGGTGGCATGGTGGTTAAGATTCTGGACTCTTGCATGGCCAACCATGGTTCGAGTCCCTGACCTGCATACCTTTCCTCTCTCTCTCTCCCTCTCTGGTGAACATGCATGCCCTGTAGCAAATTAAAATAATACTAACGATGATAAATAAAATTAAATAAATGATGCTTTTTTAAAAAATCTCAGTAACAGGGCCAGCAGATGGTATAATGGCTACATCCCTGGGCTCCTATATAGTCGACTGCAGTTCGAGTCCCAGACCTGTTGGCTTAAACTCACTTTAGGCACGTGTGCACATGCCCAAGATCCTGAGAGGAAAATGGAGGAGAAGGGACTGCAGCGTGGCCGTTCCCCCTGAAGGAGGTGATTTCTTGCTTTCTGTCTCTCTGTCTCTCGAGCAAGCACACATGCCCTATAGAAAAAAAAATCTCTCTCTCTAAAAAAAAAAAAAAAAAAAAAAATCTTAGAAAGAACAGAGCAGGGAGAGAGTCAGGCACTGCACGGCCTCCTCTAAGGCTCACCATGGTCTCATGGGGGGGGGGGATGAGGGCACCAGTATTCCCCACTTTGCAGATACAAAAACTATCCTTCATGGAGCTTCAGCAACTTGCACCTGCAGGTCCGGTGACAGAGGCTGGGCATCAATCAGTAAGTCATCCTGTCTCCAGACCAGGCTCAGCCAGGGTACTCCTTCACCTGACCCTACAGTCAGTGTGATTCCGGGCACAGGGTTGCAGGGTACAGGCACCTAGTAGCCCACCCTGCTGCCCCTCTGCTAGGCCCCACTGCAGTTCTGCAGGGGTGACAAACGTGCTTTAGTTTGTGTGGATCTGCTCCTGTCTGGGGTAGTCCCTCCTAGGCAACCATGGAAGGGCAGGGAAATCATGCTGGTCAGTACAGACGCTGGAGGAAATATGAGAGACAAAGTGATTAAAAGCAGCGCGATGGTCCGTGTGCCCCACGACGGCCCTTGCTGGGAGCCGACGCTCAGGAAATCTTTTGCTGAGAGCTCTTCCACCTGGCTTTGCTGTAGAGTAAGTCCAGCCATGGGGCTTGCTTATCAAAACTGGCAAAATGGCCAGAAAACACCACTGCTGCCCTGAGCAAGGGACAGGCCACGCCGTGAGACCCAGGCTCACAGGTGGGCGGCCAGAACCCTCCCAATTCCTGAGTTCATTTTGAGACCCAGCAGTAAAGCCACACTGAACTTCGTGAAGCGGCTGTTCCGAAGTCTGTTGGAAATAGATTCTTCAAGGATTATTTTTAATAATAACAACAAAAACACATTAAAAAAAAAAAAAAAGGGTGGGGAAACAGAGTCCGAATCCCGACAGTGCACCCTGGTGACAGAAGGGCTGCCACAGAGCGGCCTTTCTGCCGGGCAGCGTGGGAGGCGCAGCAGGGTTTGGAGGGTCCTGGTCCAGGGCCACGTTCTCTTGCTCGGACGCCCTCCTCCCCTCAGGTCGGGTTTCCATCCCAAAGTTGTCCAAAGTTTCCCTCCCACTTCCAGCTTTTCGTCAGCCAGCCTCCACATTTCACTCACAAGAAAAAGGAGGCTTTGCAGGGAAAGTGTCTGTTCCCAGGCCACAGAGGACACTTGGAGTGGACACTGCTGTCACTGCGCTGCTTGAGGAAGACTGGGCTGTGAGAGGACCTAGCCCGAGCCATATGCAGGCACAGGCTAGTGGGCTGCTGGGCCATGGAAGTTCTGAGGTTCACACTGATACCCGAGGACGGAACAGAGCCCTGGGGCCAGTCAGGGAGGACTGGAGCATTCAGGGCAGGCTTCCTGGAAGACAGTGGCCAATCTATGTCTGGAGGGACTGAAGGCATCAGGTCTGGATGGAGTCCGTGGGAAAATCCTGGGGCGTGGGGTTTGGGGATGAGACTAAGAAGGAATCCTGAAAAGGAAACCCTGCAAAATCAGTCAGTCGCAGGTAACTGGTTTGTTTTGATTAGAATTCTATGTTTCTTCTAAGGCACTTGTGTCCCCAGGGCCTCACCCCCACCCAGGTTTAAGGGCTCACTAGGAAACTCAGTGTGGAGTACACATGGCCAGAGGACGAGGAGCACAAGCCACAGAGGGACAGGTGTGTGGGTTAAGTTCCGAGGAGGGCAGGCACGAACCTCTGGCGTCCTCCCGAGAAGTCAGGCCAGACACCTAGTTCCCCGGCACCGAGTGGAGACATCACGGCTGAGCTGCTCTGTCCAGCATGGCTCCGTGGAGCTCTGGAGCCCAGGGCTCTACCTGGGGTTGGTCACATGGCCACCCTCTGCCTTGCACTCACCAAACTCCCAGAGGACGAGCAGGTCAGCATAAACCATGCCGTCACACAGCCCAGGCACAGCCAGTCGCTCCTATCACGTAGGGACTGTTGGAAACGCGCTCCAGGTCACTGGCTCTTAACGATTGCCGTTTAGTCTTATACAAGTATTATGAAGGGACTTCAGAAAGTTCATGAAAAATGGCATTAGACTACGGCATTTTATTTTGGTGCAAAAAATGTGAAATCCACGCAGTGTTTTCATAATATGCATGTTCCATAAACTCTTAGAATACTGTTTATATTTCAGACCCTTTCCATGAGGTACAGAGCAAACTCCAGGCCAGCCCCATGGTCTAGTGGTTAAGGGAGCTGAATCCCCACGGCCAGCTGCAGTTTGAATCCTGGCCTCGGTAGCTTAGAAAGTAGGTCATGTGTGTGCACGCGCGCCCCAATTCCTCACAGGATAGAAAGAGGAAGAGGGCCTGCAGCAGGACATACCCCACTGCAGTTGCTTTCTCTTTCTCCCTCTCTCTGTATTTCTATGGTGAACAGGCCCTTTGGCAATTAAAAATAAAGAGCACCCCCCTACGCCAAGTGTTTCCGCTGCTCTGGGTTTCCTTTGGCCTTGCTGCTGTCCCCTTTGGGTCTCCTTCACGGTTCTCCTTGTCTCCTTGCACCCTGAATGGTGGGGATGCCCTGCTCTGCCTCCCCTCCACTTCTCCTATCTGCTCTCTCACCCACCCAGAGAGCGTTCAGTCTCACTCACAACCCTGAAGATGCTCTCCTTTCAGCCTCTCAGAAGCCACACTGGGATGTCGCCTGGGACTGAATCTGACTGGACTTTTGCCATCTCAGGCCCCGTCTCTCCTCTGCCCACTGCCCCGTCTTCATTTATGGACTCGCTGCACACCCAGACAACATGCTTGCTCTGGCGTCTTCCTGGCTCTCCCACCTCCTCTCACACCAGCGCCATTAGCAAGGTCACTCAGTGGTACCTCCAGGTGTGTCCTCTCTGCCCACACCTGTGTCGCTTCTCCATCCCAGACCCAGCCCTACCTTCCACCAGAATGGCTGTAGCAGCCTTTCTGACCCATCAGCCTGATGACTCGCCTCTACAGACCATTGTCCATTCAGTGACCAGAAGGAGCTCTCTGAAACGTCCATCAGGAGTGTCCCCCCTCAGGTCCCTCCTGACGTCCCTCCTGTGGCCACGGGGTTCTGCTTACCTCTCTGGAGTCACCCTTTATTGTAGCGCTCTCACTGGTTCTGCTCTCACCAATTGGGCCTTCTTTCAAAAGCATCAAGCTTGGGCCAGCCTCGTGGCATGGTTGTTAGAGGAGCTAGATCTGGGACCAGCAGTTAGTCTAATGGCTATGTCACTGGACTCCCATGTAGTTGACCACAGTTCGAGTCCCGGACCCGGTGGCTTAAACTCACACTGGGCGTATGTGCATGCATGCTCAAGATCCCAAGAAGAGAATGGAGGAGAAGGGATTGCGGTGTGGCCATCCCTCCTGGGGAGTGATTTCTCACTTTCTGTCTCTCTGTCTCTCTCTGTCTTTCTGGCAAGCATAGCGCTCTATAGCAAAAACCTCTCTCTCTCTCTCAAAAAAAAAAAAAAAAAAAGGAGCTAGATCCCACGTGGCTGACCATGGGTTTGAATCCCAGCCGTGGTGGCTTGGAAAACCACACTGGGTATATACAAATGGGCACCCGAAATTCCAGCAGAGAGATGGAGAAGGGATTGTGCAGTGAACACGCCCTTTTGAGGGGTGTTTTCTCTCTCCTTTTGTTTCTGTCTCTCTCTGGCCAGCGCACACACCCTTGACATGTTTTTTAAAAAGCATCAAGCTACCCCACTCTAGGGCTTTTGCACTTACTGTTTCTTTTCTCTGAAAGCATCTGTTTCCAAATCTTCATGTTCCACCTCCTCCTCAGCAGTGAGGTCTTGACTAGATGGCATTTGCTCTAAGAGGGCTGTCCTAGTGCACCAGAGCCGGTCCCCGGGCCTGCTGTGTCCATCTTTACAGGGCTCACCGCCAACACACCATGCTAAGCTAACTGATGTGTGTTTAACACGTATTCAAACATGAGCTTCATGACGGTGGGGACTCACCTCTGTGTCCCCAGCCTGACACAGCTTAGGTGCCGACAGCTAGTCACTGCATGAAGGAACGAACGGGACCTGACACTTCCAAGGCAGCGTTGGCGGCTGCCGCCCTGTTTGTCCCCAGCGCCTGTGTGAGGGCATCTGCGCCCCATCCTTCACCTCTGAGTCTGTCTCTTTCCCAAGCGAGGGAGGGATGCACAGGCCCGTGGCCCACAGCAGCTGCTCCTACAGCTCGGAGAAGCCGTTTCCCCCTCTGCTGGGGGTCCCACCCAGCCCCAGGGCTCCTGATCTCTGTAAGACGGCTGACTGGGCCAGGGTCCCTTCCTGTGCTCTCACCTGCTCTTGTGACTCCTTGGGGACCTCCAGCGAGCCCATCCTCTCCCTGCTCCCATCTCCCTGGATGTACAACGTGCAGCTTCTGAGACCCCTGTGTGCGTGCCCGCTCAACTCCCAGTGGCAGTGGGAGACTCAGCCACCCTCTCCCTCCATCTTTATTTTTGCCCTCAGCGCCAGCACTTGGAGTCTGCGAAAATAAGCAGCTCTCTGGAGCTACGCACTTGACCCAAGAGGGTCTTTCCCAACTGGGCAGGCGTCACCGGCAGTCACTTTTCAACTCAGTCAAGAGCACACAACCGTAACCCAGTTATCGTACCCCAAGGGAGAGGGCCCTGATGCCTGGCTTTGCCCCTGACCAGAGAACTAGAGTCGCAGAGAAGGCAGCGGCAGGAAGTGTGTCTGTCCCTACCCCTGCCCTGGGAGCTCCCGGGCAGGGACCCAGTCTCACTGACTCTCTAGGCCCAGCCTGGCCCCAGAAGGCTGCAAGCAGACTCCTCCCACATCATCTAGCGTCTGCGCCTACCACATGGTGGCGCCCCTGCAGGAAAACTACTGGCTCCCCAGTGCCCCAAGGCTGAGGCTGCCTACCACGTGGTGGCGTCCCTGCAGGAAAGCTACTGGCTCCCCAGTGCCCCAAGGCTGAGGCCAGATCCTGCTTCTTCTGGGGAGGGGGGGGCTCCTCAAGGACACTGTGCCCTTAGTCCCTGGTCTTTGCGTATGTGATTCCCTCTGCCAGGAGCGCCAGACCAAACATTGACCTCCACCCAACTGCTCCAGTCCTACCAGGGCATCCTCACGTCTCCCAAGTCTGTCTGCATGGACTCTGCTCACCTGTATGGGCCACGGTTCAATCAGAGAAGGGGAGACATTAGGGCAGACACACACACACACACACACACACACACACACACACACACACACAGTCTGTCAGAGGAACTTGACCCTCTGCAGTCGCGTGAGCTAGCTAAGTTGTCGATGGAGCCACTGTCGCGGTGTCGGTGCTTGGAGCTGGCAGGCAGGCCTGGGAAAGCTGAGATGGCCATGAGTGGGGGTAGCAAGGACATGTGGAAGCTGGCGGTCTGAGCTGGAGCCCCGGGGAGGTACTGACCCCTAGCTCGACCTGTCTCCACGCCAAGCCTGTGCCTTTGATGATGGAGTGGCCTGCGGGAGCAGCAGGCACTGTCTTCGTGGGGCTGAGCACACCCCTGGCCCAGGAGTCAAGAGAGACAGAGGAGACACTGGTGGAAGCCGGAGGAGCTCAGCCCAACGTCCTTCACCCGAGATCAGCAGGCCACATGGCCCCTGGGGCCTCCTGAGCTTCTCCGCTCCCCCCACACAATAAGTGCAGACTCTTCCTTGGGCAGCACCCCTAACCTGAACTATGAAGGGAGGGAGTTCTGGGAATTGCAGGTCAAACCTAGCCAAACCAACCAGGCTCAATCCTGACATCCCCCCACAAAGCCCCATATTAAACAGGCCTCGGAGCTCCTTCAGAGCGGTGGGCACATACAGTTCCATCTCCAGAACTCCAGCCTCTCTTTGGAAGGACAAGTCAAGAGACCAAACAGTAGGAGCCACCAGATGGCGTGGAGGTTAAGGCAGCTGTATCCCACAAAGCCAGCTGTGCAGTTCAAGTCCCAAACTTGTGGCTTGAAAAATGCCAGCATGTGTGTATACATGCCCAACCTTCTGAGAGGAGAATGGAGGAGAAGGAATTGCAGTGCGGCCACCCTCCCTGGAGGGTGCGTTCTTACTTTCCTTCTCTCTCTTATCTCGGTCTCTGGAGACTGCACATGCCCTATAGCAAAAATTTAAAGGGGCCGGCAGGTAGCATGGTGGTTAAGGTGTTAGACTCCCACGTGGCCCGCTGTGGTTCAAGTTGGACCTGGCAGCTTGCTTTCTCTCTTTCTCTCTCCCTTCTCTTTCTCTAGTGAATTCATGTGCCCTATACCAAACTTAATAATAATAATAAAATAATAATAATAATAATTTTTAAAAAACCAGGGAGACAAAACACCACTTAATGTGCATTGCAAAATGTGAGGGGGAAAGCCTGCAAGGCAGGGGATGGACACTGCGGGGGCCTGGAAGAAGGCTGAGGTCCTGAGAGAGGGCAACGCGCAAGCCCCAGCTCTTCATTTCTGAACCTCGGGTTGGATGTTGTTGCCTGGAGAGAACAGAAGGGAGGCCTCCCGGGTGCCACCAGCTGAGGGCAGTGCTGTCTCCCTAATGCATGATGCGAGGTCTTGACCTTACCAAGCCTCAGATTCCTATCTGGAAAATGAGGTGGTTGCAAGAATTCAGGACAAAACACACAGGATGGCAGCTTCTAAAACTGACATTGTTATTTTGGGGCCCTGAAAACTCTTAAGAGGAAGATAAGAGACCTATGTCTTCCCAGCAGTTACAATACCTCTTGAACCTTTGAGAAGCACCACCAGTGCCAAGGAGGGAGGGCCCATGCCCATGGCACTGGTGAAGAAGGACACGAGTGGGCCTTCCAGGTCTCAGTCGCTCCGACCCCGGCTCCATCCCACCTGCACTGCTGCTCCCCACGCAGGCCTGCAGCCAGCTCCTGCCATCTGCCATGATCTATAGGAAGCAGGCAGTGATTAATCAGCCAGTCACACCGAGAGCAGCCATTTTCTTTCATTTACCTGCCCCCTGACCCCCCAGCACAGCCCAGGCAGCGCCAGGCAAGTGTATTAATCATGCACTTTAAAAATATTTAAAGGAGGAGCCTGGCCTGGAGCAGAGTCTCCTTTAATGGACTCGTTTTCAGCGGAGGGTGAGTATGCTAATTAGAAGATAAAACAAACGGGCTGTTTGAAATGCAAATGAGCCAGTGGAGGCAGCTTCTGGCCCCTTCCTTCCCGCCGCCTGTTTGGGAGACTAAATCTTACTTCTCCCAGCTACTTCTCACCATCCATTTCTAACCAAAAAAGATAGTGGCTGATTCTGAAACTGAGAGGTGCTAGGTCTCGTTTTGGCTTCCTCTTCTTCTACTAGGACCAAGGGGCCAAGAGGACAAAAGTCCCCCACCTCCAGCATCCAGAGAAGCTCAAACCAGGAAAGGAGCCACGAATGCCCCTTTCCCCTCCTGCCTCGCACCCGGCCCTCAGTGGGTCCGGCCAGCGCTGCCCTTGGATTCTCTCCTCTCCCAGCTCGGGGTTCCCAGCTCCGCTTTCTGTCTGCCTTCTTGCCCAGGGAAACCCTCTCCATCCCCTGAGCTGCCAACAGAAGCCTCCCAGACACAGATCTGACCCCTCACAGCTTCAGCCTTTCCCTGTGATCTGTTACCCTCCTGCCACCTCCAGGGCTAAACTCCACCTCCACCCCTTCCTGAGCCTACAGGTGCTATTCCATACTCCTCTGTGCTTAGAGCCCCCGCCCCTCCCCTGCCCAGCTCCTACCCACCTTCAGGCTCACGACAAGTTCACTTCCCCTGGGAAGTTCCCAGACCTAGCACCTGTCTTAGGCATGACAAGCACGTTGCGCCTGTGGATTTGTCATCCCCAGGTCTGAGTGCCCCTTGGCACAGGAGCCCTTTGCTTCCTCACCATGCCCAGGCCCTGCTGGCTCAGGGCTAGCATTTAGCCAGTGCACACTGAGTGAGCTGACCCTGGGAGGCCACGAGCTCCCTGTACCCCAGGACAGGAGACCTTGGAATCCAGAGTCCACAGCAGGTCTGGAGACGCAGAGGGGATCAGAGCAGACTGCCTTGACCCAGCAGTCACCTAAGACACAGTGTTCCACCCAGAAATGCTGGATTCTGATCCGCAGCCCACAGGGCAAGTGCCGCCCCACATGGCCTCTGAAGTGGGAAGAGTTCGCACTCCTGAGGGATCAGATACAGCCTGTGCACTTGACTCACAGGCTTTCTGGTTTGCATACCAGCAGCGGCCCACCTGGGTGGCCCCCTGGTATCTCTTTCACCCCAAATCCCATCTGGACAAAGTCTGGCCTCCATCACTGGGCACAGTCAAACAGGTGCCCAACAGGATTTTTTTTTAAATTTGCTATCGGGTGAACGAGCTCACGAGCTCACCGGAGGGAGCCAGAGAGAGAGCGTGCACTCCAGAGAGGAAAAGTGAGAAAGCACCCCCAGAAGGGAGGGCACACCACGATCCCGTCTCCATTCTCTTCTGGGGACTTTGGTATGCATGTGCATGTGTGTATGCCAGAGGCTCGCCAGAGAGACAGAGAGAGAAAGAGAGACAGAAAGCGAAAAATCACCCCCCAGGGGGGATGGCCACGCCTCAGTCCCTTCTCGTCTATTCTCCTCTCAGCATCTTGGGCACACACGCACACGCACCCGGTGTGAGTTTAAGCCACCAGGTCCGGGACTCGAATAGTCGATTACATCAGAGTCCAGCGACATAGCCATTACACCGACTGCTGGTCCCAACCAGGTGGGCTTTTCAAGCCACCAGGACCAGGACTGAGATTGCAGTGGCCATGTGGTGGTTCAGACACCTTCATACCATGCCACTGGCTGACCCCCAATAAGGGCATTAAATAAGGATTTAAATATCTTCAGTTACCTTCCCCTTCACTCCCCAGTCTGAACTCTTCTCCCCACTCCCCACTCTCTCCCAACTCCTTATCCAACTGCTTCTCAGGAAGGACTGCCCGGGAGTAGGCTTGCCCGGGAAGCAGATGCCGAGTGGAAGGTCGGGATACCCAGGTGTTTTGGGGAGTATCACCTATGAAAGGAGAAGGAAGAGCAGCCTTGGTGGATGCAGGTCCTGTCTGCAGAACCTGTGCCCGCCAGCAGGGGGCGCTGGAGCAAAAGCGCCCTGCCTTGGTGGAATGGCCAGGGCCCTGGTGCCTCTGCCTCTCCCAGTCATTTCTGGGGCCACTCATGAGTAGTGTGGCAGCAGCTCCACAGCAGGTAACGCTGTTGGCTACACACACTGCTCACAGCTGACGGCAGTCCTTTCTCGAGGGGTGTCTGTGTGGGCTGTTTGCTTAGCATGGGTCCTTACAGAGCAGAGCTAGAGACCCGCTTGTGCAGGGAGTAGAGAAGGAAGCCCCAGGGAGGGAGTTTCAGAACTGGGATGCAGAGCATGACGGGCAGGCAGAGGGAGCCCCAATCTACAGACCTCTTGCAACATCATGGGATACCCTAGGCCCCGGGCCTGGGGACCAAAGCGGGAGAATTTGCCCAGCTGCTCCTGCCCCACGCTCCGGGGGGACAGAAGAGGGAGCTGAGCAGCTCCCACCCACACTCGGTCTCTAGGAGCCTCCATGTGGCTGGTCAGCACCACGTGGAGCTGGTCATGGGAGCAGACGGGGTAGGAGACAGCAGGTTGGGTGGGGAAGGGGGCACGAGAGTTTTGGGCAGACGCTGTTAAAGTTGAGGCACTTCTGCAAACATCCAAGAGGAGAAATCCCATGAGGATGTGTGTTGAGCAATCTGTAGTCCAGGGACACGCCAGGGCTGGAAGCGTAAACATGCGAGCCAGCGGCTTCGGGACCACGTGAAAATCATGGGCTGGGTGAGCTCAGCTGAGGCCAGGAACAGAAAGGTGCTTGGACTGGGCCCTGCAGACCCGTCACGTTAGAGGTGACAAGGAACACACAAGACCAAGACGGCACTGCCGGGGGGTAGGAGGCAAGCCAGGAGAGTGGCAGGTCATGTGACAGGGTGTAGAGGGAGGGCTGGGTCTAGGGTGGAGGTCCAGATGATCCATTCATGCTTACAGTCTGGGAAGTCGGAAAGTCCAGGATGCGGCTGGTCGGTGTATCTGGTGGTGGGAAGTTTGCTTTCTTGATTGCTTTTTCTCTTGGTATAATAAGAAGCAAAGTTGGGACCAGCAGTTAGCATAATGGCTATGTCGCTGAACTCCCATGTAGCCAACCCCGGTTTGAGTCCCAGACCCGGTGGCTTAAACTCATGCCGGGCACGTGTGCGTGCGGTCCCAAGATCCCCATAGGAGAATGGAGGAGAAGGGATTGCAGCGTGGCCATCCCCCCTGGGGGGTGATTTCTCGCTTTCTGTCTCTCTGTCTCTCTCTCTGTCTTTCTGGTGAGCACAAGTGCCCTGTAGCAAAAAAAAAAAAAAAAGTGGGCAAACTTGCCCTCTGCCAAAAAAAAAAAAAAAAAAAAAACCTCTCCAAAAGAAAAATAAATAAATAAAAGAAGCAAAGTTACCAGCCTGAGACTTTGGAGAAAGGAGAGGCTCTTGGGCGTTTGAGGAGAGAGTGGAGATGAGACAGACTGCTCCAGAGCATGTTGGGGTTGGTGGTGCTTTGATGGAGCTGAGTGTTGGCTCCAGGGCACCCCTGTGCTCAGGCACACCCCTGGGTACTCCAGGCTGTATGTGTGTCTGGTTGAGCAGCTGGAGGTTCAAGGATCTTCCCCAGGTTTGGGGTCAGGGTGGGTAGGCTATTACAATATAATGAGGCTCAGGGGCAGAGTTTCACTCAGGAAAGAGAATCTAGGGTGATAACTAGTCCTGAAGATGCTTCTAACCCACTGGGTCATCAACAAGTCACCTCTCTCCTTTCTGCACCTCAGTTTCCTCGCCTAGAAAAGACATACCTTGGGCTTGGTGAGGCTGTTTTCATTTTGCATGTCTCAGAAACCACGCCCTAAGCTACAGAGGCTGAAAGATCAAATGCTGTCCTTGCCACATTCATGAACAATTCTAACTGCACCTGCACGGGCCCTATTTTCATCAGCTGGGCAGCTTCCAGAAAAAAACAGAGTCCTTTAGGTTTGAGAGGGACCATGGCTGCAAAGCTCTGACCTGTACGGACTGGCAGGAGGCATCCCTAGGAGCAGGGGCCCTGCTTTCTTTGACTCTTTATTGAAAAGCTTCCGCTACCCAGGAAGGCAGCAGACCTACCCTTTAATGGCTTGTCTCCTGGGGATGACAGCATAGCCGGTCCTGGTTGGCGAGCGATGTCTGCTTAACTCCACTATCGGGAGAGACAGCTTTAACTCGCACCCTACACCTGCCCTTCCGGTGCTCACAACGCTGGTAGAAAGGCTGTCTGCGTGCTGTTTGCTGAGTGTCTTCACATGACGCAGTGCCAGACACGTGGTGGGGGCTGGGCACCCACTGACTGAGCAGCTGGACTGGGCGAGAGTCTGGGCATTGACTGCATACCGTTCCCTGTTTTGTCTCTCTCCTTTTCTCTCTTCTCCTGGAACTTGGTCCTTGCGAGCACACCCCTCCCCACCCTCTGATGAATGGCCAGTCCCCTCCAGCAGAAGTGGGGGCATTTTCAGGGCACTGCAGGGAGCTGTGAAGGGCCTTGTTCTGCCCGACACCTTTATTAATCGCTCAGTCTGGAAGATAAACAGCTTGTTAATTAAATTTGCAGATGTTGCTAAATTGGGAGGTGTTCTGATTGCTCAGTCCCAGGAAGATAGAATGGTCCCATACTGGGTCTCAGAGAGGTCAGCCTGGCCTGGAGCAGGACTCGGTGACTCAGCTGCCCGGGTGAGTCGTGTTGATCGAGGCCAGCACTCGCTGAGCGCTTACTGTATGCTGGGCACCGCGTGAGCCCAGGAACCAAGCTGCTCACGTGCTGGGGGCCTTCTCTGGGCCTTGATTTGCATGTCTGTGCAGGACGGGGTCCTTCCGAGCTATAGCACTGGTGAGCTTTGCAGTGGTGGCCTTCAGCAAGGGGAGGGAGAGACCCCACTTTGCAGTTCAGAAGGGGGTCAGTACCCTTTCCTCCAGCATAGAGCTCCCTTGGGAGCCCCATCGGGAAGTAGGGAGCAGTCGTAAGACCTTGGTGTGGGACATGGAGATCTGGGCCTGGGTATGTTTGAAACTGGACATCTGCAGTGTGTATGGAGTCTAGGGGTCCAAAGGTCTTGGGTCCAGGAGATTGGGGTGGGGGTCTCGGAGGTCTAAGAAGTAAGAAGTTGAGGAAGGTCTGAAGCCTAGGGGCAGTCTGCAATGTAGGATCTGGGGGTCCTATGGGTGGGTCTGAGAATTTTGCGGTTGGAGGTTATGGATTCCGGGGCTGCCTGGGGGTTCATCTTCAGGATCTGGAACTCTGTGATGGTTTGGGGTTTAGGAACCTAGCTAGCACCTGGGGGTCAAAGAATCTGGCAGGGTAGGGGGTCCAAAATTGGGAAATATGGGGGTCTGGAGAGATAGAGGTTCTGAGATCTAGGGGTAGCTGGGAGTCAAAGGGTCTCAGAAAGTCTTGAGTCTTGAAGGTCTGGCTGGGGTCAGGAATGGAGAGCGGCGGAAGCTGAATGTGGACGGACAGCGCCACCTGGTGTGCCTCCATCCACACTACAGTCAGAAGGCGATGGCGAGGCTCTCTGAGACCGGCACATTGCGCAGAGAGGGAGACAGCAGGCTCGTCCGTCTCATTCACTGCTGTGACCCTAACACAGGGAGTGGCACCTGCCTGTAGTGGACACGTAACGCCAATCTAAAAAGCAGTTCACCTGGCAGGGGCAATGCTCAGCACACACCTGTGTGCATGCTCACTTGCTCACTCGCCAGCTGCCAAATGTATTGAACATTCACAAATCGCCCAAATGGCCTTGTGATGCAGGCCTTCTTGACATCAGCCTCCCACAGAGGAGGAGCCTGAGGCTGTGGCCTGCATCCAGGAGGACTGCACACCGTCCACACCTGTCCTGGCAGGTGTGTGGGCAGAGACGGGCTTCGTGTGACATACGTGCTGGGTTTGCAGGGCAGTGTAAACCAGCGGGAGAGCTCACGGACAGCTGTGTACTGACTTCCTGCTGGAGTGGTCATACCTGGGATATACATTACTGACATTGACTTTTCCCGTGTGTTTTCACTTTCTAATGAGAAAGGAGACAGAGAGAGAGACGTAGAGGAGCAAAGGGGTCCGTTTCCTTCACAGGGTCTCATCATGGTGATCCGATGACCCCAGCCTCCCAGTTAGCTGGGATCACAGCCCGCACGGCTGCACGTAGCCAAGATCCCACCAGGACGTCCCTCGCAGCCTGCCTCGCAGCAGCACCCTACTGCCCGTGCCATGGCAGCCGGACCTTGTTACTTCTTTTTTTTTTTTTTTTTTTTTGTGGCTTTTTTTTTTTTTTTTTTTGCTATAGGTCATATGCACTTACCAGAGAGACAAAGAGACAGAAAGCAAGAAATCATCCCCCAGGGGACATGACCGTGCTGCAATCCCTTCTCCTCCATTCTCCTCTCAGGATCTTGGGCACGCACGCGCATGCGCCCTGCATGAGTTTCAAGCTGCCAGATCCTAGACTTAAACTGTGGTTGACTACATGGCTGGCATCCACGAATCACTGGTCATTGGAGAATCAGATTTAAGGTCTCCGTGGAGGTCACAGTGGGGTAAATTGCTTCAGGGACACCTGGAGGCAGAGCGGGAAAACCAGAATGGCAGAGCTGCTCAGAGTAGACAAAGGGACAGGGACAAGATCAGGCAAGGAACGCTCCATAGGGTAGCGTTGCTGAGGAACCTAGGTGCCTCCTGAGGAGCCTAGCACATAAGTGATCAGTAAAGTCTACCCCACCCTTGGCTTCCTTACCTGGAGCTGAAGGAAAGGGCGAGAGACAGGTGAGGGACAGTCTTTCTAGGCAGAGATGCTGGATGGAGAGGTGGTGCTTCACTTAGGAGAGGGACCGTGCTGGCCTGCTGGGGCCAGGTGGGGTGACCGCGCTAGGTGGCACGAGGCTGGAGTGCCGGGTGAAGGGACCTGCTTTCAGGCAGGCTGCAAGGATGAGGCTGGACTGCACCCATGCACCTGCTCAGCTGAGGGCCTCCTGTGTGCTTGGATCTGAAATGCAGGACTCTGTGGTTAGAGCTCTGCAAGTCCCCCACGCCCAACAGGTCCACCATGGGAAACGGCCCGACTCCTTCAGGACAGCAAGTGCTGTGCCATGGCTGGGCTGGAAAAGGACCAGAAAGACTTTGTCTCAGATCCCGCCCAGGCTAAGAGCTGCCCAGGAGGTAAGGCCCACTCCCACACTCCCCGGGTGTTTGTGTCCATCCCACTTCACACCAGTGCCGCGCCCCCAGCTGACCACTTGACTCATCAGGTTTGACTGTAGCTCCCTGGGCACATCTACACGTGGATCCCTCTGTCCTCCAAACCTGGCGAGGAACTGGACCTCGGTCCTGTCCGCAGGGAGTGCTCCAGCCTGCAGAGGAGACAGAACCTGCACTGCTGCCCGGGACTGCCCGCAGGGCGCTCTGGGCGGACATGCCCACGCAGACTCAAGGGCTGTCTCAGCACGTCGTCTGCTAGAACAGGACACCACTGGCAGGAAGGTCAGGAAAAAACAGGCCTCGCCCCTCACCACTCTGGAGCAGGAACGCCATCAGGGCAGGGAGCCCGCAGACCCGCATCTGCTGAGGGCTGCTTCCTGGCTCGTGCTGCGACCTCACTTGGAAGAACGGGAAGGCAGCTCTGGGGGCCGTTTACAAGGGCATTAACCCCACTCATGAGGGCTCCACCCTCACAGCCTGCCAGCTCCCAAACGCCCCTTTCCTGACACCGTCACAGGGGGCAGTTCTCAACACAGCAATTTTGAGAAGACACATTGGGGCGGGAGCAAGACCATCCAGAGGAGAGGGGAGTGGGGCTGGGGTGTGTCCGGGGAGAGGCTCCCTCACAGGAGAGGCATTGCCAAAGCCCGACTTGAAGTTGGAAGAGATGTTTGCGGAGGGACAGGGTGAGAGTGGTGCTGGGAGGGGAGAACACCCAGTTAGACTCGAGTCACTCCGTGGAGCCGTGCTGGGAGCTGGGCGACTCAGAAGTGCGGGACAGTCAGAGGAAGCCATGAGGGAGGCTGAGCCAGGCTGAGGGCGGTCTCCAGGAGGCCACTGTGGGACCCCTTCCGACTTGTCTCTCAGAGGGGTCTTAAAACGAGCTCTCACCCGGGGTGAAAGGTGCACAGAGGAGAGGTTGGCGGCAGGGCCGGCCAGGAGGCAGCAGCCTGTCAGAGAGAGGACGAAGGCCTGCTCAGTGTACTCGCTCACTTCCTGCTTTCGGCGGCCTGCATCGTTATATCAAAGCACAGACCAGCTGAACAGCTTGCCCAACGTCACCCAACCGTGGAACAGGCTTAGAGCCCCCAAAAGGGACTTGAATCTTGAATCCCTCCGGTCTACATAGGCAATGAGGTGGGGACAGCCTGGGGGCGCCTACAGGCCTCCAGGACCTACAGCCCCGGCTGCTTTTCCCTTCACAGGCCTGTGGTCTGTCACTTCCCACCTGCAGGAGTGACTCCTCTATTACATCAGAGGCATGTTTAGAAAGACCCTCTCTCTGGAGACGTTAAGGGCCCCCTCACCCAGCCCCCCTGGATTTACAGCGGAAGCCAGAGGCCATATTTATTTCATAGAAAAACGTGGGGCCCCTGGCCAAATCTCTGTCTTGACAAGAACTGGCTATGATTACATTTGTATGGGGTGAAGTGTACAATGCAAGTTAATTTCCTCCCGGGAAGGAAATCCTTGACACTTCAACCAGGTGATGGGTAGGGCTCTAAATCCTGGAGAGGAGGAAGGCGGGGAGTGTGAGCTCGACGGCTCAGGGCCCGCACCATGGACCGTGGGCTGCTGCCTCAGCACTTGGGCCAGGCCCAAAACAGACTTTTCACAACGGGCCCCACAGGGAGGGGGCTGGATCAGGGACAGGAGATGACGGGCCAGAGCTGCCCACCATCCGCCTTTCCTGAGAGGATGGCCCATGGAAAGGAACACCAGCTTCTCCAGAATGCAAGCGCTGTGGATACAACTGCAAACAGATTTTACATGAAAATATTCTGGGAAAAAAAATCAATGTTAAAACCTCGTGCATGCTACAGCCCAGGGAAAGGAACACCAGCTTCTCCAGAATGCGAGCGCTGTGGATACAACTGCAAACACATTTTACATGAAAATATTCTGGGAAAAAATCAATGTTAAAACCTCGTGCATGCTAGATGGCAGCATAGAGGTAAATGATAGCACCGTGAGGCTGACCCATGAGGAAAGGTTCTGGGTTGACATGTGGATACTTCCCTGATCTGGACCTGGCTGAAGCTGGAGAGCATTGCACGTTCAAGACCCTATTGGGGGTGCTGTCTCTCTCTCTCTCCCCCACCTTTTGTCTCACTCTCTTGTTCATGTCAATATTCGTGTATTAAAAATGTTTTCTAGGGTCAGCAAGTGGCACAGAGATTAAGGCCTTGACTCCCACATGGCTGACTCTGCGGTTCAAGTCCTGGACCCAGCGACTTGAAAATCATACCAGGAACAGGACCAGCAGTTAGCGTAATGGCTATGTCGCTGGACTCCCACGTAGTCGACCATGGTTCGCGTCCTGAACCCAGTGGCTTAAAACTCACGCCGGGTGCGTGTGTGTGCGTGCCCAAGATCCCGAGAGGACAATGGAGGAGAAGGGATTGCAGCGTGACCATCCCCCCTGGGGGGTGATTTCTCACTTTCTGTCTCTCCGTCTCTCTGTCTCTCTCTGTCTGTCTGGACAGCGCACGCGCCCTATAGCAAAAACCTCTCAAAAAAAAAATCATACCAGGAACATATGCACATGTGCCCAAAATCCCAAGAGGAGAATGGAGGAGAAAGAAAGATTGCAGCGTGGTCACCCCTTCTGGGAGGTGATTTCTCACTTTCTTTCTCTCTGTCCTCTGTCTTTCTCTGGCAAGTGCATGCACCTTATTTATTAAAAAAAAAAATTGTCTAAATGATTTTTTCAGAGAAAACCACATTGTTTTCTTTGTGTAGTATTGTAAGCAAAATGCCTAAGTCCAGTCAAAAAAAAAAAAAAAGCTTTTTCGGATACACAAATAATTATTCAAAAACTTCCAGAAGGATATGAAATGTTCACCTTTGCCATAATGGTTGGTGTTGCTGTGCCCTGCCACTAGAGGGTACATCACCCATGATTTTAACCCTAAGGTCTTGGCCTTCAGTTCTTAGTGGCAGGACATCTGGGGGATTTTCCAAGGGAGGGAGCGAGGGCAATGCATCTTGGATGCCACCAAGATGGTAGCAATCACACTTCTATTGCTCACTAGACCTTTATTATCTCATTTACACATCACTATGAGCCCACGAGGAGGGGATTTTTAGGCTCAGAGAAGTTAAGTGGTTTGCCTGAGGTTATCTAGCTAGCGAGGGACAGAACCTGGATTTGAACCCAGGTCTGTCAGACTCTGAAGTTCTCCTTTCTCAGGGCACTCTGCCTTCAGGACCAAAGTCAAAGCAGAGAACAGGCCCCAGGGCTCTGAGCTCAGGCCTCTGACCGCAGGGCTTCTGTCCCAGAACCAGGAGGCTCCCTGAGGGAACGGAAGCCACAGCGAAGAGCATCCTGGCCAAGAGGAGCAAGCCCAGTCCTGAAGTCCCCTCCGTCCAGCAGGCCAGCAGGACCTGCCGACAGCACCACCGGCTTTGCGCGCGAGGTTCCTGGACTACACCGTGGGCCTGTCGTGGTGACCCTCGTCTTCCTTCAACCTCACCGAAGGCCGAGGTTGGACTTCTTACAGCCGGCGTGATGAGAGCAGGTGGAGTTCGCCCGTGAAACAATGAAATGATGTCGGAATGAGTGGATTCCTCTCTGAGGTCTGAGTTACAGTCCCTTGAGGGGATCCCCAGCTTCTGTTAGAAACAGCTTCAACTCAACAAGAGGCAGCTGAGTTTCAACTGCCAGGTGACAGGAGGCAGGAGTGAGGGGAAGGCAGCAGAGCCGGGAAGAGACGCCCACAGGGCTCCCCCTCTTCCTCCCTCCCCACTGCTCCTTCTCCACTGGGATGAGGTCAACAGGTCAGCAGGTCTGGGGACTTAGGGGACTGGAATGAGTGAAAGGGAAGAAAGCGAAGTTGGAAAGGAGGAAGGGGCAGAGGAGAGCGCGTCCCACCCCAGCAGGATGACAGCCAGCACAGGCGACACGGTCTCGGCTGGGCTCTGAACCCTGGGATGTAAAAGCCCTGTGTTGTAGGTAATAGCATGGAGACTCAGGAAGGTTGTTAACTGCTCAGTGTCATGCGGTGGCCAGGCCCATCTCCGGGTCTGCACAGGGCTCCAGTCTGTGCTCATCAGCTGGGGAGAAGGGACAGCACACAGAGCCGACGCTGGGACTCGCTCTGAGCCTCTCTCACTCCCAGCCTGTCCCCTTGGCAAGTCTGGGCTCATCAGAAAACCCAAACTGCTTCCTGCCAAGGTGTGAGCTGGCCAGAGGCTGTACCCCTCCCAGATCCAGGACCCCGGGATCTAGCAAGCTTCATTCTGAGGCCAATGGGGTGGGTGGGCTTGAGAGAGAAGCCCACAGTGATGAGGGCCTTGGGCAGTTGTGCCCTGGGACCAGGCTTGCCCTGTGACTTTCATGGGCCCAGGCACTTGAAGCCACAAATATGCTTCGTGACTGCATTAGTATAAATGTAACTGTAATCTGACCGAATTCTTTTGTACATATTCATTATTATAATTTTGTTGTTGCTAGATTTTTGCCACAGGGCACATGTGCTCACTGAAAAGAGACAGGAGAGAGAAGGAAAGTGAGAAATGGCCCCCGGGGGATGGTCGCGCTGCAATCCCTTCTCTGGGCTCCTCTTCAGATTCTGAGCAGACACGTGCTGCATGCACGTGCACACCCGGCGTGTTCTTCAAGCCATGGAGTGTGAGACTTGAACTGTGCAGTCTGCCATGTGGGATCCAGTACCTTAATCACCACACCACCAGCCAGCCTGATTAAAAAAAACTTCAAAAAAAACCTTTTTTGGAACTCAAGAAGTGTGGTGACCCTAAGCTGGTGGAGGTGTTGGCAGGCAGTGCCCACGTGGTAAGGGTGGGACCAAGGCAGTTGGGATGAGGATGTGCAGTGCCCAGGGTCCAAACTGGATGGGGGACCCACTGTACCCTCCAGAGCTGTGTGTGTGGTGCCTGGTCCCTCTCTGCCTGCTGGACAGACCGTGGTGGAGGTCACGGCAGAGGCCTGGCCACAGGGGCTTGGTGCACCCCAGGACCCCTGCCCTCCCTCAGCAGAGGGGAGTGGGCTAAGGAGAGGACTCTGCTCCACACGAGGTGGTGAGCTCGGGTGGGGAAGGCGGGACCCTGGCAGGGAGCACAGGTGCCTCTCAGAGCCTAAACGTGGAGGCTGCCCTGTCCTCTGCAGATGCCCGGGCAGCTAACTGCCCTTTCTGCCACCTTTCTTCCCTCCCCAAGTGGGCCCAGCACTCAGCTAGATTTCAGGCCAGCGTGACTGCATTTATTACACTCCTCAGTCTCTTGGGGTTGCCCAGATCAGAGACCCTGGTCGGGCTTATACAGGAGGTGGTGACAGGGTTGAGGGGCTTGAGCACAGTCCCCAGAAAGACACACCTCAGTCCAAGCAGTCCAAGTGCCAGAACCTATTTACCTAATGCCAGCCATGTGCCCTCCTCACCCGAGCCCATCCTGCACAGACCAGGAGGTCCTTGCCACTCACCCGGTGCCCAGAACTGGAGCCCAGAGTCTTGGCAGAGCAGTGCTGACAGCCCTGCTGAGAAGGCAGGCAGACCAATAGCTCTGAGGATGCAGGGGTGACGCTTGACCCACGAGGAAGCAGCACATCCCATACAGGCTCTGGCAGGGAGTGGGGAAGGGGTGGGCACCTCCCTCTCCGAGTCATTTCTGTGTCACCTGGCTGGGACTCTGGCTCTGTCAGCCACTCAGTGACTACCCAGGGAGGCCTTGCAAGGGATAAGGCAGTCCGTGTCCTCACGTGCTCATGCACAGGAACACACAGAGCTCAGACTCTATCCGTTGGGCAGAAATCAAGATTCAGATAGAGGGTCCAGACAGCCAATAAACTGACAGTGAAAAGAACAGCCACGGCCAGCAGGTGGCATAGTGGTTAAAGCACTGGACTCTCACATGACTGACCATAGTTCGAGTTCTGGACCTGGCGGCTTCAAACTCACTCTGGGTGCATGTGCGTGTGTGTGTGTGTGTGTGTGTGTGTGTGTGTGTGTGTGTGTGTGTGTGTGTGTGTGCCCCAAATCCCGAGAGGATAATGGAGGAGAAGGAATTGCAGCATGCCCATCTCCTGGGGGGGTGTCATTTCTCACTTACTCTCTCTCCATCTCTTTTTGTCTCTCTAGTGAGCGTACATGCACCATAGGAAAAGCAAACAAACAAACAAACAAACAAACAAAAAGCTCCAAAATGGCAGAGAGAGAGAGAGAGAAAAGAAAGGAGCAGCCACCATTGGCTCATCACGCATCCCGCGCCAGGTAGACGCAATACTGTCCAGCCCCATCGTGGAGGAAGAGACGGGCTGGAGTAAGAGGGAGCGGAGGGGCAAGAGGAGGAGAGGCAGGGATAGGGGAAGACTCGGAAATGTGCAGCTCGTCATCAGATGCTGCCAAGAAACCCGCAGGAATAACGTAAGAGGCGGAGGAATAACGTAAGAGGCGTTTCGGGATCATTTACGTCCAGCCTCCCCCTTGAGGGAGCTGAGCCCAGGATGAAGGAGAGCTGCAGCCAACAGGCTCACACAGATGTCCTGCTCGACTCCGCAGAGCTCAGGCAACGAAGTGGCATGAGCTGGAGCAGCTTCGGCCTGGGTTCCCCCAGGGGACTCCTCCCTCTCCGACAGTGTGCCAGCATCCTGGGGTCTACAGCGCTCTCAAGGGTGAGGCAGGAATGGAACACTTTCCATTCCAAATCTGTGAACAGTAACCAGAAGACGGGCGACAAGGAGAAGACAAGGAAAAGCCATGTCAGAAGAGGAAGCCCACCCCAGGGGTGCCCGGGGAATAGGGTAAAGGAGAAATCAGATAAATGGTTCATATTTTTAAAAATGAAACATAGCATGGTTCCTCAGAGACAAAAAGGCTTAAAGTGATTTGAAAGAGATTGGGACAGAGATTTAAGATCACATCAAAAGGAAGGAAAAGTTAACTAGAAGGGCTCAGGAAAGAAAAGGAAGAGAAATTGTCAAAGAGATAAAAGCCACATTAAAAGCTAAGAAAAAGTGGGGTCAGCCCAGAGCCTAGTGGTAAAGGGAGCTGGATCCTACATGGCCAATCATGGTTTGAATCCTGGCCTGGGTGGCTTGAAAAACATAGCAGCCACATGTGTGTACATACCCCAAATCCCAGCAGAATGAAGAAATGTAGAAGGGATTGTGGAGTAACCACATGCCATGGTGGGGAAGGTTCTCTCTCTCTTCCTCTTTGTCCCTCTCTGGTGAGCACATGTACCCTCTGTCAATTAAAAAGAACTAAGGAAAATGGATCATGCAAGATCAACTGGAAAAGAAGAATGGAATGTAAGTGATTATGATAATAAATATAGAATGCTCTGTTTTTGTTTTTGTTTTTGCTTTTGTTTTAAAAAAAGGTGTGTGCGGGGGGGACCAGCAGATGGTGTAATGGTTGTGTCTCTGGATTCCCACATCACCGACCACTGTTTGAGTCCCGGACCCAGCAGCTTAAAACATGCTGGGCGTGTGTGCGTGTATGCCCAAAATCCTGAGAGGAGAATGGAAGAGAAGGGATTGTGGCATGACCATCCCTCCCTGGAGGGAGATTTCTCACTTTCTATCTCTGTCTCTGTCTCTCTCTCTCTCTCTGGTGAGCACCTGTATATTATAGCAAAAATCTCTCTAAAAAAGAAAACAGGAGATGGATACTGAACTTGAGCTGTGAAATATTGCTTTTCTTGACTAAAAATGAAGATTTTCTGCTGAGAATTCTCCCTCCAGATTCATTTCTAGTGGCCTCTATGCACTAAATGTCTAGACAGGTCCACGTGAACAGGATCCAAACATCTGAATATGATTGGGGTCAGAATATTTCTCTATTCCCACTGAATTTGATGCACAAAGAGTAAAAACAGAAAAGAAGACAGATTGCAGATCACCTCCTCCTGTACTCCTCTGGATGCTCACATTGAACTTTAAGAAATAAAAAGAAATGCACCATCTATTAGATGACTAGAAATCACCACAGGGTCACAAGAAATATGGGAAAACAAGAAAACACCTCCTCCAAGGGAAAAGAATAACTCCTCTTCATCCTCAGACAGTACAATGAAACTCATGGAAATGTCAGATAAAGAATTTAGAATATTCATAGTGACAAGGCTAACAGAGATGAAAGAGAAGAGAGGCAATGAACTGCAGAGAGGCCGGAGAAAGGAGTTGATGAGTTCCAGGAGGTGAGGAAATTCTTGCAAGATTTAAAAGAGGAAATATACACTATAAAAAAAAATCAAACAGACCTCTAAGAGATGAAGGCTATAATACAGGAAGTCAAAACCTCCCTTGAAAGTATGAAAAGCAGACTAGATCATACAGAAAATCAAATCTCAGATGTAGAAGATAGAATCACTGACCTAGAAAAATCCACCATGAAGACTGAGAAAATTGCCCCCCCCCAAAAAAAAAGAGAATAATATGTGAGAAATACTAGATACCAGCAAGAGAGAAATGTCAAGTTACCTACAAAGGATATCCCATCAGGCTAACAGCAGACCTCTCATCAGAAACAATGCAAGTGAGGAAACAACGGGAAAATATATTCAAAGTATTAAGGGAAAAGCAATGTCAACCAACAATACTGTACCTGGCAAGATTATCCTTCACGTGTGAAGAAAAGACAAGAACGTTCTCAGATAAACAAAACCTGAAAGAATTTACCAGCACCAGACCAGATCTCCAAGGAGTTCTGAAGGGAGTGCAAACCAGGAAAACTAAATGCAGACACACAGAAATAAGAGTTCGAAAACCAAGAAAATGGCCAACTTAATCATAGGGACAAATCTGGAGTTGAGTATTATATCCCAGAATTTAATCAGGAAGATCAAACCACAACAGAAGATAGATTAAGCACATGAGACTGAACTGGCAAAATAGAATTTTATGACTTTTGACTGAAACATTGCTGATTTTCTTCTAGGCTTTGTTGTCTGATTTTAAGGATTTTTGTCCTGTCTTGAGCTGCCGATAGGTTCATGTACCTACTATTTGAACAGAATCCTAACCTGTTTCCTGGCTTTAAGTTTTAAGCAAATTTTCTTAGCATTTCCTTGAGTTAGTAAAGCTAAAACTGCTTTTCTTGACATTAAAACATATATTTAAAATGCCTGTTTAATGACCATAGTAAACTATATAGCATCAGCCAAGTGCTACTTTATAGTATATTCATTCTACTCAGAGCTTCACACCTAAAGTCAGACATGTATTTTCAGATATGTATATACCAGCTGAACTTGCTATTCAAAGTCATTAGATTATTTAAGAAATGTAAATCAATAAAATGTGGAGAGGAAAAGAAATGGAAAACAACTGTAGACACCTGAGATAGTGTGGGAGGAGGGTGGGAAGTGGCAAAGGGTGAGAAATATGGGGGGAAAATATATATACATATATATGAAACTAGAAGTGGAAAATTATTCATTATAACATGTATAATTAAGCCACTATGCAGTATATTCTGAATGGGAAATCACATTTTGTATGCCGTGACAATGCTCAGTAGATGAATGTAAATTAATTAATTAATGAAAAATTAAAATAAAAAAAGAAAACAGAACAAATTAATAGAAAAATACACTTTTTTGTTTATTTATATTTTTTAGAGAGATTTTTGCGATAAGGCCCATACACTTACTAGAGAGAGACAGAAAGTGAGAAATCACCCCACAAGGGGGATGGTCATGCTGCAATCCCTTCTTCTCCATTCTCTTGGGATTTGGGGCATGCACACACATGCCCCCAGTGTGAGTTTGAAGCCCCAGGGTCAAGGACTCAAACCACAGTCAGCAATGTGGGAGTCCAGTGATGTAACCATTACGCCATCTGCTATTCCCTAGAAAAATTAATTGTAAAAGAAGTAAAACATCATGAAATGAAGAAAAGTTGAAATTCACAGAACAAAACAGATAAACATCTTGCCCCACTAAAACTGATAACCAGTGATACCAACACATGGCCTGTTCAGCTTGCTGAGCTTCAGGAAACAGTCCCCTGTGATGCATTTCTTTTTTTTTCTTTTTTTTTTTTTTTTGGAGAGGTTTTTGCTACAGGGCACATGTGCTCACCAGACAGGCAGAGACAGAGAGAAAGTGAGAAATCACCCCCCAGGAGGGATGGCCACACTGCAATCCCTTCTCTTCCATTCTCCTTTCAGGATCTTGAGCACACACGCACAAGCACCTGGCGTGAGTTTAAGCCACCAGGTCCAGGACTCGAACTGCGGCCAACTACATGGGAGTCCAGCGACACAGCCATTACGCTAACTGCTGATCCCCCCCACCCCGTGATTAATTTCTTCATGACAGGGGTCTGGGGTCACCTTGAGCCCCCTAGAGCAGTGTTCAGGACCCAAAGATCTGTAGGGCAGAAGTGTGATCAAGAACACTATGCTCAGACCAGGTGTCCTTCTGGTACATGGTGATGGGAGAGAGACTCCTGCAGACACATAAGAGTTGAAGGAATCTGGTACCCATGAGGCTTCTTGTACAAGAGGTGAATCAAAATGAAGAACTCCAGAGTAGAGAAGCTTGATAGAAACCCTGATCCATAATAAAGAATTTAATGGAGGCCAACAGTTGACATAGTGGTTAAAGCACTGGATTCCCACGTGGTTGATCACAGTTCAAATCCCGGACCCAACAGCTTGAAACTCACACCAGGCACATGTGTGTGTGTCCCCAAGATCCTGAGAAGAGATGGAGAAGGGATTGGGGTGTGGCCATCCCCCCAGGGGATGATTTTGTTCTTTTTGTCTCTCTGTCTCTATATCTCTCTGTGTCTCTCTGGTGAGCACACATGCCCCATAGCAAAAATCTCTTAAGAAAAATAAAGACTTTAATCTTCCCCCAAATGAGGTCTGGTTGCCCTCAGCTTCTGAGTTGTTGACTCTAAAACCCTGGACTATCAGGCCTGACAGAAGTGTCTTTGTCTGCCTGGAGGCTGCAGGTCACACCATATAGCAAACAACATGTCTTAGGGTAGGGACTGGTCAGAGGTAAGTGGGGTGAACTAAAGACTGATCAGTCAGGTTGGCCATCAATCAAACCTAGTAATGGAAGTCAAGAACAACTCAGGACACCGAGGCTCAGGAGAGCACCCCAGTTGCCAGTTCTCCTGTGTATTTCACACATCAGTTCTAGGAAAGGAGGCTGACTCCTGAGAGAAGACAACAGAAACTCCATGTTTGGGGGGTCCCTGTACTCTGCTCATGGGTGTCTCCCCCTAACTGATGTGAGTCTGCACCCAGGAGCATGTATGAATGTAACCACTTCCGATCAACTCTGTGAGTCTGTGTAGCCAAGACGACAGGCTATCAAACCTCAGGGTGGTTTGGGGACCCCCTCCTCAAATTGGCAATTGATATCAGAAGCAGCGGCAGTTCCCTGAACTTGTAATTGGTGTCAGAAGTGAGAGCAGTCTCTTATGTGGACTGTGTACCTTCCAACTTCACAGCTGGTTAAGCTCTTCATGTGGCAAACATTTAAACACTTCCATGGAAAATTAGCAATTTCACTTCTAGACTAGATCTACTGGAGAAATCAATCAGATCCACTACACATACCTAGACACGTTGATTGCAATGGGGCAAATGCTATTTTAAATGACTACCTGACCATGTGAGAAGGTAAAGGAACCCACAGGGGCCAGAAGCTAAGGAGAGGCTGAAAGTAGAGTAGCAAGTGATTGCTGAGGCCGTGGGATGCCCTGGGAGCACCTGCAAGGGTCAGAAACCACAGTCACTGGTTTTAATGGCCATGCAGAGAAAAGAAGCATGGCCTTTTGCACAGATAAGGTAGAATATCAGAACTGAAGCCTTGTATTTACTATTATTATTATCATCTTTTTTTTGCCATAGGGCATATGCACTTGTTAGAGAGAGACAGAGAGAGGGAAAGGGAGAATTGTCTCCCAGAGGAGCTAGCCATGCCGCAATCCTTTCTCTTCCATTCTTCTCTTGGGATCTGGGGCATGTACACACATCCACCTGGTGTGATTTTCAAGCTGCTGGGTCTAGGACTTGAACCATGGTCAGCCGTGTGGAAGTCCAGTGCTTTAACCACCATGCCACCTGCTGGCTCAGAACTGAGACCCTTTTAAAAAGCTAGAATCAAGGCCATCCCTGTAGTCTAATGGTTAAGGTAAGCCAGATCCCACATGGCTGACTGTGTTTGAAATCATGGCCCTGGAGGTTTCAAAACCACACCAGGTGCATGTCCATGTGTGCCCACGATCCTGACAGGATAGAGGAATGGAGAAGAGGTTGCACTGTGATTATGCCACACTGGGGGGAGGGTGCTTTCTCGCTCTTTCTCTTTAGCGAGTACACAAGCCCTCTGGCAGTTAAAGAATAGTGATCATTTTAAAAAGCTAGAGTCTTTGGAGACCTACACCCTCAGCAAAAGGTGGGGTAGAAAAAAGAAATAAAATGTGTCTGGTCTGGTCTCAGCTTTATGTAAAGAAGACAGAAAAAAACAGCAGAGAAGGAGGAGGAAGAGAACTCTTACCACCCCACCACTCCCCACTAAAAATGTAAAGATAGACAGCAACCTCACATGAACTTTGGGTTTGAATTTACACTTCCCAAAGAACATCCAAGCTGAACGTTGTTTTCTTGTGTTCCCCAGATGGCAGCACTCCAGGGCTGGTGGATATGGACACAGATCTCTCCAAGGGACTGCCCCTTGACCTGGGTCTCTCAGGATTCCCACAGACTCCAGTGGGCCAAACATGTGCTCACAATACAAATGAGCCAACACGCGAGGAAACAACCCATCATGAGCAAGCGTCAGCAGAAACAGCGAATGCCAGGCATAGACCACCAGCAACGGCCCACAGTGGAGGCATCAGGAACAGAAGAAAAAGCTAGACATTGTAACCGTTGACAAAAATCAAAGGGGAAATTAAAAACATGAGCAGGGAACATAAAGCTATCTAAAATGGCCTAACTGATTTGACAACCTCATACAACCTCTCAAAATGAAAAATATGAGTATTAAACATGAAAAAGTGGGAAATGCTTTCAACATTAGATTAGGCACATCTGCAAAGGAATTAGAAAACAACTTCGAGAGAATTACTCAAAGCGCAGCTCAGAGAGATTAAGGGGTAGAAAATTAGCTAGAATTCCTCTCACTCTCCTCTTTGGCGAGAGCCATGAGCCGGATCATGTAAGACAGGCAAGTGTGGACAGTGAAACTGATGCCAACCTGGAGGAGGTGGGTACTGCTCCCTCTACCCCCAGAATGCCTCTCTCCCTGCCGAGCCCCGAGTCATCTTTGAGGGGGAACTGGGCATAACTGGGGTGCAACATTGGCCTCTGTGATCTGAGCCTCATGCTTCCCTTTTAAAAGCCTCGGCACATCTATCATCTGGGACTGTATCTAAACCTAAGCCTTTTGGGAAGAGATTCTGTTGCTAGCCTATTCCCTAGGGACAAATCACTTCCCCATCTTTTATCCGCACAATGACCAGGTCTCTAAAATCCCAGCCGACCCTAATAATCTATTACTTTATGACATTCTGAGGTGACGACCCCACACATGCCCTATGAGCTCAAGCTCTTTACTCAGGGGGAGTCTGAGATCAGGTCATGCTTAGAAAGAGCTCCGCCAGTTCTGCCCACCTGTAACACCAACACAGGGCCCGACATTCGGCCCTCTGAGAATAATTTCTTTGGAGGTAAACATTGTATTTCCTAGCTACCAATACTTTTTTTCTCAGATAGCCTAGCTCAGGACAATAAAGTCAACATCGGCCCTAACACCTCAGTATGAGTTATTTTAACAGATTCTTTTCAATAAGACCATAGCATCCGAGATGGATTTGATGGTGGGAGAAAGTGGAGACATGGTAGGTCAGTCACAACCCAGGGAGGCTGAGAGGTTGAGGGTCCCCATCCTGTCCTGTCCCATGTATAGCAGAAGCAAAGCTGGCAAAGGTTCCACAGCCTTCCTGCAGCTTGACCTGACATCAGAGAAGGTCCCTACTTCTTCACTCCGAACAACTCAAAACGGTCTGGCCAGCAGGTGGCAGTGCACAGTCGGTTATGACTGTCTCCGCCAGATCACAACCCTGAGTTCAGAGGCTTCTCAGAGAGGCCTCAGAGCCCGGTGTGGAGTAGGAGGCACAGGCACAGGGAGGATCCAGCCTCTGCCACTCCGAGCCTCAACTCTCATGGGTGGGCCTGTGCTGGGTCTGTAGGACCGGGCACATTAGGGTTTGTCCTGCCTGACCAGGGAGTGGTGATTGCATTTGTGATGAAATGAGACTTCAGAAGCAGAAATGCGTTGTAACCTCCTCGGGCTGCATCTGCTGCTGATGGAGATGGAGTGTGCGGCGGAGGGCAGACCACTTCACATCTCGGAGAACTTAGAGGACTGTGCCCCCGGCCTCTCTGGGTGGGTGGGGTGTGTGCCCACAGTGCAAAAGGGCACAATGGCAAGCCACTCTTGGATTTTCTATTACGCTGCCTATTTGTGGGGTAGTGACGTCTGCACCCAAATTCTGTGACTCAGGCCCACTCCCAGGCAGCTGTAGGCAATCACGCTGCAGCCGGGGCTTCTGCACCCGTGGTCCCCAAGGTTAACTCAGCGTGCCCATTACACACAGCGTTCTGTGAGTCATTTGAATGTTTTCCTTGCTGCAGAGCCAACTTCCACTTCCAAGAAGTGTCTGAATGTAAGAAAGTGACTATGTTCAAACAGGCTTTCCTCGGGAGCAGGGTATGTCAGGAAGGCTGGCCGTCCAGCCCTGTTGTTATGGGGCGGCCTCTGGAGAAGGGCGTGGCCAAGGGACAGGCTGTGGAGGGGCTGGGGACAGGGAGCCAGTAGGCTGTGGCCAGGGGTGGCAGGCTTGTTCCCCCACCTCTCCTCAGAAGGTCTGCCCTTTCCCCTGGTGTGTCTGGTGTTTGGGACACTGCTCGTCATCAGTCAGAATAGCAGTGGGAGGACTCCAGCTTTGAAGTCAGGGTGATGAGGGTTCGAAGTCGGTGATGTCTCCACCAGCCGAACAATATCAGCCAAGTGACTGAAACTCTCCCAACCTTGGTTTCCTCATTTACAGTTTGGTTTTGTTTTGTTTTAAGAACGATTTTTGTTGGATGGCACATGCGCTCACCCATGTCAGAGAAAGAGAAAGTAAGAAATCACCCCCGGGGGGGATGGCCATGCCACAATCCCTTCCCTCCTATTTTCCTCTCAGGATTTTTGGCATGCGCGCACACTTGCCCAGTGTGAGTTTCAAGCTGCCGGGTCCAGGACTCAAAGCGTACTTGTCCATGTGGGAGTTCAATGACATAACCATTACGCCATTCTCTGATCCCCTTCATTTATAGTTTAAACAAATTTTTAAAAAATAAATTAGTACTTTAATTTTATTTTCCCATGATTGTTTTTTGTTTATTTAGTTCTTCAGAGAGAGAGAGAGCCCCCCCAGGTGTTGTTGCCATGACCCTCCCAGGATCGGCTGGCCCAGATGTGCTCACAGAGGTCCTGGGCTGAGACCCAGGACCTCTCCCATGTGGATCCAATTGCATTGCCTGCACTGCCCTCCCCTCCTGACACTGCCGGCCACTCCTCTGTCTGTCTGTCTCTCCTGATCTCTCGGCCTCTGTCCATCCTGATCTGCATTTGTAGTTTGGTGTAAAAACATACAAGTCCTTCTGTTTCCTCTTCTGAGAAGCATCGGAAACTTAGACCTGCCTTCAGTGAAAGGGCTTCTGATCTCAGAGGGAGATTAATGCGGTAGCCAGGACCACTGAGATGAGGAGACTCCCGCTCTCCAGGTAAGACGGAGAGCACCCCTGGGAAACCTCTGTGTGGCTCCTGGCGCCCTCTGCGGCCCCGTGAAGAAACGACGTTGCAGGAGGGCAGTTCAGGGTCAAGGGAAAGAATTCCTAAGGCTTGACAACTGCGACCTTGCCACCTCTCCTACCTCACAACAAAGGCCTGAAATAGCCAACTAGGATAAGAAATAGGGATGGAGACTCCACCAACATCTAGCCCCCCAGGCAGGGGTCCTGCCCCTTCCCTACATGGGCCCCTTGGTTGCCCCTGGCTTCTCTCCAGCCTCTCCCACGGCATTAACCTGGTTTCCAGAAACACACATACCTGGCATGGGGCATGAAACACTGGGCGGGCAGGGCCCCTACCCTCCCTCCAGTCTCCATGCCCCATAGTCACCCAGTTTGGCCCCTAGGTGGAATCGGGTGCGGGTGTGGGGGGGCTGGCTCAGAGGGAAGTGATTTGAAAATCAGATCAGTGGGGCCGGAACATTCCGTTCCTGAGCTAAGCAGTTCCAACCGGGTATGTAAATGAGCCGTCTGAGACTCACAGGCCCTGGAGGGTTGGTCGGGGACCCTTAGCAGGGACACCGATCTAATGTTTCCCAGGTGTCAAGACAGAAGTGTTGATGGCTAGGCCTCTTCTGCTCAACCGGAAGGGGCTAAGCGTGTATTGAGTGCTGACTGCCCTCCCCTGGGTATTCTGTCGCTCTTGCTGACCAGCTTGTGACAACGGCATTTACAGTTCCATCTTGCAGATGGGTAAATGAGGCTCAGAAAGGTTAAGTGAGCACCCCAAGGCTACACCAGCTGGGTGGTGGCAGGGTATGTGACTCTGGAGGAGAAGCATCCTTCTGCTGGACACACTGCCCACACCCGCCCCTCTGTCTCTCTGCATCTTTCCATCGTAAGCCTGCACTGCCCTCCCCTCCCAACATCTTCACCCGCCCCTGTCTCTCTGCATCTTTCCGTCGTAAGCCTGCACTGCCCTCCCCTCCCAACACGGCTGGCCACGCCTGTCTCTCCCTCTCTCTGCCTGTCCATCCTGATCTCCCTTGCTCTCGTTCTCACCCCATGCCCCAGTTCACACACAGCAAGCCTCCCTGACAGACAGGCATGGCTGAGATCCTTTCAAGCTCTAAATTTATACGAATTCCTCTGCGCCCTCCCAGCTCTGCCCAGCTAATCGGGTGATCTTGGGAAAGTGTTCTTGCTGGCCCTGAGACCTCTATTCCTCCCCCGTGAGCAGGGAAGTGTTACCCACTTCGCAGGGTGGGCAACAGGCCTGATGCACCCAGTCCCTGAGGGTACACGGCAGGAGCTCGGCAAACATGGGTCCCACCCTGAGCCTGAGGAGGTGGTGGCGAAGCAGGACGAGGCGCTGCAGTCATGGGGCGGGGCGGCTTCTGCAGTTGAGGACCTCGCACCCCTCACCCATCTCTGGCTGCCACGTCTGTCTGTGCATCCGTCTGATGCTGTGTGGTATGAAGTTGATACCATCTGCAGGAACCTCACATGGGCAGCCTATTCCCATAGAGGTGACCCCCTCAGAGGGCCCCAGGGGCAACAGGACCACGGTTGGGCTTTCTCTGGCACTAGCAGCTCGCTAGGGAAGTGAGGCCTTGAAAACTGCTTCGGGAGTCCCAGGGCAAACTGGGAAGAAGCGCAGGTGTTCCAGCGAGTTTACGGCTCGGACTTCCTCTGGCTGTGGGTTGGCATTTCATGTCACAGGTGGGGCCCTGCGCATGCTCCCTCCCAGGCCTTGACCAGCCCGAAGGAAATAATCAAGGGTTGGTATCTGGGAACAGTTGTTTACTGCGTCTTCATTCTTTACCCGTATGCACAAGGGGAAGCACCTGTCACGGGAGCTGGGAGAGCTGATGCCAGTAACTGCATTCGGAACACTCTAGGCAGAGGTCAGTCAAGACTTCAGGGTCCCGTTCTCCAGGTACCCCAGGCCGGGGAAGACCTTGAGGTGAGGTGCAGCCGGGTGCCATGTGGGGCCTCTGTCTGGGAACACCTGATTGGCTTCATCGTGTGCTGCCTCCTCCTAGAAAGCAGAAGAGCCGAACACCAAGAATGCGCCCAGCGACTAGAGCACGAACAGCCTGCTCACCTGGGCCCCGTGTATCCAGGACTTCCGGATTCATTCCGATTCTGGCGATGCAGAGCAGAGGGGCTGGGGCCTCCCTCAGGCCATCTTGTGGACTCTGGTCACCTGTGGGAGGGAGTGAGCAAAGGGGAGTCAGCTCTAGGAACCAGCAGAGGTCAGGATGAGTGTGTGTGTGTGTGTGTGTGTGTGTGTGTGTGTCGGGGTGCTGTTGCTCTGCCCTACCAGTCACCACAGCTGCCCACCCCACAGCCTGCAATCCGGGGACTATCTACCCACAGAAGCCTTGTCCTGGAAGGGCAGCCATTACAATAAATTTGAGAATCCTTCCTTGCCTGGGTAAGGGGCATGAGAGGCAGATGGAAAGAAAGGCTGGTAAGAATCATTCAGGAGCTGGGGCCAGCAGGTGGCATGGTGGTTCAGGGTACTGGACTCCCGCATAGCTGACTGTGGTTCAAGTCCCAGACCTGGTGGTTTGCTTTCTCATTTTCCCTCTCTCTCTCTCTTGCTCTGTCCCTCTCTGGTCAAAGTAAATAAAGTTAAATAAAAAATTATTTTTTTGAAAAAGAATCATTCAGGGGCTGTACCCAATACATCAGCAATCCCAGTACCGGACTTTCTGTGAAAACACACAGGCTGCATGCTCTAGGAACGCCAAGCAAGGCGACCTCAGCAGAGGATGGAGTCTGTGCCTAGAAGGGGCCGAGAATCTGTGGGTGGGCCTGGCTCCCTCAGGAGCCTGTTGCTGGGTCTCCGGCCGGCCGTGTGTAAGAGGCAGGGCTGGAATTACAGAGTGAGTTCTTGGCTCACAGAATGGCCAGGAACTCGGAGGCCATGAGTAGCCACATCTCGATCATTCTTGGAGACCCAAGCATGACAGAGTTTTAGATTTTTAGTGAAAGAAACAAGCCCACATACAAGGAGCATTAGCCAAGATGCAGTCTGAATAGCTAGACCATCTTCAAATCCCTCACCTGGCTGTTGATCCGTGTCAGAGACTCTTTACCTGGTTGTGTTGACAACTGTCTTAATCTGTTATTTGTGTTGCTAACAAAGACACCTGAGACTGAGTGTTTTATAAAGAAATAGGGTTATGGGCTGGCCCTGTGGCCTTACGGTTAATGGTGCTGGATCCCAAATGGCTGACTGTGCAAGTCAAATCCCAGCCTCAGTGTCCCAGAAAAAAATATGTTGCCTATGTGTGCCCCAAACCCTGACAGGTGGAGAAATGGAGGCAATAGGATTTGGCCATGCCCCATTGGAGGGTGCTTTCTCTCTCTCTCTCTCCCTCTCGTGAACATATATGACCTCTGGCAATAAAAGAAAAGAAAGAATGAAATACAGACTATTAACTCAGTTGTGGCAGCTAGAAAGTCTGAAGGTGCAGGCTG
>NW_006207133.1:4977049-4980499 GCF_000334495.1 Tupaia belangeri chinensis
TTTTTAGATTTTTGCTATAGGGCATGTGCACTTGCCAGAGAGACAGAGAGAGAGAGACAGAAAGCGAGAAATCACCCCTCAGAGGGGATGGCCACACCACAATCCCTTCTCCTCCACTCTCTTGGGATTTTGGGCATGCACACACATGCACCTGGCATGAGTTTTAAGCTGCCAGGTCTGGGACTCGAACCTAAATTGACTATGTGGGAGTACAGCAACGAAACTATTAAGCCATCTGCTAGCTCCAACAGCAGCTCTTTTATAACAACCAGTTCTCATGAAAACTAACACTTTTCATGAGAACTAGAATTCACTGGGTTTTGCAAGACATCATTAATCTATTCACGTGTGTTGTCTCCATGATGCAATCATCACGATCCAATCACTGCCCACTGAGCTTACCACCTCCCAACATCGAATTCCAAAATATAAACTTTGGGGGACAAACCATCATCCAAAACACAACGACACTCTCTCTCTGGCTCTCTCTTTTACCAATGCTGTCCTCCAGCAGCCTATCCACTGTAAATCACACACACAGAAGAACAAAACAGATAAAGGCCTGAATGACTCCTGGTAGAGGTACAAAATTACAGTGATCTTCCTTCCTAAACTACCTAATGATTAAATTAACTGTGCAAATTTGATTGATGTGTTTGCCAAGGGAAAGACTCAGTAAATTATCATGGGAGTTAGCAACTTTTGCAAAAGGGTGTCCTGAAATGATGCTTTGCCAATAATTAGGTTTAAACAACAATGAACCTATTAATCAAGACTTGGAATATGTTTTTCTACATTCTTTGATGCAAGTAAATTTTGATCCCATTCCAATTGCATTTTGACTTTTCTTCCCCCCCCCCGCAAAGTTTAATTTTATTTTTCCCATGAGAGAGCGAGAGAGAGAGAGAGACAGATAATAAGAAACAGAGATGCAGGATCCCTCACAGGATTCTTATACCTCATGATATAATCCACCCCAGTCCCATCCTGGCAGGCACAGGCCCAGTTTGTGCTGGTAGACCAAGAGTCGCAAACCCGGGACCTCTCCACCTGCCTTAGCATCTCAGAGCACTGTATTACTGCTGCTCCACTGCATCTTGCTGCTTTTGATTTATCTTTAAAAAAAAAATAATTGGGGTTATCTTCTTCCTCCCTTCAGTGTGTGCAGAAGTGTGTGTATACATGTGGGGTCGTGTTCAAACTTCATCCTGATTCTGAGTCATGGACCATTAAAAATGTCTGACTACACAACTAAGGAGGCACCAAATATTATACTATTTATAAGTAATCTGTTGCCCAAGGCTTTGAGCTACTTAATGAAGCCTTGAATTAATGTGTAACCTAAGAAATAGATCATTCTACAAATATAGGCTACCAGAAGCATAATTTAAGCTGTTCTACTTACTTTACTACTTGGGTGGGAGTAAGAGAAGGAGTAAATGGATACAGATAGTAAGAAATAAAATGTCTTGAGCTAAACATTGTGCAAATTACTTTAGATGCATTATCTCCTTTGGTTATCATAATAATCCTCTAAGAGAGACACTATTACTAGTCCCATTTTACAGATAAAAAAATCCCAAGGCTTAGAAATATGTAGCGGGACCAGCAGATGGCGTAATGGTTACATCGCTAGATTCCCACGTAGTGTATCACAGTTCAAGTTCCAGACCCAGTGGCTTAAAACTCATACCGAGCATGTGTGTGTGCATGCCCAAAATCCCGAGAGGAGAATGGAGAACGGATTACGGATTATGGTGTGGTCATCCTCCTGGGGGGAGGGGGTGATTTCTGTCTGTCTCTCTCCAGTGAGAACAAGCTCCCTATAGCAAAAATCTCTCTTAAACAAAACAAAAGAGAAAGAAAGAAAGAGAGAGAGAAAGAAATATTTATGTACCTAGCCCAAGGTCATGCAGAAGAATTCAAATCCAAGTGCATATGACTCTTGTAACCACTGGATACTGTATCTCTGAGGCAGAAAGGGTGGATATATATGCTGGGATACAAGTAATGGCCTAAATGCAAGCATGGAGTTTGTTTGCTTAGTAGGCTGATAGTGACTGGTTAGAAAACACAGTGGAAATCGGAGAAAACAATGAGGGTTTTATGCAAAGACCTTGGAAACAGAGAGGGACAGCTGAGTGCTCAGAGGCTGCAGCTCAAGTCTGGCAGCTGCATGACCTAGTTACTAGCAATAATGTGGGGAAAGCCCAGGTCAGGGGATTCTAGGTGAATGGAGTTTCTAAAAGCTGTCTACAGCAAGCACGTTAAAATCGTTTGGGACCTTCATTCAGGGAGAGCCTCGCAGATCCACCAGGGCTGACCTTCAGGAGCCATGTGGTGAGTGTTCCTGTGCAGACTTTAGTGAAGGTGGAGCCCTCCCACATCCAGCCCTGTAGCCTGGGATGGAACACATGGGGGCTGTTTCTCCTGGTCACAGTGGGTGATCCACATCACGTGCACATGACAGTGAGTGTGGTGGATGGGTGGTAGGTGAGTGCACGTGAGGCCGGCCTGGCAAGGATGCAGGGAAGAGTACAGAGGAAGGTAGGGCCATGAAAGGGGCTTGGGGAAGCCAGGATTCCACCTGAAGCCAAGTCTGGCTGTAGAAATGCTCCACTCAGGGAACCAGCAATTAGCGTAATGGCTATGTCGCTGGACTCCCATGTAGTCGACCGTGGTTCACGTCCCGAACCCGGTGGCTTAAAACTCACGCCAGGCACGTGTGCGTGTATGCCCAAGATCCTGAGAGGAGAATGGAGGAGAAGGGATTGCAGCGTGACCATCCCCCCTGGGGGGTGATTTCTCGCTTTCTGTCTCTATGTCTCTTTCTGTCTGTCTGGCGAGCGCACGTGCCCTATAGTGAAAACCTCTCCAAAAAAAAAAAAAAAAGAAAGAAATGTACCACTCACATGCTCTAGTCTCTGAGCTTCTGCAGATCGTACATGCATTCCAGAAGAGTTTGGACCTTGGAGATACAAGTCCCTTGAGCAAACTGGGGCCTGCAGTCATTACCCCAGTGGCTCATGTTCCTGGCTGGTAAATAAGTAGGCTAGAATCCAGCCCTCTTAAATCTTGGCACGTGACTGTTCCCCCTTCTCCTCCACTGGGCTTACTTAGCCAAGCATTGTCATGTGGGCAGCACCACCCCTTTATTCAATGGGCTTGAGAGCTGAGCTCAATCCTCCCTAAGGCAGAAGAGGATTCAGAGGCCTTTGTTTCTTCAGCTACTTTCTAGATTCTGGAACACCTGAAGACTTGGGCAATGGAAAGTTCTAGAATCTCATGTCTGGAGAGAAGAAAGAAGCTGAGGTGGAGTGGCTCCACCGAGATGAGGATGCTACCCCTGCCCCTCTCTTGGGGATGATGTGCCCTGCACTCCTAGCTGCTGGCTGCCTTTCCAAACCCTTGCCTGCTGGGAACTGTCCAGCGAAAAGCCTGCTGGACCTC
>NW_006207133.1:4980738-4990709 GCF_000334495.1 Tupaia belangeri chinensis
GCTGAACCTCAGGGTGACCACCCCAAGTCCTCTTTGCTCTGCTGGAAAAGGACTTACTGTAGTCAGCTGGGGACCTGCACATGGGGGAGGGGAGCCAAGTAGGGGCCTCGGAGGGAAGCCACTGCCGCATTGCCATGTTTGACCTGTGAGCACTGACATTCCTGAAGTTCATGGTTGGTTAATTGCAAACAAGCCCAAGGGCCTAAGGAGGCCCAAAGTATGGTGGTAATGTCTTCTTGATGCAAAGAGATTCCATGTTGAAGACTAAAGTAATAGGAAAGGGAGAGACTGTGCAAACACCTTCTGTTCTCGGTGGAACTTGGAGGCCCTGAAAGGAACAGGGACTAACCCATGGTCACAAAGCTAGTTGTGGTCAAGACTCCCTGCTGTGGCCCACTGTCACAAACCATGGTGAGGATGTATTTATACACAGACATTTTTACTGCTAGCAGTCTATAGATAGTACCGATCTCTGTCACTATCTCACCTTTACAGTGTTCAATATGTGCCTGTACCTGTTCTAAGGGCTTCAGAGGTATTATCCAGCCCCATTAGTCTGCTAGGAAATCCTATGAGGCAGGGATTTTTATCATCCACATTTTCCAGGTGAAGCAGTGGGGGCATGGAGAGACTAAGTAATTTCCTTATGATTGGTTGTTGGGGAGCTTGAGCTCAGACCCAGCGGCCTGCCCTGGAGGGCCTCTGCTCTGTACCTCATGGCTTCCTCAGAAACCTTTGCTCCAAGGGCTGGGATGCACTTGAGCTTTATATTTGCAGAGAGTGGGGGTGGGGGAGGAGAGAGAGAAATAGAGAAGAATTTTGTGTAGAAAAAAGGTGATGAAAGGACTCAGTTTCTCAAGGAACTTTAGCTTGTGGTCTTCTTAGTAAGAGTGTTCTTGAAAAGCAGACAACAGCCATCCCACATGCTGTTCATTTGCTTCCAGGTACAGACTTTACTCCCAGCAGTCAAGATGAAGCATGAGGGCCAACACCATGGCACTGTGGTGATGTGCTGCTCGGAAGCCAAATCCCACATGGTGACACAGGTTCCAGGCCCCGGCCCGTTAGCCTGCAGCACACGGAGAACAAGCATGAGTGCCCAGAAGCTGATGGGCTGGAGAGCTGGAGAAAGGGGATTGTGGCATGGCCAGGTCCCATGGAAAAGCTGGAGAAAGGGGATTGTGACATGGCCAGGTCCCATGGAAGGTGCTTTTCTCTCTTTCTATCTCTCTTGCTCTCATACACACATGCTTTATCATGCTCTATCATGAATAAGGGAAAAAAATCAAACAAGATAAGTCATGAGGAAAAAACTCTCTGGTTAGAGGATTTTTTTTGCTTCCTCTTACAGATTGAGTATCTTCATAGTCTAGTATTTGGGGGCCAGACAATGATCTGGTGGCCAAACACAACACTCTGAGGCAATCCCACAAGGGAAGGTTCCAAGGTCAAGAGTTCAAGTCCCAGAACTTCCCTGAGTATGCTGGACAAGTGTGTTCCAATGATCCAGGCTGAGGGTAGATCAGGGCATCTATTGATACCATCTTGGATGTGCTCTCTCTCCCTCTCTCTCTCTCTCCTCTCTTTCTCTCTCACTATAGAAGAAATAAAGTTAAAATAATTAATAGTCATATGCAAAAAAATAATAATAACTTGCTAGAGGGTGTATGCCCTCACTGGAGAAAGAGAAAAGGAGGGAGAGTGAGAAAGCACCTCCCCCCATAGAGGGTTGTCACCCTAAAATCCCTTCTCAATTTCTCTTTTGGCACTTATGCACCCATATCAACATGTTTTCAAGCAACTGGGTCCAGGACTTGAATTGCACAGTTAGCCATGTGCAATCCTGTCTCTTTACTCACCATGCCAAAGGCTGGCCCGGAAAAGTAACTTTAAAATAAGAAAAGAGAAGAGAAAGAAAGATAAGGGCAAAGAGAAAGAGAGAGAGAGAGAAGAGAGAAGAGAAGAAGAGAAGAGGAGAAGGGAAGAGAAAAAAAGAAAAGAAAATCTGGTGTCTGGATCATTGCTATGTTAGTTATAGCCCCAGGGCGATTCTTACCAGTGTTTCTTTCCATCTGCTTCTCGTGTCTTTCATTCTGACAGTGAGGAGTTCTCAAGTGTAGCTGTACTGGCTGCCCTCTCAGGACAAGGCTTCTGTGGTTAGCAGGAGATTGCAGACATTTTGTAGCAATAATAGATAGAGGATTTATATTTCTGTCCCAACCAAAGAATCACAATGTAGTGGCAGCAATCATTTCTTCCCTTCTCTTTGGTGCAAAAAAATTATGTGATTATTTCTGGTTTAAAACTTCACTGCCTAATGAGGTGCACTGTAAAACTACAACCAAAACCAAACATTGACCTAGAGCGAAATTTCTACCTATGTGTTTCAGCTTCCAGAGTTGAGCAACTGGTGCAAAAGACTTTCTGTCAGCACGTTTCTAAGTGTAGTTTCTAAGGGAGTATTAACATGCTTAGTTTCGTCTGGAAGTATAATTCAGTTCACCTAGGCTGAGATGGTAAAGACTCGACATTGAGCTAGAACAAAGTTCTTTATGTATGTAATGGGGGTTCATGAGTGGAGTCTCTGGGCCAAACTTTTTGATATTCCAAAAATTACATGATTATTTCTGGCTTGAAGCTTCACTGCCTAATGCCCATTGAGGTACGCTGTAAAACTACCACCAAAACCAGTGAGAAGTCCACGTATTAGTACCTGTTGGAGCTGCGTAACGCCCACATTGGGTTCCTGTACTATTTTCTCTACTTTTTGAAATCTTTGAAATTTTCCATTTGTTTTGTTTTACTATAAATAAAAGGTGCCTTGTCCTTAAGGAAATGCTGAGGAGCCGGCTGCAGTTTGGGTGTGGGAAGACCTGCCCAACCAGCAGGCAAGGCAGATGATCCAGTAATAGAAGTTAGGGAGCTTTCTGTGCAAGGCAGGAAAACTTCTCTCAGCTGATGTCAACCAGCCAACGCGCTCTCTCCATTTTTCCTACCAAAATATGTTGATGGATGTCCATGGCACGCTGCTGCTGCTCTCTAGAACAGGAGTCAGCAAACTCCACAAGCCACATTTGTTTTTCTCAGAACACGACCATGCCTATTCATTTCTGGATTGTCCATGGCTGCTTTCTTATCGCAATGGCAGAGGTAAGGAGTTGTTACAGACCCTATAGCCTGAAAAATCAACAACATTTGCACGTGACTCTCACAGAGCAAGTGTCCTAGTGTATTCTAGGTACTTCTGGCCTTGCCTGCCGAGCTGTGTTAGCCAGTCAGTGATATCTGGTTCCAAACCTGTTTGTGCCAGTTTTATTTAGAGTTATAAATAGACTATTTAAATAAGTAGTGTGAAAGCCAGTGAGGAAAGCAGACATTGGTACAGTGGTGAAAAATGACACTCTGGGGACCAGCAATTGGTGTAATAGCTATGTCTCTGGACTCCCACGTAGTTGACCGCGGTTTGAGTCCTGGACTCAGTGGCTTAAACTCACGTGGAGCATGTGTGTGTGCATGTGTGCCCAAGATCCTGAGAGGAGAATAGAGGAGAAAGGATTGCAGTGTGGCCAGCCCCTCTGGGGGATGAGTTCTCGCTTTCTGTCTCTCTGTCTCTCTCTCTCTAGTGAGTGCATGCGCCCTATAGCAAAAACCTCAAAAAAAAAAAATGACATTCTGAGGCTGAGCCATATGGTAAAGTTACAGATCCACACCCAGAGTCCTCCCTGAGTGCACCAGGCCTGTGCATGCCCATGACTCAGGGCTGGCTGAGTTGGGTGGGTTGTGGCGTCAAGACCCTATTGGGGTACTCGCTTTCTCATGGGAAAAATAAGACACCTTTAAAAAGATGAAATAGGGCCTGCTCCATGGTACACGGGTAGTACATAGTTCAAGGGAAGCCAAATCCCACATAGTGACCACGGTTTAAATCCCCAGCCTGGTCAGCCTGAAATACACAAGGCATGCTCACGAGGGCTCCAAATCGAGCTGGAGGACTGGAGGAAGGGGATAATGGCATGGGCGGGCCTGTGAAGAGTGCTCACATTTCACTCTGTCTCTCACTCTCACTTGCACGCACGTGGACTCTATCGTAAATAAATATAGACCGAAAAATAATAGTGGGGCCAGCAGATGGCATGGCAGTTTAGGTGCCGGACTCCCACAGGGCTGACTGGGGTTTGAGTCCTGGACTTGGCAGCTTGTTTTCTCACTTTCCCTCTTTCTCTCTCTAGTGAACACACAGGCCCTATAGCAAATTAAATAATAATAATAAATAAAATTAAATAATTATTTTTAAAAACATGGGGGCCAGCAATGGTGTAGTGGTTACATCTCTGAACTCCCATATGGCCGAATGCGGTTTTATTTCCAGACCTGGTGGCTTGAAACTCATGCTGGGCATGTGTGGGTACATGCCCGAGATACTGTGAGGAGAATGGAAGAGAAAGAATTGCAGCATGGCCAACCCCCTGAGGAGTGATTTCTCACTTTCCCTCTCACTGTCTCTGTCTCTCTCTCTATGGTAAGCGCATGCACCCTAGGGCAAAAGCCTGTAAAACTAAACAGAAAACAAAAATTTTTTGATAGTGTGTAGGACAATGATGTACAAATGAAAGAAAGTGTTGTTTCTGTGAAAACTAGCTTAAATGCCTGAAAGAGTCAATAAGCACAAGTTACTAAGAACAATTGCTTATAAATTGGACACAAGTAAGAGAGTTATATATGGCTGGGTTGGGGGCATTTTACAAATCTAGAATAATTTTGTATTCAAGGGGGAGCTTTATAAACATCCTTTACAATCTTAGTAAGCAAGCAGAGACGGGGAATTGTAGACGGTGTCCTGTAGATGTGGTTTATATGTAAAAGATGGTGAAGAGCTTCACAGCAGACCCACAGCAAAGAAAAGGACCAACATACTGGGAAATGAAGGTACATCCGCGTTTTAAAATCGAATTAAGGGACCAGCAGATGGCATAATGTGACGTAGCTGGACTCCCACATGGTTGAACATGGTATGAGTCCTGGACCCAGCAGTTTAAATCGTACATGGTGTGTGTGTGCATGCATGTCCAAAATCCTGAGAGGAGACCGGAGGAGAAGGAATTGTGGCAAGGCCATCTCCCCTGTAGGGTGGTTTCTTGCTCTCTCTCTGTCTGTCTGGCAAGTGCATGCACCCTGTAGCAAAAATCTCTCTCTAAGAAAGAAAAAAGTTAATTAAAAGGTTTATAAAATACAAACAAGCATATTGTTTTTAAACAAAGCTTTTTGATCTCTACTTGCACCAACTTTTTCAAAATAGTCCAATTGCTGGGGAAACTCTGGGAGATACTGGAGTAGGCAAAGACTTCTTAAATAAGACCCCAAAGCACAGGCAATTATTCCAAAACTAGACAAGTGGGATTACATCAGATTAAGAAGTTTCTGCACAGCAAAAGACACAATAATTAGTGTGACTCGACAACCCTCGTAATGAGAGAATATTTTTGTAAGCTCTGACTCAGATAAGGGACTGATACACAGGGAACTCAAGCAGCTTCCCCCCCCCCCAAAAAAAAATTAAAAGATGAGAAAGCGAGCTGAACAAAAAAATCTCTCTAAGGAAGACTTAATGAAAAACCACAAAGAATTTGAAAAAATGTGCAACATCCTTCATCACAAGGGAGATGCAGATCAAAGCCACAATGAGATATCGCTAATCCCAGCCAGAATTGCTAAGATTGAAAATACAAAAAGTGGTTAAGTGTTGATAGGGCCGTGGTGAAAGGGGAACCCTTCTTCACTGTTGGTGGGATTGTAAATTGGTTCAGCCACTGTGGAAAACAATATGGAGATTCCTCAAGGACCTGCAAAAAGAACTACTGTATGATCCAACAGTTCTACTCCTGGTACCTACCCGAAGGGCAGGAGAACGCTAAGTCAGAGAAGTGCTTGCACATCTAGGCTTATTGTGGCATTATTCACAAGTGCTAAGACAAAAAGAAAAGAGTTTATTAGCTGGCAAAAATCTAAAAGTCCAGAATTATATGTACTTCAGATATGGGCTCCAGACAACTTTGTCTGCCGTATCTCAGTTCTGCCCTTGGTTTTATCCTTCAGCTGCTTTTCTATAAAAGGCAAAGCTATGGAGACAGAAAAAGGTCAGTGGTTGCCAGGGGAGAGGGAGACACGACACGGTGGAACGCGGGATTTTTAGGGCAGTGAAACTACTCTGTGTGATCTTAAAATGGTGGATGCATGTCATTATACATTTGTCACACCCACAGAGTGTACAGCATAACATAAACTATGTACCTTGAGTGATAACGTGTGCCTTTGCACGTCCGTCAGCTGTAACAAATGCACCACTCTGCTCTAGGGTATCAAAGGTGGGAGGCCATATTGGATGAGGGCACTTGTGCTCTCCATTCAGTTTTCGAACCTGCAACTGTTCTAAAGAATAAAGTCTATTAAAACATGTGTGGGGCCAGCAGATAGTGCAGCAGCTACATCGCTGGATTCTCACATGGCCGACTGCAGTTCAAATGCCAAGACCCGGTGGCTCGAAGGTCATGCGGGGTACGTGTGCATGCATGCCCAAGATCCTGGGAAGTAAATAAAAGAGAAGGGATTGCAGCATGACCATCCCCCCGGGGGATGCTTTTTCACTTTCCTTCTCACTGTGTCTGTCTGTCTGTCTCTCTCACGCAACCTCAGGCAAGAACCCCTCAAAAAAATAAAGTATCTATATCTAGATAAAGTTAGACAGATATGCAATTGTCAAATAAAATTGGAAAAGCACCATCTGCTATAGTATAATATTAACTGGTTCATTCCTTCTTTGTGTTTTCCCCACTGAAACATCATTTCCAAGAGGGTGAGGACATTGTCTTGTTTATTTTTACATCACCTGCATCTGATACATAATGGGTATTCAATAAATGCTTGCCGTATAAATGAATATTTTAATAATCACGTTAAATTTTGTACTTTATTTCTGTTTCATTGACTGATTTGACTGTTCCTGCACCAATACTCAGTATTTTAGTTACTTAAGTTTAAAACATATTTGATATGTAGTAATTGATTTATCTCCTGTGTATTATACTTTTACAAAATTGATTTTGTTATTTTATCTTCACACATTTTCTAATCCAGATGAAGTTTAAAAGAATAACCTTACCCCATTTTACTAAAAAATCCTGTTGGTATTTTGACTGGAATTACATTTATAGATCTGTAGATGCATTTGGGGAGAAATAAATCTTTATCCAAATAAGTTTTCCTATCCTAGAACACTGACTCCCCCTACATTTATTCTGGATTTTTATATCCATCAATCACGTTTCAGAGTGACCTTTTTACCAATTGCATATTTTCTGCATTTCTGGGGAAAAACTTCTGTTGGTCCTGAGCATTCTTTTCTTTTAAGTCAGCAGTCTATTCACTGGGCTTGTATGTAATTTAAGATATTTACACATCAGGGTTACAAAAAAGAGGCAGGAAGATTTTTATCTTTGTTAAGCTTATATTACACAGGAATTGTATCTTCCTTGAGATTTTGTTAAAACTTGCTGTTAAGACTGCCTGGGCCTACTGTTTTTTGAAGTGTCTCTCTCTCTCTCTGTCCTTCTCTGGTCAAATTAAAATAAATCAATAAAGTTAAATAAGATAATTCTTTTAAAAAGAAATATTCACTGAAAGTATTTTTAGAACGACTCCCTGCAACTGGTAAATGGCCCTCACTAGAAAGTCCACATGTATATTCTGGCTTTTGTGGGTCCAGGCACTTTTGTTTCCATTAAAAGTATTAAAAATTCGTGGCCAGCAGGTGGTGTGGTGGATAAGGGCGCTGGATTCCCACATGGCCAACCATGGATCCAGTCCTGGATCTGGTGGCTTGCTTTCTCACTTTCCCTTTCTCTCTCTCTCTCTCTCTCTCTCCTCTCTCTCTCTCATCAAATAAAGAAAAAAATAACAATAACAAATGGAAATAAATAAATAATTCTTTAAAAAAAAGTATTAAAAATTCCATTTTATAACTATCTTTGTTAAGGAAAAAAATATCTGAGACCAGTTAAACTTAGTTTATTTAAGCAAGTGGTATGTTCTAGAACCTAGTAGCATTCTGGACCATTGGCTCAGAGTGCTCTACCCACCACTTGCACAAATTCTAGCCATCGCCAGAGAAAAGACAGTGCCATGAAAAACGTAACCTGATGGCTGTGGTCGGGAAAGTCTCATATGGTCCTGTTTTACTCTTAGATTAAGTTACAACTTGTTTGTCCATCAAGTAGGTTATAGATCAGTATCTATGGAAACTGCTTTAGGCCAAATTCTGCCCATTAATTTAACATTTGGTACAAAGACAAGTGTGACCTATCTGGATTAATTATTATAGGTTCATTATTATTATGTTCTATTTTTTTTCTGATTTTAAAATAAAAGGAAAACATTCTTTCAGGGGCTCCTGAGAGTGTTATGGCCAGACAGGTTACGTGTGTGTACACAGCAGGGATGTTACCCTGGGTACTAGGCAATGAACTGGTAGGTAGAGTGAGAGGGAGAGACAATCCCTTTTTAAATATATATCTTCTGTTTTATTATAATTAAAAAATAATGTATCCTTGTTTATAAAGGAGGCAAAACCTACAATGAATGAATAAGAAATAACTAACCTAAAAAATTGGCAAGATAGGAAACAACCATTGGTGGAGCCAGAAGGTGGCATGGAGGTTAAGGCACTGGATTCCCACGGGGTAGACCAGTTCAAGTTCCAGACCCAACAGCTTGAAAATCATACAAGGTGCATGTGCATGCATGCCCAAAAACCCCAAGAAGAGACTGGAGGATTGCAGTGTGGCCAAACCTCTTGAGGGTAATTTTCACTCCCCTGCCCCCACCCTCATTTCTCTCTGGTAAGTACACATGCCCTATAGCAAAAACTAACTAAATAAATAAAAGAAATAACCACTGACAGCTAAATAAATACAAATGACCAGAAGTGATGAAAAGATGCATGACCCTAGGATAGGCAGGAAGTGCAAAGAGTTTCCAGCAGATGAAGATGAAAATAACTGCTGCTATGGCAGGTTGACAGAGGTGTGGGGTGATGGGCTCTCTCAGGTGGTAGGAGTGGTAATTTAGTTAGTCCTTCAGGAGAGCAATTTGTAGGTGTTTATCCACACATACAATAGAGGCAGAAGAAGCCACGGGCCTTCAGGAGAAGGTTCCACATGGCGACAGTGAACTAGATTTTTAAGGGAATGAAGATTTTCTACTAATAATTCAACCTCCAACAAACGAGCTAGCGTGATCACAATAGAATGGCAAAGAGATTCTAGATCACCTCTGCCTGCTTCCTCCTGAACATTAAGGCTGAACTTCAAGAATTTGAAAGAAACACAACATCCATCAGATGACAAGAAATCACCACCAGATCACGAGAAATATGGGAAAACGAGAAAATACCTCTCTTCCAAGGGAAAAGAGTAACTCTTCTTCATCCACAAGCAGTTCGGTGAAAATCATGGAAATGTCTGATAAGGAATTCAGATCATTCATAGTGTCTAAGCTAACAGAGATGGAAGAGAAGAGAGATAATGAACTGCTAAAGAGAAAGGAGAAAGAAGTTGACGAGTTCCAGGAGATGAGGAAATTCCTGCAAGATCTAAAAGAGGAATTACACACTTTACAAAAGACTCAAACATAACTGCTAGAGATGAAGTCTATAATACAAGAAGTCAAAATCTCCCTTGAAAGTATTAAAAGCAGACTAGATCATTCAGAAAAATAGAATCTCAGATGTAGAGGAGAAAATGGCTGGCCTAGAAAAATCCACCATGAAGACTGATCAAATGGCACAAAAATTTGAGAATAATATGCGAGAAGTACTAGATACCATCAAAAGTCCAAATATCCGGATAATTGGCATTCCAGAAGGTGAGGAGACCCATAAGGGCATTGATAATCTATTCCATGAAATCCTGCAAGAAAAC
>NW_006207133.1:4991953-4994971 GCF_000334495.1 Tupaia belangeri chinensis
GAAATGGAAGATCATTTGCTGAGAATAACAAGTTTGTTGATGTACTCGATTGAGACAATATACAATATACTCTGTTGTGTTTGCAGATATGCATATATCAGCTGCGCTTGCTATTGAAAATATTTGGATGAATTAAGATCTTTAGTAAAACAATAAAATGTGGGGGTAGGAGAAAGGCATAGAAAGCAAACATGGATACCAGAGACAGTGTGGGAGGTGCATGGGAGATAGCAAAAAGTGAGAGATAGGGAATCAAGGATGGGAAAAAAAGCAAAATATACAGGAAACAAGAAATGGAAAATTATTTGTTGATGATACCATGTATGTTAATGTGCTTGATTGAGCCAATATACAGTGTATTCTGGATGGAAAATCTCATTTTGTATGCTGCAATGATGTACAGTGAATGAATGTAAAGAAATAAATTTTTTAAAAAAATAAAACAATACAAATTCCCTCTGACTGGGCACTTTTATTCCAAAATATCTAGCATACAGAAATACTCATACATATACAGAAAGATGTGCACACAGGTATATTGCATTACATCATTGAGTGGAAAATTAGAAATAACTTAAACCTCCCTAAATAGATTGACACATCATGGTGTGTACGCCCTGTGGAAGTGTTAATTACTTATTAAATGTCATAGTAATGGGGTTGGGTTCCCGGGTTGAGTTGTGTACACTGGGCACACACACACGGCCTTGATCCTGGCGAGGGGAATCACAGCCCGAGACTCCTTAAGGGTACTGTGTCTCTCCTACTCATGAAAGAAACAGGGAAGAAAGGGAGGAAACTTTAGGAAAAGTAAGAATATAGATCAGTAAGCGGAACACCGAAAGTCTGCCACATCACTACGTGAAAGGTTGCAGAGCAGTAAGCAAATACGAGCCTATCTATCTACAGATGTGTATCAGTACAAAGATGGAAGCCATCTGAAAGGCACCACACTCATAGACAATGCTGATCTCTGCAGAGGAAACTGAGGTGAGGATGTAGGAGATATTTTACTCTTTTTTTTTTTTTAATTGAGATACAATTCCCACAGCAGAAAGTTCACCACTTTAAACTGTCCAGTTGAGTGGTTCTTGGGTACGTACAAGAACCATCACCATCCACACTACAGATTTTCAGAACATTTACAGCACCCCGGAGAGAACCCCATGCCACTTAGCAGCCACTCCCCGTTCCCTTGTTCTTTTGCATGTGGATATCCAATTGTCCCAGCACCATTTTTAAAAGACTTTCCCTCTTGTATGATCTTTGCACTCTGTCAGACATCAGCCAGCCACAGATGTATGAGTCTGTAGCTGGAGCCTCAGTTCCGTTCCACTGGTTTCTGTGTTCACCCTTCTTTAGTACCACACTGTCTTGGCTTCTGTAGCCTCAGAGTAGGTTTTGAAATCAGGAACTGTGAGTCCTCAATTCTTTTCTCCTTTTCAAGATTGTTTTAGATATTCTGGTTCTTTTGAATACCTGTATGAATTCTAGGATCAACTTGACAATTTCTGTAAAAGCAGCTGGAATTTGGGGAAGGATTGCATTGAATCTAAAGATCCATTTGGGAAGGAATGTCATCTTCACAACTCTAAGTCTTCTGGTTCAGGAACATGGAAAGTTGTTCCATATTTAGACCTTCACTTCAACAATATTTATAGTTTAATCCCTTAATATTCTTTAATATTTATTCTTTTTTGGGGGGAGAGGTTTTTGCTAGAGGGTGTGTGCACTCGCCAGAGAGACAGAGAGACAGAAAGCAAGAAATCACCCCCTAGCAGGGATGGCCATGCCACAATCCCTTCTCCTCCATTCTCCTCTCAGGATCTTGGGCACGCACGCACACACATCCGGCACAAGTCTAAGCCGCCGGTTCTGGGACTCAAATCACAGTCAACTACATGGGAGTCCATCAACATAGCCATTACACTAACTGCTGGTCCCAATATTTATTCTTTTGATGTTATTACGAATGAGATTTTCTTTATTTTTGGGATCGTTCATTACTTACTACCGTATAGAAATATAACTGATTTTTGTATATTGGTCATATAATATGAAAACTTGCTGAATTCATTTATTAGCTCTAATAGCAGTTTGAAGGGGAGATTCTTTATGATTGTCTAGGTATAAGACCATGTCATCTACAAATAAAGAGAGTATCACTTCTTCTTTTTCAATCTGAATATATTTGTATCTTTTTCTTGTCTAAGTTCTGTGACGAAGGCCTCAACTACAATGCTGAATAGAAATGGCAGAAACAGACATCCTTCCCTAGTTCCTGATTTTAAAGTAAACATTTCCATCCTACTTATTTGCTTACTATCGGATAATGTGTGTGCTTGACAGAGAAGGACAGAGAGGGAGAAGAAAAAAGCACCCCAATGGGGTGTGGTCGTGTGACCCTTTCTCTCTATTTCTCCAACCTGCTGGATCTTTGCGCACATGCACATGCACGTTTTTCAAGACATGAAGGCCAAGATGTGAACAGCATGATCAGCCATGTGGGATCTGCTCCCTTCACCTCCAGACCACCAGGCCAGCCCTGCCTGGGGCTCTGCTGGTGACTTCAGCAGGCTCGCTCTCTGCCCTTCTCGAAACTCCCAACTTGAGCTGCTTTCGTGGTCAAGCCAACGCCCTAGGGCAGCGTTTAGGATGCCTCTATCCTCCCTCTGACTCAAAGGCAAACTGGGAAATGACTGCTTAGAAAACGAGTGCAGGCCTCTGCACAAAACGAGGACAAATACTAACTGGAGAACTTGCCCATGAACTGATAGCCCCACACTGGCAGGCTGCGGTCACGCTCCGAATGTCTCCACACCTGGATGTTTGTTTCACTATCCCTATTTCCCTCTGGGTGTGTCCCCCAGTGCCTCCCTGGGTCTGCCCTTCAAGTGATCACAGGCCCCTCCTCCTCCCAGGTGAGTGGAGGCGTCTGGACTCAGCTGTCCTGGAGTGACAGTGGCACAGCTCGCACATCATGTGAGATGCGCCCCAGCTGCTCCATGTCCAGGGGCT
>NW_006207133.1:4996754-4998554 GCF_000334495.1 Tupaia belangeri chinensis
CCCTACCCACCCGGCTTCCCCAGCTCCTCTGGCTCCTCCAGCTGAGAATGACAGCCCAGCCTGAGAATCCTGTCCCCACTGTGCTGCCAACCTGGGCATCCAGGAAACAAAGGCCTCACCCCAGGACCTGCCCTCTCGTTCCCCACCCCCACCTACACCACCACTGTGGGTGCAGGCTCTGCGCTGGGATGCAAGGGAAGGAGGGATCCTGCCGTTCTCAGGTCCTCTCAAGGGCTCCCCTCTACCCCTCTACAGAGGAGGAGTTTGGGGTCCAAGGGCACGGTGGGCTGAATATTAACCTCTAAAACATACATCAGAGTACCTGTGAAGGTGACCATGTTTGAACATCAAGGTAAATCTGTAGAGATGGGATCACCATGAATTTAGGCCCTACATCTAGTGACAGGTATTCTTATAAGAGCATAAAGAGAGAGATTGGAGACCAGACTCAAAAGAGACACAGAGAGAGAGGGCTTTATGATGACAGAGGCTGAAACTACAGTGATGTAGCCATGGAAGGTCTTGGGGCACCAGCTGCCACCAGGAGCCACGAGCAGCACTGAACAGATCCCCCCAGAGCTTCTGAAGAACAGCTCTGGGGACCCTGCGACTTCAGACTCTCCTCCAGAGCTCGGCCAGAGCCAGGTCCTGCAGTTTGGAGCCACATTGTGTCCGGTGCTTTGTGCCACAGCCCTAGGGAGCTCCCGTGTGGGGCTGAGTGGTCTGCCCAGGACCAGTAGGCTAGGAAGTGGTGGGCAGTGACAGGGACAAGGTTGTCCCTTGACTGAAGCTAGCCAGGCTCCTCTGAGCCCACTCCCAGCTAGGCCTTGACCTTGGCCTATGAGGACTTGAGCAGACACTACAGACTGTGAGATCCTACGACGTTGGCGGTTACAAGGGAAGGGACCCGCTCCTACCTCACATTGATGAAAATGGCCAAGAATTCCTTTTTGTTGTTGTCCCAGTTCTGGTAAGTTGTAAAATTATCCAAATGGCACCAGTTTCTGGGTAACAGAGAAGTGGGTCATGGGGTGTTTTTTTTTTTTTTCGTAGTTTATGTGGTTTTTTTTTTTTTTTTTTTTTTTGCTATTTTTAAAAAATATTTATCTATTTATTTTTTAGTTTTTCTGTAAGGTCCATGTGCTCGCTGAAGAAATAGAGAAAGAAAATGAGAACTCATCCCCATCCCCTGCCCCAGGAAAGATAGCCACATTGCAATCCCTTCTCTTCTATTCTCCTTTCGGGATTTGGGGGAGTGCATGTACATGTGCCTGGCGTGTTTTTCAAGCCACCAAGTCCAGGACTCGAACTGCACAGTCTGCCACGTGGGATCCAGCTGCCTTAACCACTATACCACCTGCTGGCCCAGATACTAAATTTCTTATTAGAATAACCCATGCATGCTGGCACTGAGAAGCAGTCGGCCTCCCCTAAACACACACACGCCAACCTTGCTCTCCCCAGTTCTCAGGAAGGAACCATGTTTCTGGCATCATTTCTCCATGGTTCCTGCCTGAGCCGTGTTTTCTTCACGTGCCTACCAGGCCCTGTCACCACCTTCTCCTACCCTCTGCTCCAGAGCCAGAGTAGGGTGACCACAACAGATCCTCTCATCCTCTGGCCTCCAAGTGGGCTTACAGTGGGAGGGGAGGCCAGGGAGTGGGTGTTCATCTCCCTGACATGCCCCCACCAGGCCAGGGTCAGGACAGGCTGCTGAGCCAGGCTCCTGTGGGTGCACTCTCCCCCAGCCACAGCCCCCCTCAGCTTCTGCTGAGGCCGGTGCCCGGCCCCCCCCCCGCC
>NW_006207133.1:4999045-5015866 GCF_000334495.1 Tupaia belangeri chinensis
TTTTGGGTGTTTTTTTTTTTTTTTTTTTTTTTGCTATTTTTAAAAAATATTTATCTATTTATTTTTTAGTTTTTCTGTAAGGTACATGTGCTCGCTGAAGAAATAGAGAAAGAAAATGAGAACTCATCCCCATCCCCTGCCCCAGGAAAGATAGCCACATTGCAATCCCTTCTCTTCTATTCTCCTTTCGGGATTTGGGGGAGTGCATGTACATGTGCCTGGCGTGTTTTTCAAGCCACCAAGTCCAGGACTCGAACTGCACAGTCTGCCACGTGGGATCCAGCTGCCTTAACCACTATACCACCTGCTGGCCCAGATACTAAATTTCTTATTAGAATAACCCATGCATGCTGGCACTGAGAAGCAGTCGGCCTCCCCTAAACACACACACGCCAACCTTGCTCTCCCCAGTTCTCAGGAAGGAACCATGTTTCTGGCATCATTTCTCCATGGTTCCTGCCTGAGCCGTGTTTTCTTCACGTGCCTACCAGGCCCTGTCACCACCTTCTCCTACCCTCTGCTCCAGAGCCAGAGTAGGGTGACCACAACAGATCCTCTCATCCTCTGGCCTCCAAGTGGGCTTACAGTGGGAGGGGAGGCCAGGGAGTGGGTGTTCATCTCCCTGACATGCCCCCACCAGGCCAGGGTCAGGACAGGCTGCTGAGCCAGGCTCCTGTGGGTGCACTCTCCCCCAGCCACAGCCCTCCTCAGCTTCTGCTGAGGCTGGTCCCTGGCCCCTCCCTGCCCCTCGCCGGCCTCTGAGCCCTACTGCTTCTCTGCCTTCACCCTGTTATGGCCAGACCCTGGCTGACTGGCCTCTGAGACTTTGGACAATGGGTTTTTAGACTTCCTGTTGATTGAGGCTCCTTTTTGTCCTTATCCTGGCTCTGCCCCCAAAAGCCTAACATGGTCATTTCTATTAGAGGCTGTAAAAGGTAGCTGAGGGTTTTACATTTTTTGAATTTTTTTTAATTGCGAGGAGGAATATACACTTACCAGAGACAGAGAGAAACAGAGAGGGAAACTACTCCCCAATTGGGCATGGTCACACCACAAGCTCTTCTCCTCCCCCGTTTCTCTGTCCTGTTGGGACTTTGGATATGCACACACATGTACCCAGTGGGTTTTTCAAGTTGCTGTGGCTGGCCATGTGGGACCCAGCTCCCCTAACCTCTTGGCTATAGGGCCAGCTCTAAACAGTAGCTGTTTAAGAGGCAAATACTATTTGGCCCCCATGACTAACTGGTGCAGTGGAAAAAGTCAGGCAGACTTGAGCTTGAATCCTGTGTGTCTTTGGGCAAGTTGCTTAAGCTCCCTGAGTCTTGGATTTCTCCTTAGTGAGATGAGGGTACTAATAGAAAGTTCTTGGAGTGTCATGAAGATGAACTGGATTAACCTCGTGCCCACACATGGTGGGCCCAGGAGCAGAACTCTGGGGAGTCTAGCATCTCCCCAAACCCTCATGACCTCCCATGAGGGAGAGGCAGGCACTGTTGTCTCCATTTTATAGAGAAAACAAGTCCAAGAACCCGTTCACACAGCAGTGAGCAGCTAGACAGGACTAGAACTCGTGTCTCCCAACACCCCAGCCTGGCACCTCCTGGATACACCATAAGCCTCTTCCAATGCCTTGAAACATATTTTTGATATTTAGGAATGGAACATCAGAAAATTTAGAGTTGACTTTAAAACCCAGCGAAGTTGGTGAGAAGAGGAAAAGGTTAAAGAGGCTGCCAGTAAATGTTGATGCTGGCGCCGGGACCTGGGTTCCTGGTGTGGTTCTGTCTACCTTTGGGTGTATTTGGAATTTTCCATAATGAACATTAACGTGCTTTTGAATCATCTTTAATGACTGATGAAAACACTCATGATAAAATAGTCGGTGAGGAAAGCAGAATTGTGTAACTGTGTGTGTGCACACATGTGCGTGTGTCTACCCACAGAAGCTCGCAAAGATCCCAGACAAATACGGCTGTTAATTCACCAGTTTTTATATGTGGGTAATGGCCTCTGTTTCCTTCTTCTGTCTGTATTTTCCAAGGTTTCTAAAACGAGCATGCATTACTTTTGGGGGAAGCCAGAGGGCACACGTGCTCGTCAGTGAGAGAGCAAGCCCACCCCTAACGGTGTGTGGTCACCACAGTCTCCCCGTTCTTCTGTCAAAATCTTGGGCACTGGAGTGTTTTTCAAGCTGCCAAGGCCAGGATTTAAACCATGGTCAGCTAGGTAGGATCCAGTTCCCAATGCAAAAGGCTTAACCATTGTGCTCCCGGGAGCTGGCCCAAGTGTGAATGACTCGTATAATCAAACTGCTGTTAAAGTGTTGAAGAGCCAGATGACAGTGTGGCGACTAGAAGGTCCTTGGGTGGAAAGGTCCCCAGTCTAAGACGTGGGGCTTCCTTGTACATGTCAGCTGTACATACGTGTGTCCACAATATGGGCAGGCTGAGCTGGGGGTGAATTGTGGTATGCGGACCCTGATGGGATGCCTCTCTCTCCCAGAAAAAAAATGGATGAATAAACTTCCTTCTTTACCTATCTTTTACACTCGAGAGTGCATGTGCTCTTGAGAGACAGAGTTGACAGGAGAAAGGGATCCCCATGATCATGGTTACACCCCAGTCCCTTCTCCTCCATCTCTTCCTCTTTTCGGGAGAGTGGCCACACATGCCCGTGTGCCCAATGTGTTTCTCAAGGCAGTAGGCCTGGGACTCAGATTAAGGGATCAGTCACATCAGATCTGCTGCTTTAACCACCAAGCCTCAGGCCAGCCCAGCTTTATTTTTAAGTGTTTAAAGTATCACTTTGCTAACGGAGCAGTTGGGGCAGGAGGTTCTGCGAGCTTGGAGCTGGGCAGGAACAGTGCAGCTGGGGTCTCTGCAGTTGCCCATCTGAGCTTCTCCAGGTGGAATGGGGCTAGGGGAAAGGCAGTGGGCCTGTTCTCCCACAGAGGAGGGTGCAGCTGGACAGGTACCCCCATGCCCTGAGGCCTCGCTGCCTCAGTCACCATTCCCGAGACTGGTGGGTGCCAGTCTCAGGAGGCCCAGCCATCATGCATGCCGCCCAGCCCGGCCCTGCCTGGCTGCCTTGGCCCTGCCTCAAGGGCTGGGTGCCAGCGGAGGTGAGCCAGGTGTCAGAGCCACAGCCTGTGTCTGGGGAAGGGTGGCAGAGAGGCACGTCACCCCACTTCTCGGGGCTGGGATCTGGTTTCATCACCTGACCCCACCAGGCAGGGCACCAGGGCAGGAGAACATGGCCAGTGGTGCCAACCAGGCCCAGGCTGGGAAGGTAGGCACAGAGACCACCCCGTTACGAGGGTCTCCCACGTGCCAGGCACATCTCACAGCTACAGAGGAGAGGTGGCTCTGTGCTTTCCCAGATGAGGGAGTGGAGGCTAAGTGTCCCCTCCCCTGGTTAAAATTCTCCATTGTTCCTCCTGGCCCTCAAGGCGGGTCCTCGTACCCCTCCCTCAGTTTTGCCACTCTGAAATATTCACTGCACACATGCTTTCCTCAAGCCCTGTGCTTAGGGCCTCCCCTTGCTATGTTGAGTCTCCCCTCATCCTCTCACCATCGTGTCTCATAGCACCTCCTCCAGGAAGCCTCCCCTAAGGAACTCAGGCCATTGGGGCAACTCCTATGCTATTTGCACAGTCCTGACTGCTGCGTTGTGAGTGTACTTGCATGTCTTTCCCCTACTGTCGCAACCATGGACTCCCCAAGGACAGGGACAGAGCCAGACCGTCACAGAAACCTTCCTCCAGAGGGACACAGCCCCCGCCACTCCGGGCCAATGAGGTGATGAGTGGGGCATCGCTCCCTCGACCGCTGTCTTTGTACAGGATGCACCCTGCGCAACTGCATGCCTCATCCCTGGATCTGTGGACCCAGCACAGGGGCGTGTGCAGACGAAACGAGTAAGTGAACGAGTGAAGGGGTGGGTAGGTGGGCGAGCGAGAGAGTTACCCAGGGTCTCCCAGATTTCACACTATACAAGGTTGCCAAAGGATGAAGAGATCGAGCCACGTCCAAGCCCTGAGCCACAGCTGGTCCAGGGGCCTGAACCTGCCCAGGAAGGGCCTCTGGCTGGGGCAGGCCTCTTGCACCTCCCAGGAGTGAGCACCCAAGTGAGAGGGGGAGGTGCTAGTGAAAGGAGAGGACAGGCCACCTATGGCTGATGCCCATGAGACAGCGAGCTGGGCCAGGACATGGTAAGGACAGCCAGTCTTGGAAGCCCAGGCCTCGCTCCTGAGGGCATGTGGAAGCCTGTAACCTGGAGCTGGCACTGTCCTTGGTGTACCTTGGGAATCCTGGGTGACTGGAAGGGACAAAGGCTCCACAGGGAGGAGACAAAGCAGAGTAAAGATCCAGCATCATTCTGGGAAGACCTATCGTGTGCAGGATACTGTGTGGGTGCTGGGGTCCCAGTGCTGAGCGGAGCCCCTTCCATGGACTGCTCGTGATGCAGAGGGAATGTGAGTGTCACCTCCCCTCCCCAGGTCCAAGGTGGCTCCTGACTTGGAGCAAGGTGCTAATTTTCTCACGGGTGGTGCAGAGACAACAGAAGGGGAGACAGAATGGGAGGCTGAGGGGAAGGGGGGCAGACCCAGATGGCAACTAGCAATTACCCTGCAGAGTGTGGGTTCACACTGAGGCCACTCTCATAGACAGTAATGTAACAGAAAGAAAGACATGGCTTTGTGCCAGACAGAGCCGAGATCGAATTCTGGCTGTCCCACTTCCTGTCTCTGTGACATCTGCAAAGTGCTTGGCTCCTATGAGCCCCAGGGTGTGTAAAAGAGAAGGACGACAGGACCTGCTGCGACATGGATGAGTGTCAGTGTGATCATGCCCAGGGAAGGAAGCCAGGCACAAACACACCCGCTGCCCAGCCCGACTAACATACACTGCAGCCGACCTCTAGTGTGAGAAAGCAGGTCGGGAGCTGCCGGGACGAGGGTGGGACATGGGGGTGGATGCAAAGGACGACAGAGGGCCAGGAGGAAACTTCTGGACTTGAGGGACATGCTCCTGAGTGTGTGATGGTGATGGAAGTTCCTCGAGGACATAAATACGGTGCATGTGTTTAAAAAATTGTACACCTTAAACCTGTACAGCTTACATGTCAACCACAGCCTAATACAGCAGTATTTTTAAAAAGTCACTCTAATACTGTAATTTTTCAGAACGTCCTGGGCCAGCCATGGTGGCACAGCAGTAATGTAAGCCTCTGTGACGCTGAATCCACACGGGAAGGCCTGGGATTGGGACCTGAGGTCTCCCTGTGCCTGCTGGGCCTGCCCATGACTCTGGTTGGCTGCGGCTGGGAGTGGATCACAGCATGAAGGCCTTGAGGGGGCGCTTCTCACTCCTCAGTACCTTCTTCCCGAGGAGCATGTCACAGGTGGAAGTACCTACGCAGAGCGCCCTAGCATGTTCCATAGCCATTCACTTCTTCCCCATCCTTGTATCACCAAGCACCTCCACTGAGTTCCGACAAGCTGCCAAGCAGGTGCGGAGTGAGGGGCCAGCACCCAGGCTGAGGGGGCAGACAGACATCTAAACGGATACCACAAAGCAGGGCCAGCAGAGAGCAGCCCCTAACTTGCCTAGAAGGCCAACAACCTAGTGGTCTCTGTTAGCTCACTCGGTGGACCATGAAGACTGACAGGAAGAAGGGCATGTTTCAGGCCACCTGCCTGAGCTCCCTGACTGTTCATATTTTTTTTTTCTTTTTTTTTTGGCGGGGGGGTGGGGGTGGGGGAGGCTGCCATAGGGTGAGTGTGCTCATCAGACAGAGACAGAGAGAAGGAAAGTGAGAAATCACTCCCCCAGCAGGGATGACCATGCCATAATCCCTTCATCCTCCTCTTGGGATTCCGGGCATTCACACACACACACACCCAGTGTGATTTTCAAGCTGCCCGGTTCAGGTCTCGAACGATGGTCAGCCACATGGGAATTCAGCACCTTAGCCACCACGCCACCTGCTGGCCCTTGACTGCTGGTGTATTGAACTTGGTGTCCCTGGCTTTCAGTCTTCCAGAGTGTACAAACTAGCAGCGTCGTCGACCTAGATTACGATTTTTAGGGTTTCCCTTTAGTTATAATTCACTTATAGCCAACTATCCTTATTCTGACACCCACAAAGGGGCTGCAGAAAGTTTGTGAAAAATGCATGTTATGAAAAATGATGCGTGAATCTCAATTTTTGTACCAAAATAAACTCATATTTTAATGCCAGTATTTAAAAAGATTCTTGAAGTCCTCTCATATTTTAGCAAAAAGTTCAAAATAAAAATGGTCAGCAATATAGATTTGGTTTAAAAACTAGATTATTTCAGACCAGCATGTAGGATATTCCGTATTCTGTGTGGGAGCGAGTGTGTGCACACACGTGCATTTGTGTCCACCCATGAGCCACAAGGTGTGAGTAACGATTTCTCTGGGGAGCTATGATAGCGACTACTATGCATACTCTCTGTGCTAGTTGATACTTTCTATACTCAGAAGTGATCGTGTGCTATTCCAGTGTTATTTTTTTAAAAGAATTATTTAATTTAATGTTATTTATTTATTATTATTTTTTAATTTGACCAGAGAGAGAGAGAGAGAGAAAGTAAGCCTCCAGGTCCAGGACTTGAACCGTAATCAGCCACCTAGGAATCTAATGCTCCAATCACCACACCATGTGCTGGCCCCATGACTCCAGTATAAAGAGGAAAATAACAAGATAAACCAAGCACTGAAAGATGTCTATGGAACCACATCTGTCCATCCTGGCCCTGCACCCATGCCCTGCCCAGGTTACCACCCTCTCTGCATTGGGCTGCTGCTGCCAGGCCTCCCATGTGGCCCCTAGTCTCCAGGCCAGCCTCCCTCTTTCCTGTCTCATACCCACAGAGATCTTTGGAAAATGCAAATCTGATCAGTCTCCTTGTGCTGGAGACCGGTTCCTTCGGCCACAGAGCCATCTGGACACCTTGTGTGGTTGGCACAGCATTGTATGGATTGCCCTTCCCACCTCCAAGTTTAAGGCCTCACCTCTCACGCCCAGCCTGGACTCTGACAAGAGCACCCCGATCCTGCAGCCTTCAGTCCAGGCCTGCTTTCTTCCCTGGATGTATATAATAGGCCCAACCCTGTAGTGCATCAGTTATATGCTATGCTTGAGAGCTGGATCCCGCAGCTGCGGCCTTTCCCCCCGGGGCATGTAGCCCACACTTCTTGCCCCTGCCTCCTTGCGTGGTACCTCTTTCCATACACTATTGCCTTGGGGATGTGGCGTGTCCACAGCTGTCTCCCGACACCAAGTACCATGCTGCACTGCAGAGGATGGTGCCCAAGAAAGTGCTCTTGAAGAAAAACTAATTTCTTGAAGGCCTCTGCCTGAGTCCTACCCAAATCCTCTACCTTTGTAGAGTTGTTTGGTTTCTTTAAACACTTTCATGGTCTGGTGATCTGCATTCTTGTAAACTTTTATAGAAGCTACTGAAATATTGCTTATTTGACATTTTCCCCACAGTTGAATTTAAAAATGTGTATGAACTAGAAAATGTAAAGGTAGTAGAGGACCAGGTTAATAGGGTGCCAGACAGCAGCTCAGTGGTAAAACAGTGCTCTATGAGCCAATCTCACATGGGAACTTTCCCAGTTCAAACCCAGAGACCTCCCTGAAGATATTAGGCACACACCTGCCCATGATCTGGGGCTGGCTGAAGACTGGGGGTGGATCACAGCATGGAGACATGGAGACTCTGTTGAAGGTGTGTGCTTTCTCTTTCTCATTCATTGGAGAAGTAAATAAATAAATAAACTTTTTAAAAAAGACAATATAGGACCAGCAGATGACATGGTGGTTGAGGCACTGGACTCCCACATGGCCAGTCATGGTACGAGTCCCAGACCCAGTAGCTTGAAAATCAGAGCAGGCACATATGAGTGTGTGCCCAAAATCTGAGAGAATGGAGAAGGGATTGTAACACGGTCATACCCCCTGGGGGGTGATTTCTCACTTTCCTTCCTTCTTTCTCTGTCTCTCTCCAATGAGTGCACATGCTCTATGACAAAAACCTTGAAAAACACAATATATAATAGGCCCAACCTTGTAGTGCATCGATTATATGCTATGCATTGAGAGCTGGGTCCCGCATGGCCAAATGTGAGTCAAATCTTGGCCCCAGAGGCTTGAAAAACATACTGGGTGTGTGTCGGTGAAGATCTAAATCCTGATAGGATGGAGAAATGGAGGAAAGAGGCTTATGGTGTCATCGTGTCCCATTGAAGAGATCATTCTCCCTGTCTCTGTCTCTGTCTCACTCTCTTGTGAGCACACACACCCTCTAGCAATAAAAGAAAAAGAAAATAGAAAGTTAATAAATGGGGAAAGAGAGAAATGAAAGTTTAAACTGAAAACAGGGCAAAGCTACCTGAAGACTGGGGGTGGATCACAGCATGGAGACATGGAGACTCTGTTGAAGGTGTGTGCTTTCTCTTTCTCATTCATTGGAGAAGTAAATAAATAAATAAACTTTTTAAAAAAGACAATATAGGACCAGCAGATGACATGGTGGTTGAGGCACTGGACTCCCACATGGCCAGTCATGGTACGAGTCCCAGACCCAGTAGCTTGAAAATCAGAGCAGGCACATATGAGTGTGTGCCCAAAATCTGAGAGAATGGAGAAGGGATTGTAACACGGTCATACCCCCTGGGGGGTGATTTCTCACTTTCCTTCCTTCTTTCTCTGTCTCTCTCCAATGAGTGCACATGCTCTATGACAAAAACCTTGAAAAACACAATATATAATAGGCCCAACCTTGTAGTGCATCGATTATATGCTATGCATTGAGAGCTGGGTCCCGCATGGCCAAATGTGAGTCAAATCTTGGCCCCAGAGGCTTGAAAAACATACTGGGTGTGTGTCGGTGAAGATCTAAATCCTGATAGGATGGAGAAATGGAGGAAAGAGGCTTATGGTGTCATCGTGTCCCATTGAAGAGATCATTCTCCCTGTCTCTGTCTCTGTCTCACTCTCTTGTGAGCACACACACCCTCTAGCAATAAAAGAAAAAGAAAATAGAAAGTTAATAAATGGGGAAAGAGAGAAATGAAAGTTTAAACTGAAAACAGGGCAAAGCTACAACATGAAGACACACACACATGCATTATAATGTCAGAATGGGCTTGGCCACAAGCTTCCTAGTGGCCAAGGCAAAGACGAAAAATGATCAGCCCAAGGTGTTCAGATTTCACAAGCTATAAAGAGACTGTGCAGAAACACAGGCTCTCCTGAACTGGGGATTTGAAGGCCATTTCTTCATGGTTCCAGATAAAGGTGGCCTGATGACTGAGGGTCAGTGTTCTGCCAACGTTCCCACCAGGGTGAATTTCTACACCTCCTTCTACAGCGCATCCTCAAAGGCGTCAGCTGGCATCGCGCCCAAATGTAATTCAGTAAATTCACCCTTCCAGGGAGAGGGTCAGGCTGGGCAGTGTTGGTTTGTCACAAACAAGGTGTGGTGATAAGAAATGCACTCCTAGACCAATGTGGAAACTTACTCCGAAGAGAGCCCAGGAGGTTGGCAACCATGACTGTCGCCGCTGGAGGCAGCATTGCCCTACCCTGGAGGAGATGCCGAGCGCAGGGACAGTGTGCATTTGGATGAGAGGGCTCGCTTGTGTTTCTTTTCTTAAAAAAAGAAAAGAGAAAAGAAAGGTCCAAGTTTATGATGCTGTGTCTTGTGCCTGCGCGGCTGCCTGTCATGGTCACTGCACCTCAGGAACTTGAGGCCACACTGACTGGGTGAGGTGAAAAGAGTAAGTCTGGGAGTTGGGCAGACAGACCTAGGCCTGAACCCCAGCTCTGTGAATTTGCTCCTTTGGCAAGTCATATCACCACTATGAAACTCAATTTCCTCTTTTATAGCCTGGAAAATGGAGAGCCAACTAGTGACCTGGTGGTTAAAGTGGCTAGATTCCACATGGCTGACTGAGCTGTTCAAGTCCTGGACCCAGAGGCTTGAAAATCACACTGGGTGCATGTGTGTGACCAAAATTCCAGAAGGCAAATGGAAAAGAAGGGATTCCAGTGTGGCCATTCCCCTGAGGGGAGGGGTGATTTCTCACTTTCTCTTTCTCCACACCTCTCTCCCCCAGTGAGCACACATGCCCTATAGTAAAATTTTTAAAAAAGAAAAAGATTAAGATTCAAGCAAAAATCCTTGCTGTGCAGGTTAGCTGGGAGATGCTGGGTCTTTTTCATGAAAGGACAGAAGAGTACAACATGAATCTGATGAAGGGACCTTGCTGAGCACCCCGAGTCCAGTCTCTGGGGTTCTTTAGCCCTGCAGACTCCCCTGAGCAAGTCAAAGTCCTGCCTGATGCCTACCCCATTGACAAGCCAGGGGAGGAATTTTAATTGAAGTTTGTTAACATTTTCCTCCTGCTTCTTGAGGCTTTGCTTTGCAAGTTGGAAGGAATGTTATCTCTGGTAAGATGAAGGCAGGATGAACCCTGGGTGAACTGCGCCCCCTTGCTCTGAAGGGTCCCCTGTTAAATGCTAAGCTTGTACACACACCTCTGACCAGTCCTGGAACCCACTTTCTGGCCCAGGATGTCGGGACTGTTGGCTCAGGCCCCCGAGAGCTGTCTCCTTGATACTCCCGTGAACTAGAGAAGTGGGAGTTCTGTGTCCAGGTCTGTCTGTGGGCATCTGTTTCAGCTGTGAACACACCACCTAAGAGCTCCACTCCAACACCCACTAAGGCTACAGCCGTCTAGAGCCAGACTCTGCTTTCTTTGATTTTATACATGAGGAAACTGAGGCGTGTCCGCAGCCCAGGCAGGTGACTGGAGGCCGTGCTGCTACAGACACTCACACTTGAGCTGGCTTCCCATGCAGCCACAGATACATGATGCATGTGCACGTGTGTGTGTGTGTGTGTGCGTGCGTGCGTGTGAGGTTCTCTGTGCCTGTATTATCCTGGACTGAGGCAATGGGGCGCGTCCATGGGCCCAACTGAGTCATGGCTATCGAGCAGATGAGCTGCACTCAGGCCCCCTCTGTCCCAGCCCAAAATGCAGGCCCTCTGTCCCTGCTGCTGCTGGAGTGTGCCCAGAGCTGCACTATCCCATGGGGCAGCCAGCAGTCTGTGCGGCTGTTTCCATTGAAAGTAAATCAGTCACAGGAGCCCTGTTTCCTGCTCGCATGAGCTGCATTTGCAGGGCTCTGTAGCCATACCTGGCTGTCCGAGCAGGCAGGGCAGATACAGGACATTCACCTCCACCACTGTGGAAGTCCCGCTGCCGGTGCTGAGGAAGGTGCTAAGCCTTTCTATTTGTTGGAGGAGGCTGGGGGGAGGACGGCGGGCTTGGCAAACAAGGTGCTGGGGTGGCCCGCTCCTCCGGATGCAACCAGGTCAGGGGTATTGGACCCAGGGTGTACCTGGACCTCCCCAGTCCTGAGCCAGGATTACCTCTACACCCTGTCCTAGCCCCCTGCCCTCAGGGAGGTCCGAGTTGAGCAACTAGCTCCAGCAGTACAAGGTCAGCAGTTTCCAGCCGAGCAGGTCTCCCGTTTGCAAAGCTTAACAACCCTGTGGCCCCATGGCCTCCACCTTACAGAGGCAGCCAGACACCCCAGCCCAGTGCCCTAACTCTGTCTGCTCATTGAGACCCTCCTCCCACCCCCCAGCCCAAGATGGGCAGCTGATGAAAAGGACAATGGCCCTCCCTGCTCTCCCCAGAAATCAGGCAAAGTCCCTGCTTCTGCAAGGAATGCACTTCCAAGAACATGTGTGTATGTGTACATGTGGGGGCACGTGCATGCCTGTGTCCACAGGTATCTGGACATGTTCCTGGATATATGCATGCATGCACACATGTGCATATCTGTGTGTGTCTATGTCTGTGTTACCCTGGGCTGAGGCACCAGGTCCACCTCTCTTTCCCAGGGGAGCGTTTACACCCACGGCAAGCCAGGGCTGGCTCTGGAGCTGTAAAGAGCTCATGGAATAACCTCAGCATGTGGAAGATGACCACTCGGGCTCAAGTCCAGGTTGGCCAATTGTTAGGCTTAGTCTCCTGTGCAGTAAAATAGGGACAGTATAGGTACTGCGCAGTGCCGCCGCGGGGCTTAAGCGTAGGAATGTTAGACTGGCGCCCGGCACATGGCCCATCTGTGTGCAATCAAGTTCAGCTGGTGTTGCTTCTTAAGATAACAAACCCAATCCAACACGTTCCATCACTAAGCTCCTACTACGGACTGGACCTGCAGGGCACTTTGGGTACATCATCTCCTGGCACCCTCCCAGCCCCGCGACAGGTACTGTGTTACTGCTCCCATGGAGAAGCCGAAGCTCAGAAAGGCCAGCCGATGTGGCCCGTAGCTGTGAGGCTGTCCGTCTGCTCACACTCAGCCCAGCCCCTCCTGGCTCCTGGGGATCATCAGAGGCGGCCTGGGGAGAGACGTGATGGCCACCAGGGTGGACTGGAGGAGAGGGTGCTCAGGGCTTCTTCCTCTCTCAGCTCAGTGACCATCAGCAGTGCCTGCTGTGCCTTGCACAGGCCATGTCCAAGGGTGGGAGGAAAATGACCTCAGCAGTGCAGGCCACCAGGCCATGTGCAAGGGTGGGAGGAAAATGACCTCAGCAGTGGCCACTGCTGAGAAGAGGCGGCAGCAGGAAGCCGGCCAGGGCCACCCAACAGAGCCACGACGGCCAAGATCAAGACCTCTAGATGTGGAGGAGAGAGCTCTAGGGCCAGGCTGGTAGAGGGGTGTGCCCATGTGGTTCCAGGGCTCAAATGCCCTTCCTCTGTTAAAAATCCCCTCCTGGACAGCTTGCCGGGGGCCACATTCCACTCCCTGGAATGCATTCCAGGCTTCACAGCAGGTTGGGGACTTCTGCTCTGCCAAAGGCAGCTCTCTTAGATGCAAAGAGTTAGCAACGCTGCAACGCAAGGCCGGTCTGTGAGGAGCAGTCACTGCAGTGTTTGCCCGATGAGACAAGGGGAAGAATGGAGGGTGATGCCAGAGTAGGGGCCACTCCTGGAGCGGCCAGGAAGATGGCCGCAGTGCCTGCCAGACTCTCTCAGATCCACTCTCCACTGAGAGTGGATCTGAGCACTGCCCACAGGCAGGCCAGCAGAGGAGGACAATGACTTCATTTTCCGATTATTATTATTTAAACACGGAAAAACTAAGAAAGACAAAAGAAGTTTGTTTTGGCAACTTGACTTTCAGCTGCAGGAAAGTCATGGCCTAGGGTTTCCCCCAGCCTTCTGTTCCCCTGGATGTGGGGTGCGGTGGCCTCAGGCCCGGGCCCTCCCCAACCCTGAAGGGCAAGGGGAGGGGTCCAGGTGGGGCCAGGTGGTGCCAAGGCAAGGATGAAGTCACATGGCCTTTGTTCTGCCCACGAGACGCCATTGCTCCAGAGGCTTTTCCTCTGCTTTGGTCTTGCTCATTTGCTGTGATTCCTTGTGTGGAAGGCCTGCTTCAAGCCTTGGCTTGGCCATCACCCCATTGCCATGCTGTGTGACTGTGACCAGCCCACTTCCCTCTCTGGGCCTTGTACCACATGCACACTGAGGGCTGGGTCATATCATCTCAGCCTGTCGCTGCAGGGTCCTGGATGGTTAGCAGCTCCCTGCTTAGCCTCAGCTACCCCAGCACTATGGGATGACAGGTAGTGGCTTTATCTAAAAGCCCCTGTCTGCCACCTCCTCACCTTCGATTCAGATGAACACTTTTTCCAAGGATCCACCCTAGTCCTCCCCTCTGTGGTGAGCTGAGTGGGACCTTCTAACCACTCGCCATCCCTATAGCTCTACTGTCTAGTTCCCCACTTCGTAAATGGCAAAGGACAGGGTTTGAAACCAGCTGCGCCTCTTACCTGCAGTGTGATCTGAGGCAGTCCCCGAGCTCTCTTAGGATTGGTCTCTCCAGCTAAAGACCGAGGTTGCTGTCACCACCGTGAAGATGGGTGTGAGATCCCAGGCTGGCCTGGGTACACCCCGGGCTCATGTCAACTCCCGGGAGTGGCATCATGCCACCTCCTCCCCACTTCAGAATGATAGTCCACTCTGCCCCAAACTCAAGTAGAGGCTCCCGGATAGTGCCCACATCTCTGTAACCCCTGGGTCAGTGAGATCTCCTGATGAGTATTTGGAGAGGCCCAGGACTGGGGTGAGAGGCCCTGGGGACAACTCTGAAGGAGGCGTTGTGCTCAGGGACACGCGAGCTTGCAGGAACTGGGGAGGGAGGAGTGGCCATGGCCTTTTCTGCTTGATTTGCACCGTCTAGCCTCTGCCATGACGCAGAGCCTCAGCAGAGCTGCCTGCAGGAGGTACTGCGTACGCGGCTGAGCTGAGAAGTGGGAGAGGGCACAATGAACCCCACTCCTGCCATTTGCCCGGCCCATGCACCTGTCGGCTCAACCGCAGCTCTGACTGTCGCTGCCCCGCCAGACACTGAGTGCTGTACTAGATGCTGCGGCCCCACATGACAGAAAGCAGCCCCGCTTCCACCCCAGCAGTCACAGCAGAGTATGAGCGTGTGTGTGTGTGTGGGGGGGGTGAGTGTGTCCTGGTCCTCACAGAAAGGTGACTTGACAGCCAGGGGCCCTGCCATTGGCCAGTCCCATAGATGCCAGCAGGGAATGGATGAGGTCACACCCCACAAGGTGGACTATCTCCGTAAAAGAGGAGTTCCCAGGGCAGGGAGGCCCAAACAGAGCATGTTCTTACCTGTACAAAGCACCGTGAGGAAGACTGTTGGTGGGCAGACAGTCGTCAGACCCCAGAGTTGAGGGGCTAAAGTGAGGGGGAATAGTGGCTGCTCCCCATGGGTGGAGGGGAGCTATGAAGGGCTGGAGTGGGGAGCAGAGGGCTGCCTCCACCTGCAATCGCACTGCAGTGCACCCTCAGACGAGGTGGACCACTGGCATGGTCAGCACGGAGGTTTCTAGTAATAACAAATGACAGAACCAGCTGTATTGGCTGAGTGCTCACCATGCACGAGGGCCTGGCCTGAGTTTTGCCCATATCATATCTCATTTAATCCAATAACACCCTTTAGAGACAGGGACTATTCATACTCCCATTTTATAGACGAAGTGACTGAGGCTCAGCGGGTGGGCACATTTCTTGAGAATCTAGATACCCCAATGGAGCCCTCCTTTCTGCACTGGCAGGGTGATCCTGAGCTCGGTGCTCACTCTCCCCGAGCCTCTGTCTCCTTGCTTGGAAAAAAAGGAGATGATACTTCTCTTTTAAATGATAGGAGAGTTAGGGGAATCCCGAGGCACTTTTAAATGCACTGCCTAGAGACCGACGGAAGCCAGAGTAGGTCCAGGGGTCACTATGCAGAGTGTCTGCTCTGTGCTGGGCAGAGGCAACCCTCACTCACACCCTCAGGGATAGGTCTATGTTTCCTAGTCCACTGAGGCTCCGAGGCTCTGAATAACGTTCTCAGATCCCACAACCAGCAAGTAGCCAGCCAGGATTCAGACCCACAGCAAATCCTCCAACTGCGAATATAGGACTTTGATTCTCAGCCCATGATGAAATCACGCAGTCCAGCTCTGTCCCACCCAGGACGTAAATCCATGCTATCTGCGCTGCTCCCCCTCTGGCTAATCACTTCGTAGCAGCCTAGGTTATCTGAAAAACCACAGTATGTAGGGTCCAGTAATGTGTCTTTCAGGCATCTGCCAGGAGTCTTAGAAAATATCACCCAAGATAAGTGTTTATATCTGTACTAGTAACTGTTAGTGAGTGCTATAGTCTGGATGTCCATGAATTCCCCCAGAATTCATATATTGAAATCCTTAACACGCCCCCCCCCCAGCCACAGGGGCCTTTGGGAGGTGATCAGGTCGCTTTATGGGCAGCCCTGTAAGTTGTACTAGTGGCTCATTATAGAAGTGGTTCCTGAGAGCGACCTTCGCCTTCACCTTGTGGGGGGACATGGCAAGAAGGTGCCATAAATGAACCAGAAGGTGGCCCTTTCCGGACACTAAGTCTGCTGGTACCTTGCTGGTGAGCTTCCCAGCCTCCAAACTGTGAGAAATCAATGTGTAGTGTTTGTAAGTCACGTCTCTTTTGTGTTTTGTTACAGCAGCCCAGACAGATTAAAACAGCAAGAATCACAGTGTAAGTAGCTGCGGGTGGGAGTCTGCAGCTTTTGGAGTCAGACAGCTCCAAACTCAAACCCTGGCTCCTCCACTTACTACTGGTAGGAATAGCTGGGCCCTCGGGCGTGCACCACTACAGCTGGAGGGGCTCCCCCGATGTTAATAATCTTAGCCAATTTTTTGAAATAAGGGGAGGAAGAGATGAGTTCTGAATCTTGCCCAGTCTTGCCATGTGCCAACAAGAAGTGCTGTTTCTTCCTCCTGGATTGTGTATCTCCCACGTCACACACTCGCTTCTTCACATCGCCAGTCGCTACTCAAATGCTACCTCTCGGTATTCACCTCCTGAAATGGTTGCCCCTTCAAACCATTCTCCATCTTTTTAAATATATATATATATTTTTTTTTTAATTGCCAGAGGGCACATGTGTTTGATGGGGAGAGAGAGGAAGGGAGGAGAAGAAAGCATCCCCAATGCAGTGTGGTCATGCTGCGGTCCTTTCTCCTCCATTTCTTCCTCCCTTCAGGATTAGGGGCACACACAAACACACACAGTCTGATGTGTTTTTCAAGCTACTGGGTTCAGAACTAGAACTGCAGCTGGCCATGTGGAATCTGGTTACCTTACCCACTACACTATGGGGCCAGCCCCATTCTCTGTTTATTTCCTTCTTTTTTTTTTTTTTTTC
>NW_006207133.1:5015898-5016954 GCF_000334495.1 Tupaia belangeri chinensis
ATCACCCCCTGGGGGGATGGTCACGCCGCAATCCCTTCTCCTCCATTCTCCTCTCGGAATCTCGGGCACGCACGCACACGGGCCCGGCGTGAGTTTTAAGCCACTGGGTCCGGGACGCGAACCGCGGTCGACTACGTGGGAGTCCAACGACATAGCCATTACGCTAACTGCTGGTTCCCTGTTTATTTCCTTCTTAACAGCTGTAAGTAAGGTTTTTATATATTGCATATTTATGTGTTTCTAGATTTACCATTTTCTCTCCCATCAGATATGTGCCATGAGACCAGGGACTTTGCAGTTTTCTCACTGTCTGCCCAGTGGCTAGTATGGTACCTGGCCCATAACACACTCCCTGGACTATTTGTTAGGTAAAAGAATGGAATTGTGTCAACTATTGAAAATCCCATGCCTTTATCTGAATAGTCGATGACCACCACAGTGATGTCCACAGTTCGTTAAATCCCCCTCTACTGGCCAGCGGTTCTAAAACTGTGGCAAACTGCAGAGAGCATCCCCAGACTTGCAGAATGGACTTCCAAGCATACTTACCTGAAAATAAGTAGATTCCATTCAGCTGTTTTGATACAATTTGTTGTCTCTATTATTTTAAACTAAATTTCTGCATTTCTGACATTCTCCCAATTCTCCTAAGAACTATGATACTAGAATGGGCTGTATAGACTATTCATTCTATGTCAGTCATTCACAGTCAGGGTGGTTTGGGTAATATCTGGAGACATTTGGGGTTGTCATAGCTGGGTGGACATAGCCACTGGGTAGACCTTAGGGACACTGTCAAACAATTTGCAATATACAAAATAGTCCCCTCAACAAAGAATCACCTTGCCCAAGATACCAGCAGTGCAGCAGTTAAGAAACCTGCTTACAGAGACTAGTGGGTGGCATGATGGTTAAGGTACTGAATTTCCGCATGATTCGAGTCCTGGACCCGGAGGCTTTAAAATTACACCAGGCACGTATGTGCGCATGCCCAAAATCCCTAGAGGAGAATAAAGGAGAAGGGATTACAGCGTGGCCTTCCCCCATGGGGGTGAT
>NW_006207133.1:5017161-5038306 GCF_000334495.1 Tupaia belangeri chinensis
TCTCCACATCGCCAGTCGCTACTCAAATGCTACCTCTCGGTATTCACCTCCTGAAATGGTTGCCCCTTCAAACCATTCTCCATCTTTTTAAATATATATATATATATATATTTTAATTGCCAGAGGGCACATGTGTTTGATGGGGAGAGAGAGGAAGGGAGGAGAAGAAAGCATCCCCAATGCAGTGTGGTCATGCTGCGGTCCTTTCTCCTCCATTTCTTCCTCCCTTCAGGATTAGGGGCACACACAAACACACACAGTCTGATGTGTTTTTCAAGCTACTGGGTTCAGAACTAGAACTGCAGCTGGCCATGTGGAATCTGGTTACCTTACCCACTACACTATGGGGCCAGCCCCATTCTCTGTTTATTTCCTTCTTTTTTTTTTTTTTTTTGGGGTTTTTTATGGTCTTTGGGAAGGTTAGCTAGAGCGGGGCTGGGCCACGGTCCCTGGGAAAGTTAGTACAGCAGGACTGCAGGGGCTTATTTTTGTGCCAAGACCTTTGCCCAGGGAAGATGCAAAGGCCCCATGAAGTCACTTCCCAGGAGCGAGGGTCAGAAATACTATTGTTTTTTTCTTTGTCTTTTAAAATGATGTCTTTTTCCCTTGAGCACGGAGAAACATTACAAGTGTGGCCCCAGCCCCTCATCCGGGAAGCCCCTTACTTTTCACGGTGTCCATGATGTGGCGCTGCTGGAAGTTAGTCAGTTTGGATTCCTTCATCATCACTGTGAGAGAATGCCCTGGTGAGGCCTCTGGGGCTGCAGACACACGCCTGCATCTTGCCCTCCAGAGGGGTAATTATTCTGTCACCTCCCGCCCCTTCCCACCCTGAGCATTCCTGGCTCCCTTTCCTGCTTCATTTTTTTCTATAGCACTCATCTCCACTTAAAGTCTCTGTTTTTTTAATTCATTTTTATTACATGTTACCTTTCTTCTTTTTTTGAGAGATTTTTCACTATAGGGCGTGTGCAATCACCAGACAGACAGAGAGAGACATAGAGACAGAAAGCGAGAAATCACCCCCTGGGGGGATGGTCACGCCGCAATCCCTTCTCCTCCATTCTCCTCTCGGAATCTCGGGCACGCACGCACACGGGCCCGGCGTGAGTTTTAAGCCACTGGGTCCGGGACGCGAACCGCGGTCGACTACGTGGGAGTCCAACGACATAGCCATTACGCTAACTGCTGGTTCCCTGTTTATTTCCTTCTTAACAGCTGTAAGTAAGGTTTTTATATATTGCATATTTATGTGTTTCTAGATTTACCATTTTCTCTCCCATCAGATATGTGCCATGAGACCAGGGACTTTGCAGTTTTCTCACTGTCTGCCCAGTGGCTAGTATGGTACCTGGCCCATAACACACTCCCTGGACTATTTGTTAGGTAAAAGAATGGAATTGTGTCAACTATTGAAAATCCCATGCCTTTATCTGAATAGTCGATGACCACCACAGTGATGTCCACAGTTCGTTAAATCCCCCTCTACTGGCCAGCGGTTCTAAAACTGTGGCAAACTGCAGAGAGCATCCCCAGACTTGCAGAATGGACTTCCAAGCATACTTACCTGAAAATAAGTAGATTCCATTCAGCTGTTTTGATACAATTTGTTGTCTCTATTATTTTAAACTAAATTTCTGCATTTCTGACATTCTCCCAATTCTCCTAAGAACTATGATACTAGAATGGGCTGTATAGACTATTCATTCTATGTCAGTCATTCACAGTCAGGGTGGTTTGGGTAATATCTGGAGACATTTGGGGTTGTCATAGCTGGGTGGACATAGCCACTGGGTAGACCTTAGGGACACTGTCAAACAATTTGCAATATACAAAATAGTCCCCTCAACAAAGAATCACCTTGCCCAAGATACCAGCAGTGCAGCAGTTAAGAAACCTGCTTACAGAGACTAGTGGGTGGCATGATGGTTAAGGTACTGAATTTCCGCATGATTCGAGTCCTGGACCCGGAGGCTTTAAAATTACACCAGGCACGTATGTGCGCATGCCCAAAATCCCTAGAGGAGAATAAAGGAGAAGGGATTACAGCGTGGCCTTCCCCCATGGGGGTGATGCCTCACTTTCCCACTTTCCATCTCTCTCTGGTGAGTACACATGCCCTATGGCAAAACCTAACCAAACAAAAAAATAAACTCACAGCAGTCTTACTGATTCTTTGGTGGGGGAAAAAAAAAAGACACTGTTATATTCAGTGTGAATGCACGAACACTTATTTAGCACTGACGCTGTGCCAGGAATTATGCCAAGCACTGAGGAAGAGACACCCAAAAGAATAATACACAGTCATACCCTTAAAAGATCACCAACTCCCTATCTGGCCGCAGATCTGAAGTTAGGTCTTCCTACTTCTGCATTAGCTCTCAGTTTGGGCAGGGCAGTGGTATTTTGCTTTTGGGATGAAGAAGTTCCACATTGTTTCTTTACAAAAACTTTCCACAAGTGATCATTCATGAGCTGTATTTCACATCCATCATGCGTCTGCTGTCTTGGAAAATGGCAACTGCACATCAAAACATCTCACTCTAGAGTATTGTATCGTTGATCTCATTTTTTCACACTTCCCATAGCTACCTTCTTTCCCACGTGACTTGCAGTTGTTCGCATCACAGAAAGAATTGATTTCTCTACCTTATTGATCTTGGGCTTGGCCAACTGCTTTGCCAGTGACATGCTAGTGTATATAATGCAAGTTGAGCATGTAAATGAGATTCTCTTCTTGCATTTCTGCCATTGCCATGATGTGCCAGACCAAGGATGATGGACATGAACAGAAGACCTAAACTCTACCCATGGTGAAGAGCCAAGTCCAGCTAGCCACAGCAGAGCCACTCAGACAAGCTCAGCTGAACCTCAGTCAGCAGCAGAACTGTGGCCATGAGAAAAAGTGCTTGTCATTATAAGCCATTATGTTTTGAAGATGCTTGTTACACAGCGTTATTGCAATGAGAGCTGACTGACATAGGAGTTGTTTTTATCTGAGCTACTGTGTATCTTTGTGGGTCAGATGCAAACAAATGGCCATATTATCTGTGCAGCTTCTCTGGAATAATAATTAACCTCACCTTCATAGAACACACTGTACTTACTTTAACAACACATGTTACAGGTTTGCTCCAAACATCCATAAGGCAGGTAATAGTTCCTCTGTTTGAGAGATGAAAATCACATGGTTTTCTTGCCTGTGATCACAAAGCTTTGCTCTCTTGTAAGAAGGCAGCCTCTCTCCTCTTCCCACGTCTTCCCTCCTCGAGATAAGGCTACTATAATACATTATAGTACTATATTATAATAACCACCATAAAGTGGGTATTGGTTAGCTATTGCTGTCTAACCCACAACCTCAAAATGTGGTAGTTTATAACAATGACCATTTATTATTGCTCACAAGTCTACAGGTGATGTAGCTGGTTGTGCTGGCTTGGACTAGGCTCAGCTGATTATTTTTTAAGTTTATTTATTTCTTTTTTCTTTCTTTTTTTTTTTTTTTTGAGAAGGTTTTGTTATAGGGTACGTGGGCTTGCCAGAAAGAAAGAGACATAGAGACAGGAAGCGAGAAATAACCCCCCAGGGGGGATGGCCACGCCACAACCCCTTCTCCTCCATTCTCCTCTCAGGATCTTGGGCATGCACGCACACGCACCCCTGGCGTGAGTTTAAGCCACCGGGTCCGGGACTCGAACCACAGTCGACTACGTGGGAGTCCAGCGACATAGCCATTACGCTAACTGCTGGTCCCGAGTTTATTTATTTCTTACATGAGAGAGAAGAAGTGAAAGAGAGAACCCCCACAGGATACTGATGTCACGATTAGTCTCTCAGTTTCAGTCAGCCCCAGATCATGTGCACATGCATGCTTGGTGTGCTGAGGAAGGCTCCAACATAGTCCTAGGCCCTCACCCCACATGGGTCAGCCTTGCAGAGCATCATGTTTTATTGCAGGACCACCATTTGGCCCCCTCAGCTGATTTTCACAGGGCTCACTAGCACTTCTGCAGTGAGCTGGCTGGTCTAGGATGGTCGCACGCTCTTGTCTGTGGTTGGCCATCTGACAGCTGAGACAATAGGGGGTGACTGGGCTGGCTACCCACCTGTCATTATTCACCAGGCCACCAGGACAGATGGAGAGGGCAAGGGAGGAGAGGGTCTGGCAGTGAGACTGAGACCAGTGTTATTTCTTGCTTCTTTCTAGATTTGTTCTTTGCCTCTAGTCTTCAGGAATTCGGTTATGATGTGTCTTGGCCCAGATTTCTTTGGATTTATGCTTTTTTAGAGTTCACTCAATTTCTTGAATATGAAAGTTTACATCTTCTACAAATTGGGGAGAATTGTTTTGAATATTTGGTCAGGTTCTTGGAAAGTAGAGCTAATTGCAGGAAGGTCTTCAATGCTCAGTGAGGAGACAACACCATACTAAAGAATAGCGGGAAGACCACCAGATGGCAAAATGGTTACATCTCTAGACTCCCATGTGGTCAACTGTGATTCGAGTCCCAAACCTGGCAGCTTGAAACTCACACCAAGCATGTGTGTATGAGTGCCCAAAATCCTGAGGGAGAATGGAGGAGAAGGGATTATGGCGTGGCCAACCTCTTGAGGAGTGATTTCTCACTTTCTCTCTGTCTCTCCAGCAAGCACACATGCCCTATAGCAATAAATCTCTCTATAAAAAAAAAAAAAAGGAGTAGTGGGGAGCCCATAGTTTTGTTGTTGTTGTTGTTGTTTTGAGAAAAAGGATATTTATTTCTGTAACTGGTTACAGGTAGACAGACAGTCGGCAAACACCACCAAATTGTCTTTATAAGCTCAGCCTGTTCTCAGTATTAATAGACACAAGACACCAGCACTTGCAATTCATTCCTCACTACAATCAATCAATCAGTCAACTGCTTTCCCCTCAGTAATTATCCTCATTCTGTTTTACTTCACATACCCCTTCCTGGTTTCTTATCTGATCATTCCTCAGACAGATCTCCCTGTGATTCAGCACTTGGTCAGATTGTTCTCATTAGAGGCCTTTCTTAATTTCAAAATGGCTGCAGTTCTGCTAAACCTTAAAATGACCTATAGTCGCAGGGTCCTTATAAGTAAAAGAAGAGGCAGGAGACTTAAGGAAGAAGTGACCACTGAAGAAAGGTTAGAGTGATGGGGTGTGAGGAAGACTCTACTGGCCATTGCTCGCTTTGAGGATACAAGAAGGCCACAAGTCAAGGAATATGGGCAGCCTCTAGAAGCAGGAAAAGAAAAAAATATTCTCTCCTAGAGCCTGCAGAAGGAACAGCCCTGACAATACCTTGATATTAGCCCAGAAGACCTTGTTTGGATTTGTGCTTTCCAGAACTGTAGATAATCTATTTGCTTTTATTTATTCATTCATTGATTTTAATTTGACCAGAAAGAGACAGAGAGAAGGAAAGTGAGAAAGCAAGCCATCAGGTCTGGGACTCAAACCGTGGTTGGCCATATGGGAATGTCCAGTGCCTCAGCCTCTATGGCACCTGTTGGCCCCAGGATAAGTGTAATTTTGTATACTTATTTTTCTCCCAACTTTATATTATATACAAGCATTTATGCATTATTCCACTACATATTTTTCGACCTATCTTAGGCCAAAGACATGTATAGCTAGAAGGAGTTTCAAGATTCCATAAAGCTTTTCTTAAAAAACAGCTTTTTTGAGTTATAATCAACTACAATAATCTGTACATATTTAAAATTATAACAATCAATTTAAAACATAGTTGTAATTTTGCTTTCACATATTTATTCTTGGAAACTACCACCAGTCAATGAAATGAACATATCTGTCACCCACAGTTTTCTCTGCCTCTTGATAAACTAACCCTTCCTTTTTGCCCCTCCCCTCTACAGTAGCCACTAATCTGCTTGCCCCAGTCAATTTGTGGGGTTTTTTTAAGAATTATTTTATTTAACTTTATTTATTTTTTAAAACATCCATAAGGCAGGTAATAGTTCCTCTGTTTGAGAGATGAAAATCACATGGTTTTCTTGCCTGTGATCACAAAGCTTTGCTCTCTTGTAAGAAGGCAGCCTCTCTCCTCTTCCCACGTCTTACCTCCTCGAGAGATAAGGCTACTATAATACATTATAGTACTATATTATAATAACCACCATAAAGTGGGTATTGGTTAGCTATTGCTGTCTAACCCACAACCTCAAAATGTGGTAGTTTATAACAATGACCATTTATTATTGCTCACAAGTCTACAGGTGATGTAGCTGGTTGTGCTGGCTTGGACTAGGCTCAGCTGATTATTTTTTAAGTTTATTTATTTCTTTTTTCTTTCTTTTTTTTTTTTTTTTCAGAAGGACGTGGGCTTGCCAGAAAGAAAGAGACATAGAGACAGAAAGCGAAAAATCACCCCCCAGGGGGGATGGCCACGCCACAACCCCTTCTCCTCCCTTCTCCTCTCAGGATCTTGGGCATGCACGCACACGCACCCCTGGCGTGAGTTTAAGCCACCGGGTCTGGGACTCGAACCACAGTCGACTACGTGGGAATCCAGCAACATAGCCATTACGCTAACTGCTGGTCCCGAGTTTATTTATTTCTTACATGAGAGAGAAGAAGTGAAAGAGAGAACCCCCACAGGATACTGATGTCACGATTAGTCTCTCAGTTTCAGTCAGCCCCAGATCATGTGCACATGCATGCTTGGTGTGCTGAGGAAGGCTCCAACATAGTCCTAGGCCCTCACCCCACATGGGTCAGCCTTGCAGAGCATCATGTTTTATTGCAGGACCACCATTTGGCCCCCTCAGCTGATTTTCACAGGGCTCACTAGCACTTCTGCAGTGAGCTGGCTGGTCTAGGATGGTCGCACGCTCTTGTCTGTGGTTGGCCATCTGACAGCTGAGACAATAGGGGGTGACTGGGCTGGCTACCCACCTGTCATTATTCACCAGGCCACCAGGACAGATGGAGAGGGCAAGGGAGGAGAGGGTCTGGCAGTGAGACTGAGACCAGTGTTATTTCTTGCTTCTTTCTAGATTTGTTCTTTGCCTCTAGTCTTCAGGAATTCGGTTATGATGTGTCTTGGCCCAGATTTCTTTGGATTTATGCTTTTTTAGAGTTCACTCAATTTCTTGAATATGAAAGTTTACATCTTCTACAAATTGGGGAGAATTGTTTTGAATATTTGGTCAGGTTCTTGGAAAGTAGAGCTAATTGCAGGAAGGTCTTCAATGCTCAGTGAGGAGACAACACCATACTAAAGAATAGCGGGAAGACCACCAGATGGCAAAATGGTTACATCTCTAGACTCCCATGTGGTCAACTGTGATTCGAGTCCCAAACCTGGCAGCTTGAAACTCACACCAAGCATGTGTGTATGAGTGCCCAAAATCCTGAGGGAGAATGGAGGAGAAGGGATTATGGCGTGGCCAACCTCTTGAGGAGTGATTTCTCACTTTCTCTCTGTCTCTCCAGCAAGCACACATGCCCTATAGCAATAAATCTCTCTATAAAAAAAAAAAAAAGGAGTAGTGGGGAGCCCATAGTTTTGTTGTTGTTGTTGTTGTTTTGAGAAAAAGGATATTTATTTCTGTAACTGGTTACAGGTAGACAGACAGTCGGCAAACACCACCAAATTGTCTTTATAAGCTCAGCCTGTTCTCAGTATTAATAGACACAAGACACCAGCACTTGCAATTCATTCCTCACTACAATCAATCAATCAGTCAACTGCTTTCCCCTCAGTAATTATCCTCATTCTGTTTTACTTCACATACCCCTTCCTGGTTTCTTATCTGATCATTCCTCAGACAGATCTCCCTGTGATTCAGCACTTGGTCAGATTGTTCTCATTAGAGGCCTTTCTTAATTTCAAAATGGCTGCAGTTCTGCTAAACCTTAAAATGACCTATAGTCGCAGGGTCCTTATAAGTAAAAGAAGAGGCAGGAGACTTAAGGAAGAAGTGACCACTGAAGAAAGGTTAGAGTGATGGGGTGTGAGGAAGACTCTACTGGCCATTGCTCGCTTTGAGGATACAAGAAGGCCACAAGTCAAGGAATATGGGCAGCCTCTAGAAGCAGGAAAAGAAAAAAATATTCTCTCCTAGAGCCTGCAGAAGGAACAGCCCTGACAATACCTTGATATTAGCCCAGAAGACCTTGTTTGGATTTGTGCTTTCCAGAACTGTAGATAATCTATTTGCTTTTATTTATTCATTCATTGATTTTAATTTGACCAGAAAGAGACAGAGAGAAGGAAAGTGAGAAAGCAAGCCATCAGGTCTGGGACTCAAACCGTGGTTGGCCATATGGGAATGTCCAGTGCCTCAGCCTCTATGGCACCTGTTGGCCCCAGGATAAGTGTAATTTTGTATACTTATTTTTCTCCCAACTTTATATTATATACAAGCATTTATGCATTATTCCACTACATATTTTTCGACCTATCTTAGGCCAAAGACATGTATAGCTAGAAGGAGTTTCAAGATTCCATAAAGCTTTTCTTAAAAAACAGCTTTTTTGAGTTATAATCAACTACAATAATCTGTACATATTTAAAATTATAACAATCAATTTAAAACATAGTTGTAATTTTGCTTTCACATATTTATTCTTGGAAACTACCACCAGTCAATGAAATGAACATATCTGTCACCCACAGTTTTCTCTGCCTCTTGATAAACTAACCCTTCCTTTTTGCCCCTCCCCTCTACAGTAGCCACTAATCTGCTTGCCCCAGTCAATTTGTGGGGTTTTTTTAAGAATTATTTTATTTAACTTTATTTATTTTTTAATTTGACCAGAGAGGGACAGTGCAAGAGAGACAGAGAGACAGAAAATGAGAAAGCAACCGCCATGTCCAGAACTCAAACCACGGTTGGCCATGTGGGAGTCCAGCACCCTTAACCACCACGTCAGCCCAAAAACTTGTGTTTTTTAAAGTTTTACATAATTGTATAAATTTCTGGCTCTTTCCAATCAGCATAATTAATTTGAAATTTATCTGTATGTAGCAGACTATCAGTAATTCTTTTTTTTTTAACTGTTTAGTATTTCATCATATGGATATATTGTGATTTATTTATTCTTTTTTTTTGAGTTTTGAGTTTTTTATGCTTTTTTTGGTTATTACAAAATTATTAAAAATAAATAAAAATAAACATGCTATGAAATTATGTGTCCTCTGATTTTTCTATACTTTTGCTATAAAGTATTGAAATTTCTGATTATAATTTGGATTTGTCTTTTTTCTCTCTTTTTTTTTCTTTTTCTTTTTTCTCTTTTGATTAATTGACTCCTTCAGCATTATGAAATGACCTCCTTTATGAATGGTAATTTTGCTCTGAAATCTACCCTATCTGATTTTTTTTTGGGGGGGGGAGGTTTTTGCTATAGGGCATGTGCGCTCGCCAGACAGACAGAGAGAGACATAGAGACAGAAAGCGAGAAATCATCCCCCGAAGGGATGGCCACGCTGCAATGCCTTCTCCTCCATTCTCCTCTCGGGATCTTGGGCACTCACGCACACGCGCCCAGCGTGAGTTTTAAGCCACCAGGTCTGGGACACGAACCGCGGTCAACTATGTGAGAGTCCAGCGACATAGCCATTACGCTAACTGCTGGTTCCCAAACCCTATCTGATATTAATATATTCACTCGAGGTTTCTTCAGTGTTAGTATAGTATATCTTTTTTTTATTCTTTGCCTTTAACTTATTTGTATTTTTAAGCTAAAGTGTCTTTCATATGCAACATAAATTTAAGTATTCCTATTTAAAACAATCTAATAATGTCTGTCTTTTCATTTGGAATATTTAAACCACTTACATTTAATGTCATTATTGATGTGCTTTTTCTTAAATATAATATTTTATTATTTTTTCTATTTCACATATTCTTGTTCTTCTTTATTTTTTTCCTGATTCTTTAACACTAGTCATGTATTTTTAAATTATTTTATTTATTGCCTTTCTTGGCTTATTAGAAATGATTCTGTTTTATTATTTTATGGTGCCTTCAGTGTTTATAGTATGCATTTTTTACTTAAAACAATTTAGCTTTAAGTAACATTATATTGCTTCACATATAGTATAAGAACTTTAAAATAGTGTATTTAACTTCTCCTCTCAGACGTCATTATTGTCATATATTCCACTCATCCATATGTTATAATCCCCATAATATATTTGTTATTTTTGTTCATTCATTAATTTCTGTTTGTTTATTTATTTATTTATTTTTTGTTGTGATTTTTCAAGCCACCACTTCTGGGACAAAAACTGTGGGAATTCCACACCTTAACCACCATGCCACCTGCTGGTCCAACTTCTGTTTATTTTTATAATTTTGGCAGTTATCTTTTAAAGATAAATGTCTTATATATTTATCTTTAGTTATTATTCTTGGTGCTCTTCATTCTTTGTATGAACTTACATTTCAACTGGTATAATTTTCTTTCTACCCAAAGGACTTTAACATTTCTTTTTTTTAAAGATTTTTTTACTTTATTATTATTATTACTTATACATTCAATTGTTATATATAATTTAGATTTTAAAGAGACTTTACCTAGCATGATATACAACAATTCAGCCCAGTTGAGAATACTACAAACTCTTTCAAAGCTCTTATACGTCTGGAAAATATTTCACCTTTATTTTGAAAACGTTTTTCTGCATATAAAATTTGTTTTTAAAAATATTGTCTTTTAGTATTTTAAGTCATATATTGCAAGATCTCTGTGCTGGTATTTTCTTTCTCTGAAGAGAAATCCGCTGCAATACTTACCTTGCTCATACGCAGCATGACTTCTTTGCCAGGTTCTTTTTTAAGATTTTTTCATTATTGATGGTTTTGATCAATTTAATTATGATGCACCTGAATGATTTTATTCAAGTTGCTTGTGCTTGAGGTTTACTGAGATTCTTGGTTTGATGAGTTAATAGCTTTAATCGAACTTAAAAACCTTCTGGCCATTATCTGTTTAAATATTTCTCTCAGGACCAGCAGTTGGCATAATGGCTATGTTGCTGGACTCTCATGTAGTCAACCGCAGTTCAAATCCTGGACCCAGTGGCTTAAAATCACACCAGGCGTGTGAGCATGTGTGCCCAAGATCCTGAGAGGAGAATGGAGGAGAAGGGATTGCGGTGTGGCCATCCCCCCAGGGGGTGATTTCTCGCTTTCCGTCTTTCTGTCTCTCTCTGTCTTTCTGGAGAGTGCATGCGCCCTATAGCAAAAACCTCTCTTAAAAAAAAATAAAAATTTCTCTCCTCTCTTTTGGGAACTTCACTTACGTTTATATTGGACTACTTGATATTGTTCCACAAATCTCTGATGGTCTCTTCCATTTTTTGCTCTTTTTTCTGTGTTTCATTTTGAGTAGCTTCTATTACTATGTCTTCAGTTTACTAATCTTTTCTTCTGTAATGTCTAATCTGTTGCTAATCTCACCCATTGTATTGTTCCTCTTAGGCATTATCATTTTGTTTCTAGAAGCTCAGCTTACGTCTTTCTATATGTTCCATATGCTTTCTTAGCTTCAAAACAGATTGAAGGCAATACAGTAACTTTTAATGTCCTTGTCTGCTAATTCTAACATCATGTCAGTTCTAAATTGAGTTCAGTCAATATATTTTTCTTATTATGAGTTATATTTTTCTTACTTTTTGGAATGCCTAGTAATACTTGATTGGATGCTAGACAATGCTAATTTTGTTAGGTACAGAATGTTTTAGTTTTTCTATAATATTCTTGAGACTTCTTCTAAAATATAGTTTAGTTACTTGGGAACAACTTGAATTGTGAAAGTCTTGCTTTTATGAGTTTTAGATGGAGCCATGTCTAATTAAAGTTTCATTGTTTCCCACTCCTATGACATTCCCTCCGAGTAGTGGTCCCAACGTGTTGTAAATTGTAAAGTTTTCCAGTCTGCCAAGTGGAAACAGGCATGTTTGTGTTCTTGAGGGCCTGCTGGGCACTGTTACCTCTAACTCTTTCTTCAACCTTGAGTAGTTTCTTCACGAGCATTTAGTACTCTGCCGAATGTTCCAGGACAACTCTCTACAGGTCTCTGGGACTCTCTGTGCAGCTCTTGTCTCTGAACCATAACTGCCTTGGTCTCCTGGATTCTCAACACCATCTCAACAGAGAGTCCCAGGATCTCTTTGCATCAGGGCCTGGACATTTGTAAGCAGAAACTGTAAGGATTACTTCTTTTTCCATTTCTCAGAGATCACTGCATTGCCTGATATTTCTTGTCTTTAAAACTGTGTTTCAAATGCTTTCTCTGGTTTTTAAGTGATTTGGTAAACCTGGTTCCAATTACTTCATCTTAGCCAGACACAGAAGTCCCACCAAGTTTCTTGAGCAGAGGATGACATACTAAATAGAATCTTTGAGAAAATTCCATGATTCTGGTGATTCTATGTGGCATAGCAAAAAAGCACAGACTAGAAGGAGGAGAGGACCACCTTCAGGATCCTAACCTGCTAATGTTTTAAAGCCATTCTGCTCCCACTGCATCCGTTCACCCGTGTTACTGAGGATGCGAACATCAAGGACCCAAGGCCCACTATCCAGAAGCCTGGGGACTGTGATTTCTATCTACTCTGACTTGAGTCCTTCACTTCAGTAAAATTCACCAGTTGCAACGTGGCCATATTCCAAAGGAGGGCTAAATTTATGAATGAGGTCCCCTACCATCTACGTGCTCAGCATGCTGTTTTGTTGTTGTTTGTTTGTTTGTAGCTATAGGGCATGTATGCTCACCAGAGACAGAGACAGAGAAAGTGAGAAATCACTCCCCAGGGAGGATGGCTGTGCCACAATCCCTTCTCCTCCATTCCCCTTTTGGGATTGTGGGCAAGCATGCACACATGCCCAGCATGACGTCAAGCCACTTGGTCTGGGACTTGAACCACAAAGTCTACCCTGTGGGATCCAACCACCTTAACCTCCGGGTCAGCTGCTGGCCCAAGCATGCTCTTACATTCATGTCTTTGAAAATAGCCCTCAGTGAACACTCTGGTGTCACCTCCAGCAAGATGCCTTCTCTGACCTATGGATGGATGAGAGTGCTCTTCCCCTCTGCCCTCAGTTCCTCTGCCTTGCTTGACCACGGCACTCATCACACTGTATAGTAATAATCGGTGGAATGTCTGACTCCCCAGTCAGATTAAGAACTCTAGGGCAATGGCAACAGGTCTTCAAATACTTTGCAAACTCAATAGCTAGCATGTAGCCAGCCCAGAATAGGCAGCAGAAAAGATTTGCTGGCCTGGGAATAGTCTTAATGGAGAAATTGCTCTCTGGATCACCTTATACATGCTTTGCTTCACCCACTAGCTCTAGCAACTTCCTGTGGCTCTGGGAAACTTATCAGTCTAATCTAACAGAGCCCTGGGAGCTAGACAGTGGTGCAGTGGTAAAACAAGATGCTCCACATGGGGAGGTTCCAGGTTTGTGTCCAGAGACCACTCTGCATATCCCAGGCATGTGCCTATGCTCCAGGACTGACCACAGCTGGGGTCGGATAGCAGCATTAATACCCTGATGAGAATGCTGTCTCTGTCTCTCATGGAAGAAACAAAAAATAAAAACTTACTGAGTTCCTGGGACCTGATAGAGTCCTTCATAAAGTGGGAGGGAAGACCAAGCAGTCCCTGATTTCAGGAAGGTGACTGAGGCCTGACTCTCTCTGACAAGGTGCTCCTGGGAAAGTCAAGACGGAAACATTCTGGCCATCAACTCTGCTCTTGAAAAAACCTTCCTGCTCTTTCCTCTTCTCTTCCAAGTCTGAAAGTTCAATAGCGATATGAAAAAAGGGGCATCGGGACCAGCAGGTGGCATAGTGGGTAAGGCACTGGACTCCCACATGGCTGAATGCAGTTCGAATCCCAGATCCAGTGGCTTGAAACTCATGCCAGGCACATGTGCATATGCACATGTGCCCAAATCTGAGACAAGAATAGAGGAAAAGGGACAGTGGCGGTTCTCCTGGGGAGTGATTTCTCACTTTATGTTTCTCTCTCTCCAGCGAGCACACGCATCTCTAACAAAAATCTCTCAAAAAGAAAAGAAAAGAAAAAAAGGGGCATATGATTTGTTCCATCTAAAACAATAAGAGGGAATCACAGATTTGTGTCTTCTCAGTCATGTGTCTCAGGATCAGCATCCCATTCCGCCCTAGCGCCCCTACAAGTCAGGAGAGGAAACCACAGCATGTGGGGTCAAGCCCCCCTCTAAGCACCCATGGACGCTCAGGAGGAATGTCACTAGAGCCCCCCACCTGACTCCTGGCCCGTGGGCCATGGACCTGGGGATGGCAGAGGGATGCCAGACAGCATTGAGGGAGGCTCTCCTGAAGGAGCACTAGGATTAATCGCAGCTGGCTCCAAGAATCATCTCTTCGAAGAATAAAAACATCTACTTGTTGCCATTTTCTACAATAAGGTAGTTGAATGTTATTTAAGTGAACCAAGCTTTTTTATTTCATTATATATTCAGTCAGATCATACATGTCAAAAGCTCAGCTGCTATGGTTCTTGACATTCTGTTGATGTTCATAATGGGAGTTCCACCTACTTAAAAAGTTTGGAATCTTCTAGGCTCCAGATCTGATGGGATTGTGTCCTGGAATGAGAGTCGAGTCTTTTTTAATCACATCTGCAATAGGAGTGCAGAAACTGAGAGGGCATTTGGCCAGTCCTGGTCTGCCCGCCAGGGTGGGAGCGGAGAGAATCACAAGGGCACGGGGTGGGGAAGAAGGAGAGAGGGGTGCCATACCTACCCTGAGGCTCAGGCTGACTGTACCCAGGCACTGTCCCCTCCCCAACCCCAGCATTCAGCTGCTCCCCCAACCCTGCTCGTTCATGCATCAGGAAAACCATAGACTTGAGTCTTTCCATGCTCAAGTGGTTCAGGTGCCTTGGCTAAGGGCCTATTCTCCAGTTTGCTCCATCCCACCAGGCTGTCACTGAATACCTGGGGAGTTGTCAGAAAGCATCATGCTTGATACTCAGGCTCTTCCTGAAGAAACTACTGACCCTGCTTCCAAAGGGTGAAGGGGTGTCTACGGCCATACCACCCTGAACGTGCCCGATCTCGTCAAAGGGTGAAGGGGCCACAATGGATTGTGCCCAGGCCCTGGGAAATATTTATAGATTGTCCAGAAGCAACATGGAGGCCTTCAGCCATAGCCTTCTGGGTCTGGACCCCTAGACATCAGGCTCTACACCAGTGCTGCAGGATATGGCTGTGAGGGAAGGGATTTGGGGGTCAGTAGAATCATCACTGGGCTGAAACAATGTAGCCCTTAACCTTTCCGAACCTTGTTTTTATTCATCTATGAAACCGGGGTCACAGCATACGTAATTTTTTCTTTTTAAGTTTATTCAGGACCAGCAGGTGGCATGGAGGTTAAGGCAACTGGATCCCACATGACTGATTTGGCAGTTTGAGTCCCAGATCCGGTGGCTTGAAAATAATACCAGGTATGTGTGATTTTCCTGAGAGGAGAATGGAGAAGGGACTGTGGCATGGCTATCCCCTCATGGAGTGATTTCTCACTTTCCCTCTCTCTTCTCTGTCTGTTTCTCTCCAGTTAGCACACAAGCCCCCTAGCAAAAACTAAAACGAACAAAAAAACAGTTATTTATCTCTTCTATGAGAAGGAAAGACATGGAGAAAAAGTGATAGAGAGACAGAGACAAGGAGAACAGCAACCTCAGCAGGGTCCTGGCATCACGATCCACCCCAGTCTCAGCCAGCCTGGTTCCTGGGTGCACTCATTCACCCAGCACACTCAGGGAGGTCCCAGTATGCAAACCCAGGGCCTTTCCCATGTGGGTCCAGTCCTGTGACTGGTGCACCACCATGCAAATGCCTGGCACTGAGTCTGCCATGAGGCTGCCTCTTCCCTGATGCCTGTTCCCTGTGTCTTCCTTGCAGAAGACAAACTGAGTATGTACTGTGTGCTGGGTCCACTCAGCCACATTTCTTTCTAGTGGGGGAAGGACACCAGAGGGGAGGAAAGGCGACTCCAGAGTGGGAAATAAGAACGACTGGTGTGTGCACGTGTGTTCATACATGTGCATATGTGTGCGTGTACATGTGTGCAGAGGGGAAGCAGGCCTGCAGGACGCTAAGTAAAAGACTCAAAAGAATAGTTCCCTCACCGAATGCCGTAGATGTCACAGAACTGTGCAACCTTCCCAGAACCTAAACGCAATCCTAGAAAAGGGCCCTCGGACTCACTGTGCTCCATTAAGGTTTTGTCTCTCAATGAAACTAAGTCTCTAAATAGAAATGAATGTCACTCACAGAAAATTGAAGCTCCTTTTTGTGCACACCTGGCAATGAGGGCATGAAAGCCATGCCTGTCCCATTCCTTTTCTCAGCTATGGTCTGTATCCTGCGCTGGACTCCTAGTTCCCTCAGGGTGGGGAGTTGCTCCCCTCAAACCCACCATATTTCCAAAGCAAACACGTTCCTGACTTGTAGTATGCACTCAATTAACATTTTGAGAGGTGGCTGCACAGGACGGACGAGCAGCCGTGAGATCCCTCCTTCCCACCCACCGCAAGCCCAGTGGAGGCTTCCTTGCCTCTGTGACAAGTATTCATCCTCATTCTCTCTAGAAACAAGTCAGACATGCCCAACTCCCCATCCCACCCCTCAAGACCTGTCTTCTGGGAAGCTGGCACAGGGGCTTACCCTGGCCACGGTGCCTGAGGCCTGTGAGGCAGGTGAGGGCTTGGGCTAGGCTGGTCTCTTTGTTCCCAGCATCAAGGCAGACAGAGACGATGCCTGGCATTTACCACTGCCAGGTTGGGCCTGCCAGAACAGGGGGATGAGTCCAAGCCAGGGAATGTGTCAGGAGAGATTCCAGAGGTCGGGGAGCACAAAGAGAGCACTCCCAGGCTCTGGAAGCATGCCCAAGCTCCACGTCTGCAAGGGTCAGGCTGTGCTGCCCAGGAGGCAGGAGCTGCTGCCAGCAGCAGAGAAGTGACAACAGAGGCGATGCTGGACCCAGAAATAGGCACACAGCTCACAGATGCAGCCGGCACCTGCAGAAAATGGTGGAGGATGGTTAGAGTCCCAGACCCAGAGGCTCGGAAATCATGCTGCGCTCATGTGCACATGTGCTCCAAATCCCAAGAGGTGAATGGGGGAAGGGATTGCAGCATGGCCATCCCCTTGGGCGGTAACTTCCCACTTTCTCCCTATCTTCTTGTCTCTTTCTGGCGAGCACATGCACCTTGGAAGGTGGTGAGGGAGAGAAAGTGGTGGAGGAGTGCAGCGTGTGTGGTTTACCAGCTCTGAAACCCGAGCGTGGCTCTTCAGTTCTCTGAGCCTCAGGCCTTCGTCGGCAGGTCACTACCCATCTTCGCCTACTTTGTGACGCTGAGACTGGGCTCTGCACACTGTGTCCCCACACTGCTGTCTGCCTCTATAGTAGGCTGAGAGAAGTGCAGTGCTGGGGCAGAAAGATGAACCTTGGTCCTTCCTGTCTGGGAAGGAAGGAAGATATACCATGCGTATGCTAATGGAAAGAAAGGTAGGGGCCAGCCAGTGGCATGGCGATTAAGCTGGTGGATCCAGATGGCCAACTGTGCAGTGTGAGTACTGGACCCAGCAGCTTGAAACACGTTCTGCATGCATGTGCATGTGTGCCCAAAACCTTGAAAGGAGAGAGAAATGGAGGAGAAAGGATTGTGGGTTGACTATCCTTCCCTTAGAGGGTGTTCATCCTCTGCCCCCATCTCTCTCTGACAGTAATGTGCTGCTCAAGAATAGCTGGATCCCATGTGGCAACTGTCATTCAAATCCCCAGCCTGCTTGACCTGAAACATGTGGGGCATGTGCAGAAGTACCCAAGATTTGAGGGGCTGGAGAACTGGAGGAAGGGGGTTGCAGCAGAACCAGACCCCCTCGAAAGTGCTTCTCTCTCTCGAACTCTCAGATATTATGAATGTGCTCTATCATGAATAAAGAGAAAAATAATTTTCTTTAAAGAAAGAAAGCAGGGCCAGCAGTTGACATGGTAGTTAAGCCACTGGATCCCCCCCCCCCCTTGGCCAGCTATGTGGTTTGAAAAACATGCCAGGTTGGGACTAGCAGATGGCGGTAATGGCTATGTCGCTGAACTCCCATGGAGTCGACCGCAGTTTGAATTCTGAACCCAGTGGCTTAAACTCATACTGGGTGCATGTGCATGTGTGCCCAAGATCCTGAGAGGAGAATGGAGAAGGGATTGCAGCTTGGCCATCCCCCTGGTGAGGGGGGGTGATTTCTCACTTTCTGTCTCTCTGTTCCTCTCTTTCTGGTGAGCACGTGCACCCTATAGCAAAAAAAAAACGAGTGCCCAAGAGCTTGAGAAGAGTAAAAAAAAAAAAAAAAAAAAAAAAAAAAAAAAAAAGGCCACTCTCCAAAAGAAAAGAAAAGAAAAACATGCCAGGTACATGTGTGCGCATGCCCAAAAGGAGAAATTGTGGTGTGGTGTGGCCATACCACCAGGAAATGAATTCTCACTTTCCCTCTCTCTCCATCTCTTTCTGTCACTCTCTAGCAAGTACACTCTCCCTATAGCAAAAGTCTGAAAATGAATGAATAAATAAATAAAAGCTAGTAGCCAGGTATGGTGGCTAGTAGTGATAATGGTCACTGTTTAAAGATAGAGTTCAGTGACACATCAAGCTGATTGTCATACTAAATATGTAAGCACCTAATAACTTGAAAATACATAAAATAAAAACTGATAGACTATAAAGAATAAACAAATCCACAGTTATAATTGGATCATTCAACATCCCTCTCTTGATAGAACAAGTAAACAAAAAAATCTGTAAGTATATTGGTGACTTGAATAACACTAGTAACTAACTTTACCTAACTAAACATGCCATACAACAATGACAACAATGAAATACACTTTTTTCAAGTACATAGGAAGTATTTACCAAGATAGACCATGTTTTGATCCATGTAATAAGTCTTAATATATCAAAAAGTTTTCAAATCAGATAACACATACTTTCTGATCACAGTAATATTAAATTAGAAATCTGTAACAGAAAGTTTTCTGGGAAATAATCAAATTTTTAGAAGACAAGCAACACATTTCTAAATAACTCATGGAAAGGAAGAAACATATTTCTTATACATTTACACACAAAAACATGATAGAACTGTAGCCCAACCTGATAATAGCAATGAATGCAAATAGACTTAATATCTATTAAAGGAAAAAAAACTTTCAGATTGGTAAACAAAGCCGAACCCAACAATATACTTAGGTATTGAGGTGTCGGGAAAGTCATGACGCATTTTTGCACAGAAAAAAACAAAAAAATATGTCAGGACTTGCCAACAGCCTATTTCCTATTAGGAAATACTGAAAATAAAAGGACAGATAATGACATACCAGGCAAATGCAAATAAAATAAAAGCAGGAGTTATCGTTTTAATAACTGCCAAGGGAGAATTTAGAACAAAATGCATTAGAAAAGACAATAATAATGCATGCTCACATTCATGATGAAGAGTAAAAGTTACCAATTATTTACACTCCCAATAATACAGTAATGATTTCATAAGTAATAAAAATTAGAAATATACCGATAGTAGACATAATAGTTAATCATAAAATAAAATTTATAAAGTTAAAAAAATAAAAGTAAGGAAAGAAGTTAATTATAAAAACTTCAACAGCAAAGAAGATGAACCACTTACTGATTTCCTCAAGGAGAAAAAAAAGACAAATGTACAAAACTGGAAATGACAAGGTTTGTTAACCACCAAAATAAATTTTAAAAAGTAGAAATCATGGGACCAGCAGATGGTATAATGGTTATGTCACTGGACTCCCACATAGCTGACCATGGTACGAGTCCCGGACCTGGTGGCTTAAACCTCATGCCAGGTATGTGCGAGTGTGTGCTCAAAATCCCAAGAGGAGAATGGAGGAGAAGGGATTGCACCACGGTCATCTCCCCTAGGGGGGTGCGTCTCACTTTCTGTCTCTCCAGCGAGCACACACACACTATAGCAAAAATCGCTCTTAAAAAAAGAAAGAAAAGAGAAAAAGGTCAAAAAAGTTGCCTAGCACATCTTTGTGAAAATAAATTTGAAAAGTAAATAAAATGAATGGGTTATTTTATAATAATGTGCTTGCTCCACTTTCCTCATCCACCTGGATTATTTGGAAGCAAACCTTAGACTTAACATTTCAACTATATCTCAAAATGTATTTCTAAAAGACGAGAACTCCTTTTTACAAAATAACCACAACACGGGGCCAGCAAGTGGAGTGGTAGTTAAAGTGCTGGACTCCCACACAGCTGACCACCTTTTGAGTCCCAGACTCATTCGCTTGAAAATCATGCCAGGTATGTGTGCATGCATGCCCGAAATCCTGAGAGGAGAAAGGAGGGGAAAGGATTATGGTGTGACCATCCCCCAGGGAGTGAGTTCTCACTTTCTCTCTCTTTCTCACTCTGATGAGCACACAAGCCCTATGGCAAAAACTTAAAAATAATAATAATAAAATAATCATAACACTATTATCATATCTAAAATAAAAATTTAACATTAATTTTTTTCTTTTCTTTTTTTAAATCTGCCAGAGTACACATGCCTTAGAGCAAGTCTTAGAGCAACCTGGTCTCTTTTTACTTCTTTCTTTACAATCCAATAATTTTACGAGAAGTCTTATTTTGGGCCTTCTGGGTCAATTTTTCTAATTATGTAGAATGAGCTGTCAACGTTTCATTTCAAGTCTTTATATATATATAAAAAACAACCATATTGACTCTGTCCCACTGCCTTGATTTTCTTCCTCAAACATTACTCTCATTCATATAGTAGATCTTTCTTTCAACTCTTTTCTTATTATTTTTAATCTTTTATTTTAAAGACAAGAGTCTCTATGTCCCAATGATTCAGAATTTAATCTAAATTAGATCTCACTGGTCAAAGCTAAGCATGAAGTGTCCTCCTACCTAAAATCACAAGGTGGGGAAATCTCAAACCAAAGGGAGTTCACGGGCCGGGCAGTCGAGAGGAAAGGCCATATCAGCAGTCTTACATGTGCTTCCTGTGAGCTGCTGCTGAGCCAGGAACCTCCACTCCCGCCTGGAGTAGGGGCGGGGGC
>NW_006207133.1:5039615-5069835 GCF_000334495.1 Tupaia belangeri chinensis
TTTCTTTTGGGTAGGACTTCCCCCCAAAAAAAAAAAAAAAAAAAAAAAAAAAAAAAAAAAAAAAAAAAAAAGGCCACTCTCCAAAAGAAAAGAAAAGAAAAACATGCCAGGTACATGTGTGCGCATGCCCAAAAGGAGAAATTGTGGTGTGGTGTGGCCATACCACCAGGAAATGAATTCTCACTTTCCCTCTCTCTCCATCTCTTTCTGTCACTCTCTAGCAAGTACACTCTCCCTATAGCAAAAGTCTGAAAATGAATGAATAAATAAATAAAAGCTAGTAGCCAGGTATGGTGGCTAGTAGTGATAATGGTCACTGTTTAAAGATAGAGTTCAGTGACACATCAAGCTGATTGTCATACTAAATATGTAAGCACCTAATAACTTGAAAATACATAAAATAAAAACTGATAGACTATAAAGAATAAACAAATCCACAGTTATAATTGGATCATTCAACATCCCTCTCTTGATAGAACAAGTAAACAAAAAAATCTGTAAGTATATTGGTGACTTGAATAACACTAGTAACTAACTTTACCTAACTAAACATGCCATACAACAATGACAACAATGAAATACACTTTTTTCAAGTACATAGGAAGTATTTACCAAGATAGACCATGTTTTGATCCATGTAATAAGTCTTAATATATCAAAAAGTTTTCAAATCAGATAACACATACTTTCTGATCACAGTAATATTAAATTAGAAATCTGTAACAGAAAGTTTTCTGGGAAATAATCAAATTTTTAGAAGACAAGCAACACATTTCTAAATAACTCATGGAAAGGAAGAAACATATTTCTTATACATTTACACACAAAAACATGATAGAACTGTAGCCCAACCTGATAATAGCAATGAATGCAAATAGACTTAATATCTATTAAAGGAAAAAAAACTTTCAGATTGGTAAACAAAGCCGAACCCAACAATATACTTAGGTATTGAGGTGTCGGGAAAGTCATGACGCATTTTTGCACAGAAAAAAACAAAAAAATATGTCAGGACTTGCCAACAGCCTATTTCCTATTAGGAAATACTGAAAATAAAAGGACAGATAATGACATACCAGGCAAATGCAAATAAAATAAAAGCAGGAGTTATCGTTTTAATAACTGCCAAGGGAGAATTTAGAACAAAATGCATTAGAAAAGACAATAATAATGCATGCTCACATTCATGATGAAGAGTAAAAGTTACCAATTATTTACACTCCCAATAATACAGTAATGATTTCATAAGTAATAAAAATTAGAAATATACCGATAGTAGACATAATAGTTAATCATAAAATAAAATTTATAAAGTTAAAAAAATAAAAGTAAGGAAAGAAGTTAATTATAAAAACTTCAACAGCAAAGAAGATGAACCACTTACTGATTTCCTCAAGGAGAAAAAAAAGACAAATGTACAAAACTGGAAATGACAAGGTTTGTTAACCACCAAAATAAATTTTAAAAAGTAGAAATCATGGGACCAGCAGATGGTATAATGGTTATGTCACTGGACTCCCACATAGCTGACCATGGTACGAGTCCCGGACCTGGTGGCTTAAACCTCATGCCAGGTATGTGCGAGTGTGTGCTCAAAATCCCAAGAGGAGAATGGAGGAGAAGGGATTGCACCACGGTCATCTCCCCTAGGGGGGTGCGTCTCACTTTCTGTCTCTCCAGCGAGCACACACACACTATAGCAAAAATCGCTCTTAAAAAAAGAAAGAAAAGAGAAAAAGGTCAAAAAAGTTGCCTAGCACATCTTTGTGAAAATAAATTTGAAAAGTAAATAAAATGAATGGGTTATTTTATAATAATGTGCTTGCTCCACTTTCCTCATCCACCTGGATTATTTGGAAGCAAACCTTAGACTTAACATTTCAACTATATCTCAAAATGTATTTCTAAAAGACGAGAACTCCTTTTTACAAAATAACCACAACACGGGGCCAGCAAGTGGAGTGGTAGTTAAAGTGCTGGACTCCCACACAGCTGACCACCTTTTGAGTCCCAGACTCATTCGCTTGAAAATCATGCCAGGTATGTGTGCATGCATGCCCGAAATCCTGAGAGGAGAAAGGAGGGGAAAGGATTATGGTGTGACCATCCCCCAGGGAGTGAGTTCTCACTTTCTCTCTCTTTCTCACTCTGATGAGCACACAAGCCCTATGGCAAAAACTTAAAAATAATAATAATAAAATAATCATAACACTATTATCATATCTAAAATAAAAATTTAACATTAATTTTTTTCTTTTCTTTTTTTAAATCTGCCAGAGTACACATGCCTTAGAGCAAGTCTTAGAGCAACCTGGTCTCTTTTTACTTCTTTCTTTACAATCCAATAATTTTACGAGAAGTCTTATTTTGGGCCTTCTGGGTCAATTTTTCTAATTATGTAGAATGAGCTGTCAACGTTTCATTTCAAGTCTTTATATATATATAAAAAACAACCATATTGACTCTGTCCCACTGCCTTGATTTTCTTCCTCAAACATTACTCTCATTCATATAGTAGATCTTTCTTTCAACTCTTTTCTTATTATTTTTAATCTTTTATTTTAAAGACAAGAGTCTCTATGTCCCAATGATTCAGAATTTAATCTAAATTAGATCTCACTGGTCAAAGCTAAGCATGAAGTGTCCTCCTACCTAAAATCACAAGGTGGGGAAATCTCAAACCAAAGGGAGTTCACGGGCCGGGCAGTCGAGAGGAAAGGCCATATCAGCAGTCTTACATGTGCTTCCTGTGAGCTGCTGCTGAGCCAGGAACCTCCACTCCCGCCTGGAGTAGGGGCGGGGGACAAATCAGCCAGCCAGTTGTTCCCACGGTGCGCGAGCAGGGCCTGTGAGAGGAAGACAGAGCAAGGACGTTTTACTTAGGCAGTCATTTTTTAGAAGGATGAAAGATGCTCAAGGGTAAAAACTGCTTTTTATGTTACTTTTCACCCCCCTGCTAATATTTTATACAAAATATATTAATAGTATATAATGCTACTAAAATTATTAAATTGAAGAACTGTCAAGTCAGAATCATGTATTTATTTCTATTCATCTTTTCTTTTTTTTTTTTTTTGGAGAGGTTTTTGCCATAGGGCACGTGCGCTCGCCAGAAAGAGAGAGAGATAGAGAGACAGAAAGCAAGAAATCATCCCCCCTGGGGGGATGGCCACGCCGCAATCCCTTCTCCATTCTCCTCTCGGAATCTTGGGCACACATGCACACGCATCCGGCACATGTGAGTTTAAGCCACCGGGTCTAGGACGTGAACCACAGTCGACTGCATGGGAGTCCAGCAACATAGCCATTATGCTAACTGCTGGTCCCTTTTTTTTTTTTCTGGAAGGAATGTGAGCTCACCAGAGTGAGAGAGAGAGGAGAAAACACTTCTTAGGGGGAAATGCTCATGCCACAATCCCTTCTCTTCCATCTCTTCCTCCTTTTGAGATTTTGGGCACACATGCCTGGTGTGTTTCTCAAGCCTCTGTGTCTGGGACTCGAATCACAGCAAATGGGATCCAGCTGAAAGCCAGGCCCATCCCTATTAAACTTTGTCTTGTGACATGTGGCCCTTCTTACTGCCTGTTGAAACCTTATTGCTCTTCCACGCTGGAGATGGCAGGAGCACACCCAGTCTGTGAGGCCAACCCACATGGGAAAGTCTGGGTTTGCATCTTTGCATCTGGAGACCTCCTGGATTCACCGGGCACGTGTGTGCCCATGTCTGCCGGGGCAGACCGTGCCATTGGGCCTCATCAGGGTGCTATCTCTCTCTCCCTCTCTCAGAATAAACATTTTTTAAAAAATAGATTTATATTCCATCATCCATCTTGTGCTCCCGGTCACAACCAGCTTTGTGAGATACACAAAGCTCATGAGGGCACAGACACTCGTCTCATCCCAGTCCCGAAATACAACGGGCAGGAAGGGACAAGGAGGCAGCATGTGTATGAGCCACCTGCCAGATGTCCCTCAGAACTATCCCCAAGCCATCGGCGAGCCGTGCCCGAGTGAGACCACAACTCAGTTGTGTCTCCACCCAGTCATCAAGTAACTATAATCACCAATAACACGCACTGGGCACATACCTGGCGCTAGGACTACCCTGGCAGCTTTATGGGAATCAGGTGTTTTCAGGACAGCTCCATGGCCTGGTGGTTAAGGCGCCTGGTCCCACATGGCCCCAGTGGCTTAAAAAGCTGGCCAGACACATGTGCATGCCCTCAGTCCTGACAAGGTGGAGAAATGGAGGAGAAGGGAATGTCAGTGTGACTATACTCCGTTGGGGGAGGAGGGAACCAGCAGATTTTCTTCCTCTCTCCTTCTGTCTCTCTGTCTCTCTGGTGAGTACACAAACTCTCTGTAAAATAAAATTTTTAAAAAGAGAGAGATGATGTCATCATCCAAACGGCTCTATTCCTCAGAAATACAGGAAAGTGTTTGAGGAACGTGTGAGACCTCTCACCAGCCTTGTGACCAAAGACAAGTACTGACCTCTCCGGCTCTCCTCCCTGCTGTATGGGAGGGAAAGGCTGGCTGTGCAGAGCTCCCGTGACCCTGCCGAGCCGTGCGAAGACAGCACACGCACTGTACTTACCTGAGCCCTGGTAGGCTATACCACCGTAGAGAGCAGATTTGTTGCTTGTTTATTCGGTTTCTTAACTTGCCACAGGGCACATGTAGTCAGGGAGAAAAGTACAGAGAGAGAGGAAAAGTAAGAAAGCACCCCCAAGGGGGATGGCCACACCACAGTCCTTTCCCCTCCATTCTCCTCTTGGGATTTTGGGCACGCACGCACACGCGCCTAGAATGTATTTCAAGCTTCTAGGCCCAGGATTTGAACTGCAGGCCGGCCATGTGGAATCTAACTGCCTTATCCTCCACACCACCAGCAGGCCCTAGAGCAAACGTTTTTATCTTTACTATACAGGCTGAGGAAGACAGAGGGGCACAGGCAGGGGTCTTCCAGCTTCTCCCTTCGTCTTGTCCATGAGGAGCCTGAGCATCCTAGTGAAGTCCAGACAGGCTTTGTCTTTACCTTTCCTCCCTCACCGAGTAGTCAAAGCTGGACCTGGGGCCAGAGGTGGCACAGCAAGTTCCCGTCCCTTGCCAAGAACCTACAGTGCTGACAGGCTGAAGTTCTCACCCTTGGGCCCAACATGTTGCTCTGTGGGGTGATCCCACATGAGAAGGCCCAGGTTCAAATCCAGAAACCTCCCTGGGTACCCAGGGCACATGTGAGCCCATGATTAGAGGCTGGTGAAGGCTGGAAGTGGAACAGCATTGAGACCCTGTGTGTGTGTGGGGGGGGGCGGGGGGTGCTATATCTCTGTCTTTCTCTCTCACATACACACTCTTGGAAGAAATAAAGAGAGAAAGAAAAAAAGATAAAATTAAATTAAATTAAAATTAAAAAATAAAGAAAAAAGAAATAAATAACTAATTTAATTTTACACGCACACACACATACTTACACACAAAGCCTAGCCTAAGAAACCAACCTGGCAGAGGATATTAAGAAGGAAGTTCATGGAACCAGGCTTCTTTAAAAAAAAAAAAAAAAAAAAAAAAAAAAAAAGAAAGATCAGGGACAAGCAGCTGGTGTGGTGGTTAAGGTGCTGGATTCCCACATGGCCAACTGTGGTTCAAGTCCTAAACCTGGATGCTTGAAAATCACACCAGGCACGTGTGCATGTGTGCCTAAAATCCTGAGAGGAAAACAGAAGGGACTGTGGCATGGTCATATCCCCCAGGGTGTGATTTCTCACTTTCCCTCTTTCTGTATCTCACTCTCTTTGTCTCTCTCTGCTGCACGCACACACTCTATAGCAAAAACAAAATAAAACAAAAAAACTAGAGAAAAATTAGGGGGAAATTTATACTTTTTTGTGCACTTTCCATGAAACCTTTATTATTATTATTGTTATTATTATTTGCTTTAGGATATGTGTGCTTTCTGGAGACAGAGACAGTCAGACAGATGGAGGAATGTGTGTCTGCATGCCCTGAATCCCAATAGAACAGAGAAATGGAAGAAAAGGGACTGTGGCCTGATCACACCCACTGGGGGTGCTTTCTCTTCCTCTCTCTGGCAAGGACATGCACCGTCTGGCAATTTTCTTAAAAGAAATAAAGTGAGATACGGCATTCAGGTAGCTGTGGAATTGCTAGCATCAGAGACAGGCTGAACCAATGACTACATGCTTTTGTAAACTGTTTTCTAACACGGGAGACTGTCTCCCCACTGCACTGGGGGCTCAGTTTGATTCCCAACTCCTGCCAGAGGTTTGGCTACATTCAAGGGCACTAAATTCTTTTTTTTTTTTAAAGAGAGATTTTTGCTATAGGGCATGTGTGCTCACCAGAGAGACAGAGAGAGACACAGAGACAGAAAGCAATAAATCGCCCCCCAGGGAGAATGGCCACACCATAATTCCTTCTCCATTGTCCACTCAGGATCTTGGGCACACACACACACATGCACCTAGTGTGAGTTTAAGCCGTCAGGACTTGAACCATGGTTGACTACGTGGTAGTCCAGTGACTTAACCAGCTATCTGCTAGTCCCACAAGGACACTGTATTCTTCCGGAGTCTGCTTGTTCCCTCCTGCTGGATGCGTTTCCTAAGCATGCTTGAATCGTCATGCCAGTCCTACTGAGCGGCCAGGGCCACACGTGATTACCTCCTTAAGTAGTCGAGGAATTCAAGGTCAAGGTCACCCAGCTTTCAAGGACCAGAGTCCACATAGGTCTGGTGCCAGCCCTCCACCCTGATCCAGCCAGATGGCTGTCCTTACCCTGTGACCCTGCTGTGGAGGTTGTAGGTGGGGCGATTCGGAACAGATCCCATTAAGCTGTGTCCGTCCAGCCGGGTAAGCCACACTGCCATGCCCTGGAACGCCGTGGTACACCCAAAGTGCAGAGGGAACTTGTCTAGGAGAACAATGGGTACTGATTACTCTGGCAACTGCACCTGGCAGGCTCGGCCGCGGTTTGGTCTGGGGTTTGGGGTGGTTTTTACATGGATGCCGTAGCCCAGTTACTCATCCTGCTTGCTCTACTGGGGCCCCTGGGCTGTCTGAGGACTCAGTGGGAACCGCTCAACCCCCAGGGTGTGTGCTGTCCCACCGTGATCCACCACTCCTGAGAGTCACCAGGGTTATACCCTGACTGGGTCTGGGTTGGCCCAGCACCACCCCTCCCGAGACTGGTACAGGGGTCTGGGCAGTCTGGCCTTGGACTCCCAGCCCTGGGAGGACCAATGTTCTTTTTATTTATCTATTCCTTAGAGTTTCTTTCTTTCTTCCATGAGAGAGAGGCACCCCAACAGGTTCTGTACCCCGCTGTCCACCCCAAGTCAGCCAGCCCAGATCACAGCACGTGCACACACGCCTGCCGTGTAGCAGGCAGCCCCAGCCTGCAAACCCAGGACCTCCTACGTGGGTCCAGGTTGCATCACCACTACTCCACTGGCCAGCCCCCAGCCTTCCTTTCTCCTAGGCACACACACCTGAGAGCTTTCTAGATAGGTCTGGGTCTACACTCCAGTTTTTGGCCACCTGCATGTCACTCCAGGTGCGCTCCCTCTCTCTCTAACACACACACACACACACACACACACACACGTGCATGCACACACACGCAGAGGTGAGCCACCTCCTGGCTCTTACCACTTTAGTCACCTCAGTGGACTCAGGTGACCTTGAGCAAGTCCCCGTTCAGTCACCAATGCATGGCCTCTCATAGCCCTCTGTGCCTCCATGCCCCGAACTGGACACTTTGGCCTCTGTGCACCTCAGGGCCTCTGCACCTCAGCTTCCTCCTACTCCAGGCTCCAGGAACAGCTCTGTGTTCGAGTACACACTATCTAAACCTTAAAGGGTAGGGAGCAAGAGCAGGGGGCGAGTCCTTCTCCCCAGGGTGAGTCTGAGCAGCTTCTCGAGCTGGGCTTAGGGCTCTGCCTCCAGCAGAGGCCAGCCTCGGCCCTCTTCCCTCCTGCTTTACTCTCCTGCCATGATCCCTTGATAATATCTCACACTAGAGCCAAAGTCTCGGGCTCTGCCTTCCAGTGAACCTGAGTGAAGACAATGGGTTTGAGAACTTCTCAGACCTCTGTTCTGTGACACATGAGAGTTTTTTTGTTGTTGTTCATTTTGGTTTTGGGTACCCGCCCCCCAGATTTTTGCCATAGGGAGTGTGTGCTCACTAGAGAGAAACAGAGAAAGTGAGAAATCACCTCCCAGGGTGGATGGCCACACTGCAATCCCTTCTCTCCCATTCTCCTCAGGATATTTGTCATACAAATGCCCAGCATGTTTTTCAAGTCACTGGGTCTGGGACTGAACCACAGAGTCAGCCATGTGGAATCCAGCACCTTAACCATCACACCACCTGCTATTATTTTAAGACAAAAACTACAAAGGTCTGGGTCTTAGTTATCTCACATCTGGCTTGCACCCTTGCCTCCTTTACTCCCTGGGTACCTGATTTTAATTCCTCCTTCTGTAAAATGGGCTGAACCCTTGTAGGATTGCTCTAGGGATTAAATTAAACCCTGTAGAGAATGCTCCCTGCATGATGCCTGGTACCCAGTAGGTGCTTAATCATTAAAAACAGCAGGCCAGTTGGTGGTGTGACAGTTAAGGTGGATGGATCCCACCTGGCTAACTTCATGGTATGAATTTCAGATCCAGTAGCTTGAAACTCACACCAGAAGTGTGTGCATGCATGCCCAAAATCCAGAGGTGAGAATAGAGAAGGGATTGCACGGCCATTCCCCCGGGAGGTGATTTCTCTCTTTTACGGCCATTCCCCCGGGAGGTGATTTATCTCTTTCTCTCCCACTCTCTCTCTTCAGCAAGTGCACATGCCCTATAGCAAAATTAAAAACAAGTAAACACAACTACCCAAGGCTTGAATGGAGTGTGGAGGGGAAGCAGAGGCCCTGGAAGCTCCTGGCACCCCCTCAGAACGTGCTGCCTTCCTAGCAAGCTATGACGGCAAAGGAACCACGTGCACCCAGGATCACACATGGCACCTCGGCCTTGTCTCTGTCCCCAAGCTCTCACATTCACAAGCTGGATGATGCACACCCTGGGTAGTGAGCCCAGAACTGGGGCCAAGATTTCAGCAGGCACTCAAGATCAACAAGCTTCAGGTTTCCTGCTTGAGGTCATGCACGTACAACATGTTCCCTCTTTCCAGAAGGGGGGAGCAGCCCGAGAACCCAGCCTCATGCTTCTCTGACCCCTGATCCCCTCCAGCCCTCTGCTCTCGGTTTCCACTTGAACAGATGGGGTGCAACTTGGAGGAGCTTTCCAATGCAGCGGGTCCCATCTCAGCCCCAAGACCTGCAGCGTCTTTGCTCCTGTGTCATGCATTCCCTGGGGTCTTCACTCCCATGGGCCCAGCTCTGGGAGCCCAGTAGCGAAGGAGGCACAGCCCATGCAGCCAGGGTGTCATGCTCTTGCTTTGCGTCGCCCCTCTGGAAGCTGCAGCTTGCCCAACACAACCCTCTAGAGCCATTGATCCATGTGGGTTCCTGAGTCAGCTACAAATTCTGCCCAGCTTACAGCCATGGCTCCCTCGCACCCTCCCCCTTCCCCCACACCCCATCTTCCCTGCCCCCTCCCTTTCCACCTCAGCTGCCAGCACATCCTAGGACCACACACCTCTATGGGACTTCAGAGTCAGTGCTGTGTAAACCACAGCCTCACTGCACACTTCTCTTGCTGCCCTGTCCTTTCCACCAGAATGCCAAGACCCAAGCTTGCCCATCCTTTCACACATCTCCCAAGATGAAGGGTCCAGAACATAACTCATGTCACATTGGTTCTTAGCTCAGATCCCTTCCATGGCTCTCCAGGCTCTCAGGAGAACAGCCTCCAAAGCCTCTTGCCTGCCAGCAGTTCAAGCCTCACCTGCCACCTTGCCCTCCCCAAAGGCCATTGCTCCATGGGCCTTTCGCATGTTCTGTGTCTGCTCATTGGGATGCTTCTATGACAGACGATCACCTACTCCCCTTTCAAAACTTGGCTTCATTCTTAGAGAAACCCCAGAGGAAGATGCCTCCTGGCCAAGCTGAGTGTCTTCCTCTGGGTCTCACAGAAGTTGAACTCCTTACTGTCTTATTACAGTCATCCTCTACTCACTGTTCTGATCCCATATACTGACTGAGTTCTTGGAAGATAGTCTACATGTCTCCATCATATTCTGTTGGCTCAGCAAAACCTCAGAATATGCTAGGTCTCAAAAATGTTATGAAATAGGGACTAGAAGTTAGCGTAATGGCTACGTCGCTGGACTCCCATGTAGTCAACCACAGTTCAAGTCCCGGACCCAGTGGCTTAAACTCACGCTGGACGCGTGTGCATGCATGCCCAAGATCCCAAGAGGAGAATGGAGGAGAAGGGATTGTGACATGGCCATCCCCCCAGAGGGTGATTTCTCGCTTTCTATCTCTCTGTCTCTCTCTGTCTTTCTGGCGAGCTCACACACCTTATAGCAAAAACCTCTAAAACAATGTTATGAAATGGATGGATAGATAGATGGGTAAATGGGTGGATGAGTGGATGGATAGATGGGTGGGTGAGGATGTGTATGTTTGTATGTATGGGTGGATGGATGGATAAATGGATGGGTGGGTGGGTAAGTGAGTGAGTGTGTGGGTGAGTGGACAGATGAATAAATGGGTGCATGGGGGTAGACAGATGTATGTAATGGGTGGGTGGGTGAGTGAGTGGATGGATGAATGTGTGGGTGAGTCGGTGGGTGTATGTGTGAGTGGATGGGTGGGTAGATGGGTGGACGATGTATGTATGGATGGGTGGATGGATGGATGAATAGGTGGATAGATGGATGGTGGGTGAGTAGGTGGATGGATGGGTGAGTAGATAGATGGTGGGTGGGTAGGTGTATGGGTTGGTGAGTAGGTGTATGAATAGATGGGTACATGGATGGGTGAATGGGTCAGTGAGCGGGTGGATGGATGTGTGGGCGTATGGGTGGGTGTGTGGGTGAGTGGGTGGATAAATGGGTAGGTGTGGGGTGGATGAGTGGGTAAATAGGTGAGTGGGTGGATAGTTGGCTAGGTGAGCAGGTCAGTGGGTGAGTGGGTGGATGGATGTGTGGGCGTGCAGGTTTGTGGGTGGGTGGCTGGATGTGTGGGTGTGTGGGTAAGTGGGTGGATAAATGGGTAGATGTGGGGTGGATGAGTGGGTAAATAGGGGAGTGGGCAGGTCAATGGATGGGTGGGTGACAGAACGATGGATGAGTAAATGGATGAGTGGGTAGCTGGATGTAGGATGAGTACCTATAAGTGCTCAAAAGTTCCTAAATTTTCTTACATCTTTCATGACAAATAAAAACTTTGAAATAATTCAATCAAATTGAAGAGTCTCCATCAGAGGAAAGTTTCTCCCTGGAACACTGACTTTGTTCATGAATCCAGCATTTACAGCGAGCCTTCTCAGTTCCCAAAGGAGGAAGAAACTCCAACAATGTAACCAAGGCCCGCAGGAAGTCGGTCAGTCACCACAACAGCCAACCTGGGAGCACCTGACAGCAGCCAGTGGCCCTCCACCGAGCAGGTGCAGCAGGTGCCAAGGGAGGAAAGGGCAGATCAGAGGGATCTGGGGAGGGCTGCCCGGGGCTCCTCTGCAGTGAGCGCTCAGATCCTGTAAAACTGAATCCTTCTCAACTCCAACTTCAAGTACCCAAAACACTGGAGCCGCCCCATTAGCCCTGGCTGCAATGTTCCCCTACATCCAAACCTTCGCCTCCTCCTAAAGACTAAATCGGGCCCTGCCCATGACTGATGTGAACCCAGTTGTCCATCTTTATCCACGTGAGCGGCCTCGAGAAACCACTGGACAGCAAATGGACACAAGGACGGCGGGAGGCCCTTGGGGAAGGATCTCTCCAGACACAGCCAATGCAAGGGGCACAGCACAGCTCTGCTGTGGCGGACATCCCATGCCCCCTGGGCATGGTCCCAGGCCCAAGACATGTGCCCCATGCCACAGACACGTGTTCCTTCTTCAGACCAAGTCAGGTTACCTGGGAGCAACAGAGAGGAGCAGCTGGCACCTATTCTCTGGGTGCCCCCACTGGGCACTTGGGCTCCCTGGGATGACCCCAACCCCAGGGAGGAACAGCTTCCAATCCTTCATCTGTCCAACATTTCTTGGCCACAAGTGAGGGTCCCACAGTCCCACAGTTTGGGGACTCAACTCATGGGACCCTATAGTTGCAGCCCCGTCTCTGGTGAATTCACACATGTGAGCCTTCAGGCGGATGTGTTCATTCTTTTATTGGGGGAGGGCGGGGGGAGAGGTTTTTGCTATAGGGCGCGCATGCTCGCCAGAAAGAGAGAAAGCAAGAAATCACCCCCCACGGGGGATAGCACACCGCAATCTCTTCTCCTCCATTCTCCTCTTGGGATCTTGGGCAGGCACGCACACGCACCTGGCGTGAGTTTACGCCACCGGGTCCGGGATTCAGAACATGGTTGACCACATGGGAGTCCAGCAACATAACCATGATGTCAACTGCTGGTTCATTCTTAATAAACAGTTTTGGGGACATGATGGAAACCACTTGTGGCCCACAGTTGACATCTCCCTCAAGGCAGTCCTTCCTCAGAAACCAGCGACAACTGGTAGGTTGCTCAGCAACCACGAAGGCGGAACAAAGAGCTGGACACATGAGCAGAGCTGCCAGTGGGTCTTGAGCTCTGACAGTGATCGACTGCAAAGTCTCCATCCCGGGGGGCCTTGAGGGTTGCCTCTGTGACTCCCCCTTTCTGTCAGCTGTAACAGAAACACCATTATTAGATATCACAGCCAGCATGACTGTATTTAGCTTTAGATACTATGACAGCCCCTTCCTTTAGGCTTCCTGACTCATGGAGACAAGATGGCTGCTGTCCCTCAAGGTCCACAGCCACATTCCAGGCAGAAAGAAAAGGGAAAGTAAAGTAGCCAAAACATTTTTCCCAGGAAAAACTTTATCCTTCCCTTTGGCTTAAATTCTGCTGTCCAGAACCATGTCCTATGTTTACTTCTACCCACAAAGGACAAGGAATAATTAAATAGATCATTTTCTGTTCTGGCTTTGCAGGAGGCCATGAGAAGTGGTGGTGGGCAGAGGCTGGGCAAGCAACCAGCAATGTCTGTCATAGATGGGACAAGTTAACACGTTCAGCCAGGGTACAGCAGCGGCCTGCTGTTCTGGAGACTGCTGTGTCTTCGGGGGACTTCACACTCCTCCCTGACCTCTCTCTCTATCTCTCTCTCGCTCTCGTTTTGGACAGGGCCTTGCTGCCATGATCCTCCTGCCTCGGCCTGTTGAGTAGCTAGGACCACAGGTGCGCACCACAGTGCCTGACTATTTTTAGAGTATGTAGAAAATTGAACTCAGATCTTTCATGAAAATGGGGCCCCAACCTCTCCAGTAGCAGTGTCCAGCACATGCCCTCCCCCTCACCGGGCCTGATCGCTCTCTCCCAGTCTTAAATTTGGGCTGCTCTGTGGCCTAGTGGTTAAGGGAACCGAATCCTACATGGCCTACTGCATGTTTCAAGTCCAGGACCTGGCAGCTTGAAAAACGTGCTGGGCATGCGCATGCGTGTGCCCAAAGTCCCAACAAGATAGAGAAATGGAGAAGGATTTGGGCATCACTATGGCCCGTCTGGAGGGGTGCTTCCTCTCTCTGTCTTTCTGAGAGCATACATACCCTCTGGCAAATTAAAAAAAAAAATCACGGGACCAGAAGTTGGTGTAATGGCTATGTCACTGGACTCCCATGTAGTCAACCACGGTTCAAGTCCTGGACCTGGTGGCTTAAACTCACGCCGGGTGCTTGTGCGTGTGTGCCCAAAATCCTGAGAGGAGAATGGAAGAGAAGGGATTATGGCTTGGCCATACCCGCTGGGGGGTGGTTTCTCGCTTTCTGTCTCTCTGACTCTGTCTCTGTCTCTGTCTTTCTGGCAAGCGCACGCACCCTATAGCAAAAACCTCTTAAAAAAAAATCAACCTTAAATTTAAGAGCTCAAAAGGTGGGCTGCTTTTGGCATTTTTAAGTCTTTGCTGGGGTGCTTTGCTGGGGGCTCCAGAAACTTAAGACCTCTCCCCTGGACAGGTACCCTGCAGTGGGGATACATGTGGAACTCATGCCATCTCTGTTCTCTCAGGGGACAGGCACTTGGGGTCCTTATGCTAGCATTTGGTCTCAGCCTATCATGCCCCTTCTCCCCATCCTGCCTGTGCACAAGAACCCAGCCTTCCCATGCGCCCAGGCCTGCCTCCTACAGGAAGCTTTCCAAGATGGCTTCATTCTTCTAAACTTATTTTTCTGAACCCCTCAAAACCTCACCCTTCTCACAATGCAACCAGATCCCTGTTCCCCACTGCTCTGTGTTTTCACAAGACCCTCCAAGTAGACTGCCCATCACAGAAGCACTCTGGGTGGCCCCGGACTGAATCCTCTGACCACCTTGACTCTGCTTGACCCTCAGGTGAAGCCCTTCCCTGCTGCCAGGCAGCCGAAGATGTCTGCCGACCCGCCCTCCAAACCTAAGCCTTCCAAAGGCCAACCCTCAAAGGCACTTGTCTTCCAGGGACAATGCAACTGACTCCAAGCCCCAGGGGGTGGGCTGTGGGCCAGGGACATGGTTTGGCCCAAGAACATCATAGAGCAATTTGCAACACCTTCAGATTGCAACTGGAGCAGCCAAGAGAGGCAGGTGAGGTGCAGGAGGATGGCCAGGTGTCAGGTTACCCTGGGGGACAGAGGAAGGTGCTGGCAGGGGCTAAGGCTGAGCCAGACCCCTCCCCAGCTGGCACGCCCATTTTCTGTGCACTGGCTCAGCCCCCATCTCCAGGTGCAGCATCTGTCACAGCCAGCCTCCCTCCTGCAGCACCCCAAGTCCACGCCCCGCTGCCTCGACCTCCTTAGCCTCCTTAGTAATTACTACCTCCTTAGTGATTCCATTGACCAGGGTCTTCTCCACCCTGGTCAGAGCCTGCTTAGGTGAGGCTGGCTGGGCGACTGTCCCTGCAGTCTGGCAGGGTGGGCTCATTGTGCAGGCTGCCTGCTGCACAGAAGACAGCTGACACTTCCCAAGGATCTGTCACATGCTAGGAGCTGATTTTTTTTTTCTAATTTTTGCAAGAGGGAGTATGCACAGGTGGAGAGAGAGAGAGAGAGAAAAAAGAGAGAGAGAGAGAGAGAAAGAAAGAGTGAGAAAGCACCCCCTATGGGGAATGGTCGCATCTCAATCCCTTCTCCTCCATCCCTCCCTCCTTTCAGGATTTTGGGAGCATGCACGCATGTGCTGGCATGTTTCTCAGGCCACCAGGTCCAGGACTGAAACTGTGTAGCTAGCCATGCCATAACCACCAGGCCACTGACTTGCCCAGGAGCTGGCTTTTGGATGGTAATCTCCTGCACAATTCAGCAGTCATCAGCTGAGTGCCTGTGTGCCCCGCACCCTGGCAGGAGTGTCCGGAGAGGGAGAGCCGGGCCTCTCTCAAGCACTCACCAATAAGCCAGGGTGCGTGCACTGGGAAGGGACACTCGGGGAATGTCAGCTTTACTCACGAATAGACCTAGAGGTCAGCAAGTGACCGAACCAGACTTGCATCAGGTCCTGTTTCGTGCCAAATACCCACCATCTCTCCTGCCTGGAGCTCTCACCACCACACTCAAGGCCTGAGGCCCAGAGGGATCCGGCATCCCACCCCAGCTCACACATAGCCATGGTGGGATTCAAACCCAGTACTGAACACCTCCAAGTGCATGTGTCTGGGAACAGGGCAGGCCGAGAGGTGGTGGTGCCAGGCGGCTGGAACAGGAGGCACAGGGAGGGGACAAGGAAGGAGCAGCCCGTGGAGAAGAGCAGTGACTCACCAAGACACGTTGCGGTTACCAAACAGGCCAGGCCTCTGCCACAAACTCGCTGTCACTTTTTCCCATTCCTTCCCTGCCCTTCCACTCCCTGTCACCTGGCTCCCTGAGTACATTCTGTTCTTGCTGCGCATTTATTTTTAAGAGAGATTTTTGCTATTGGGCACATGTGCTCGCTGGAGGGAGACAGAGAGACTGAGAGACAGGAAGGGAGAAATCACTCCCCAAAGGGGAGGACCACGCCACAATCCCATCTCCTCCATTCTCCTGTCGGGATCTTGGGCTCACATGCACATGCACCTGGCATGAGTTTTAAGCTGCCTGGTCCAGGACTTGAACCTCTACTAGCTACATGGGAGTCCAGCTATGTAACCATTACACCACCTTCTGGTCCCTTTGTTGAACTTCTTACTGAACAGGGCAGCTGGATTCCTCTCCTGTGGATGAAGGGCCCTTGCCCAACTGGGATCATTAACCCCAGGCAGGACCCCAGAGGCCTGGCTAAAGTGACCTGGCTCCTGCCCTGCCTACAGATCTGCCCTCCCCTGCTTTCAGGTCAAGTTCAACCCTTGACTTAGCCCCAGGCCTTTGCCTGCTATGAAAGCTGCCTGTGCTGCAGTCCCACCCACCCTCCCCCTGCTGGCTGCTCCATGGCCCAGCGGCCCATGCTGTACCCCACAGCATGGCCCCAGGGAACTGGCATTGTGAACTCCTCAAAATGAAACCTGGGACCAGACAGCGGTGCAGTGGTGAAACATGGCGCTCTGCAAAGCAGCCCCACATGCCAAGGTTCTGGGTTAGTGCCCGAAGACTCCCAGAGTACACCACGCATACATGCCATGATCCAGGGCTCCCTGAAGCTCACGGCATCAAGACCCCTTTTGAGATGCTGTCTCTTTTTCTCCATTTCTCTTGCTCATAGAAGAAATAGATTTTTTTTGAGAGAGAGATTTCTTGTTGTAGGGCGTGTGCACTCACTAGAGAGACAAAAAGTTAGAACTCACACCCCTGGGGGGATGACCATGCTGCTATCCTTTCTCCTCCATTCTCCTCCTGGGATCTTGGGCACGCACGCACATGCACCCAGCGTGAATTTGAAGCCACCAGCTCCAGGACTCGAACCATGGTCAGTCATGTAGGAGTCCACCAATGCAACTGCTATGCCATCTGCTGGTCCCTTTTTTTTTTTTTTTTTTTAAGTTTTTTTTTTTAGGGACTTGGGCCCCCCCCAAAAGACAATCTTCAAAGCAATTAAAATTTAAACATATAAGTGATTATTTAGGCATATATTAAGAAGAGACCCACTTTTACATTACTGTTTTAGGTAAGTAATAGAATTGTATAGATCACAGAATAAATCATAGACATTGTACTCTTGGGGCCAGCAGGTGATGGGGTGGTTAAGATGCTGGACCCCCGCATGGCTGACCATGATTTGAGTCCTGGACCCAGCAGCTTCAAAGTCACCCTGGGGACGTGTGTGTGCCCAAAATCTCAAGAGGAGAGTGAAGGAGGAGGAATTGAGGGATGGTCATCCCCCTTTGGGAGTGATATCTCATTTTCCTTCTCGCTGTCTCTCTCTCTTCTCTGGTGAGTGCATATGCCCTATAGCAAATTAAAATAATAATAATAAAAAATAATAAAATAATTCCCTTAAAAAAAAGCAAAAACCCAAATTAGTTAACAGAGTGATTTCAGTTTCCTAATGTGGATTGTACTGTGGTTATTCTTTTTTTTTAATTTTTTAAAGAACTATTTTATTTAACTTTATTTATTTATTTAATTATTTATTTCAATTTGACCAAAGAGGGACAGAGAGAGAGAGAAAGAGAGAGAAAGTGAGAAAGCAAGCCTCCAGGTCTGGGACTCAAAGCACAGTTGACCATGTGGGAGTCCAGCGTCCTTAACCACCATGCCATTCCCAGCCCCGTAACTGTGGTTATGTCAAAGAATGCCCTTAGCTTCAGGAAATGTTCATGGAAATATGTGGAGCTAAGAGGGCATCCTGTCTGCACCGTACCCTGAAATGAGAAGAAACACATTACTTGAGAGAGAGAGGCACACAGGACAGGGATAGGCAGAGGGAATTCAAATGTGGCAAATGTCAGCATCTCAAGGAATCTGAGTGAATCCTACTGGATGTTCTTTGTAACATTTTTGCTACTCTTCTGTAGGTTTGAGATCATTTCTAAAAACACTGTTGCAAAAAATTGAGGGGAGGGGCCAGAAAGTGGTGTAGCAGTAAAATGGGATGCTCTGCAAGGCAGACCTGCCTGGGAAGGTTCTGGGTTTGTGTCCTGAGATCTCCCTGAGTACTCCGGGATGTGTGCTGATCTAGGGCTGGCTGAGGCCAGGGGTGGATCGTAGCATCAAGACCCTTTAGGATGTGTGTGTGTGTGTGTGTGTGTGTGTGTGTGTGTGTGTATCTCACTCACAAAAGAAAAAAAATAAAATTTCTATAAAACTGAAAGAAAAGGGACCAGCAGATGGAGTAATGGCTACGTCACTGGACTCCCATGTAGTTGACTATGGTTCGAGTCCCGGACCCAGTGGCTTAAACTCACGTCGGGCATGTGTGCGTGCATGCCCAAGATCCCAAGAGAAGAATAGAGGAGAAGGGATTGTGGCATGGCCATCCTCCCTGAGGGGTGATTTCTAGCTTTCTGTCTCTCGCTGTTTTTCTGGTAAGCACACATGCCCTGTGGCAAAAACATCTAAAAAAAAAAAAAAAAACAAAAAACAAAACAAAGAAAAATAAGGGGTTTTTGTTTGTTCATTTATTTTATTTTGCTATACATTGTGTGAGCTTGCCAGAGAGAGAAAGTAAGAAATCACCACCCAGGAGGATAGCCATGCCACAATCCCTTCTTCCCAGCTTCCCTGGGATTTGGGGCATGCATGCACACATGCCCTGCATGATTTTCAACCCACTAGATCCAGGACTCAAACTATGCAGCCAGCCATATGGGATCCAGAGCCTTAACCTCCACATTACGTGCTGGCCCCAGAAGGAAAATAAATTTTAAACCTCAAGGCTCATCTCCAGAAAGCAGCCCTGGATCCCAGAGTGAGCTCTGGGGGCTCCTCTGGGCAGCCCCCACCCCACAAGTTTCCCATTAGACAGCAAGTGCGCAGAGGGGAGGGGCTGGGTCTGACTCAGCCGGGAGCAGATGATGCGATCTCTGCAGCAACACCGGCCGGCACTGCTTCGGGAGCTCCAAGAAACAGGGAAGCCAGGTGTGGGTGTACAGTCACGAGCCCGGGACCGTGCGAGCACCGCACGTGGTCACGTAGGCTTGCCCTGGCTGGCCTCCCAGGGCTACCCCACCCTCCCCCACCCCGGGGCCTGCAGCCTCCCCCGCCACTCCCAGAGCCTGAGCCCAGCTCTCCAAGAGCCCAGCTCCCCTCTGAGGGATCAAGAGGAAACGTGCACAGGGAAGCCAGGCAGGCGAGAGCGCGGGCTGGGGGAGTGACCCAGGTCTGTTCCCTAACCCACTGCAGTCTATGATGTACCTGTGGCCTTGGTGGGCAGAGAGCGAAAGAGACAGGAGGGAGCCTGCGTGAGCGATGGGAAGCCCTCTGCTCACAGACCTGCAGGGCCCATTCACAGGGACCACGTGGCCAGCTGGGTGAGGCATGGCCTCCCTGTGGGTCCTGAGGAAAGAGGGGGGGGCTACATGGATACTGGAAGAAAGGTCTTCCCAGGCAGAGACCAGGTGCAAACGCCCTGAGGCAGGGTACACACCGAACATACCAGAAACAGCAAAGCAGCTGTGAGTCTGGAGCAGGTGATGGGGAGAAAGGGAGAGGTGCTGCCATCAGAAAGTTTGTGGAGTCTCATGAAGGAGACAGGGAGCCCTGCGGGTGTTCGAAGGGTCACTCTGGCCGCTGCCTAGAGGACAGACTGCAGCGGGCAGGACAGGCCCAGGGCAGAGGGAGAGACCCATGAGGAAGTGACTGCAGCAGTGTCCACTGGGAGATGAGGCCAGCTCAGTGGGGGGCCACATTACAACCCTTGTGGGCTTTAGACATGCATGCCTTCATGGGCCCTTTCCTCCACTAAAATGACTTTTTAAAATTGCTTCTTATAATTATGTTAATACAAAAATAAATATATATGCATTATTCATTTTTATTCTCCTTTCAAAAGAAATTAAAATACTTTCATGGGCCTCTGAAAGTGTTGGCCCTCAGCACCAAGCCGCCATGCTCATTGGAGGGACCAGCCCAAGCACAGAGGCTCCATGGGACGGGGATGGAGAGGCCGTGGGAAAGGGACCAGCAGCCCCAGCTTGGGCCCTTGTCTGTCAAAGCTCCAAGTTCTCCTGGAGCGTAGCCGCCCAAGACAAGAGCAGCCTGAGTCTCTGTCACTGGGTTTCTTGGACCCATTGTAGCACCCAGCACCCCATGTGGCCAGCCCCTCTCTGTGGGGGAACACTGCTCTGCAGAGTTATGGTCACCCCATCTCCTGAGCTGCTGCAAGTGCTCTTCTGCCATTGGAGGACCTCATAAACCATCCAAGATGGGGTGTGCTGTGTTCTGAATGTCCAACACACAAACTTTCTACAAAAGTTGATTGAATCCTGGCGGCTGTACAAGGAAAAGGAGAAAGACCAGCGCCAACGTGCAGACATCCACTCAAACTCTCGCCCTCCTTCCACGTGATGTCTTACGCCACCTGGGGACTCTGCAGAGGCCTCACCAGTGATTAGGCCCTCACCAGATGGGACCCCCAGACCTTGAACTTCTAAACCATACGCTAAATAAACCTCTATCCTTGGGCCAGACAGACCATGATTCCATGTGACCGATTATGAGATTCATGGCTTGGAAAACACGGTACATGTGTGTGCGTGCTCACAGTCCTCAGAGAAGAATGGAGGAGAGGACATTGTGGTGTGGCCATCCTCCCTAGGGGGTGCTTTCTCACTTTCCCACTCTCTCTGGCAAGCACGCATACCCTATAACAAAATTAAAATAAGTAAAATTTTTAAATAAATAGAAAACATCTATTCTAGCCTGTGACATTCAGTTGTTAGCAACAGAAAAACAGGCTAAAAGAGGGCACAAAATTTAAAGACGGGGGATGGACAGGAGAGTCGGAGAACGTTTCATCCAAGAGGAGACTTTGAACTGGCCCTTGAAGGAGGAGGAAGACAGGCTGTGCAAGAGAAGTGCATTCTGGCAGAAGAATCGCCCAACCAAGGATGTCACTGAGAAATGCTCCAAGTGCCCTGGCAGGAGTGACAGAGCTCTGATCAGTGGGTACCAGGGATCAATAGAAGGCGCCAGTCCAGTCCCGGGAAGTGGAACGGCCACCTGCAGCAGGGACATTGGGCCAGACCCTCTTCTCAAGTTGCTGGCGTGGGCGCAGGGGGCCCTCCCTTCCTGCTTTGTGAGGCACCCCTGCCTTCGTCTGGAGTGATGTCACATGGAGATCAGCTACAGGCAAGATGCTTTCCTCCAGATACTGGCCAGGAATATGGTCTGGAGCTGGGCAGAAGGAAAGCGAGTCAGGCAGACCTGTGTTCTGATTCCGACCCTCGGGAAAGCCTCAGAGCTTCATCACCTCCTCAGCCATCATGTACCCTGGTCCCAGCCTCTGGACAGATGCCAACCATTTTCATTTTCGGAGGATTTGTCACATTCATACCATCCCCCAACCAGACCCAAAGGTACTTTTCACTCACGTTAAAGTTCGTCGTGGTCTTATCAGACCCCCTCCCCTCCCTAGCAGTGCCCTTTCTTTCTCTTGGACAGTAGGCTGCAGGTCAGTAATTAAAACCAGGCCTCCACTGGACCAGCAGGTGGTGTGTTGGTTAAGGTGCTGGATCCCACATGGCCGACTCCACAGTTCAAGTCCTGCACTCGGCAGCTTGAAAATCACGCCAGACATATGTGCACATGTGTCCAAAATCCTGAGGAGAATTCAGGAGAAGGTAATGCAGTATGACCCTCCCCCCCAGGGGTGGACTTCTCACTTTTACTCTCTCTTTATCTTTCTGTGGCAAGCTCATGTGCACTACAGTGAAATCTGTAAAAAATCAAAATCAGGCATCTACAAAAGAACCCAGCCTGAACCAGGCAGAACCAAGGTGGCACCTGGCACAGCCACCGCCGTACCTTCTAGCTCGTTCGCCCTGCCGTACGTGCCATATTGGTGTGGCAGGTGGCACACAGACCAGTGCCACGACTGCTGACCATCTCCACCTCCATGGTTACCACCGGAAGTGCCCTTATAAGGAAAGAACGTAGGTGGGCTTTGGAATTCCAGGAAATGCTCACCTTTTCCAGGGGAAGCTTCGACTATCCTTCCTTTCTAGCACCTTGTCCCATCCCACTACTCCATTTGCTGTATTAACATCCCCAGTTCAAGACTCGTGGGAGGTAGATTGTGAGCTGGGCTCTGCTTCTCTGTTCTTGGGCCACTGAGTGAAACTTGTCGGTAGACACTCAGTTCCAGCCTCGTAAGTTGGCCTTGCAACCCTGAAAGATCCCACCTTTGGGAATAAAATTTTAAAAATCGGTAAGAAATTCATTGCAGTGTCTTGTGGTGGTCTGGTTTCCATCATTACTCTCCACCGGCCCAGGAGCCCATGGAGCCAAGGGTGGTGTCCGAATGCCAAACACTGCTCCTGGCCCACAGAAGTGTCCCATGTCTGCTGAGTGGATGCCCTCACAGGCAGCATGGCACCCACCTGCTACCTTGAGGCAGCTTCCATAGGACTAGAACCCTCCCCATCCCGCCATGCTCCAGGCTGTAGCACAAGCCCGCCTTTGCAGGGTAGTGGGGGTTGAGATGGGGGGAATGCTGATGCTATGATGACCTCCCAGATTCCTCCTCAGGTGCCCCAGGGCTGGGTAGGGTGCTGGTGTTTACACTTCTGCCTCATCCAAGGTCATGCCCCCTCCTGCATGCAATGACAGACTGGCAGAGATCTAAAGGTCTCACCACCTGACCCCATGACCAGGCTCCCTTGGGGTCTGCAGAGGTCCCCAGGAAGGATATCTTATCCTTTATTGCCCAACTTCCCCTTCACCCACCCTGATTTCCAAACCCCCCCCATCTACACCCCCCCTCCCCTCTCCACAGTGACCAGCTCCTGAGGCTCCTCTTAAATATTCTGCATGTTAACTGCTGTCTCCAGGCTGCCTCTAAGAACCTTAGACCTCCCGAAGTCCAGAATCTAAATCTGTATAAGAAAAAGAAATGAGATGGGCTCTATTGCAATACAAAAGAATTTTTAACTCTCGGAAAGAACCAACTCATCACAAGCTCTCTTGAAATGGTAAAGCACAGGGGTGCCTTTGAACTAGCACTTGACTGACTGTGCTTGCCTTCATTTGACCTCAGCACGTAGAGGAATCAGCAGAACCAAAGCCTTCAAATTGAGTATTGGGATGGCCCTGGAGAGCTGGTAGTTCCTCTCAGCTTGCTAGGGCTTCTGGACATCCAGAATGTTTCTTTTGCTCTCTCTCTCTCTCTCTCTCTCTCTCTCTCTCTCTCTCTCTGTGATAGCATGTACACAAGACAGAGAGCACCCTTGCCAGAGTCTCTTTACATTATGATTTCCCTTCCCCAGTCCTCCAGCTCCCCAGGATCTTGGGTACATACCCAGCTTGTTTTCAGGCTGACTCAGGGCTCCAAACCCAAGGTTTGTCATATGGCTTCCTGCACTGCAATCTGGTATGTAGGTGGGCCTCCAGGATTTCCTTCCTGAGGACCATCAGTCAATCTCTGCTGGCTCCAGGTGACTGTCATTCACTCTCCTGATGGCCTAGGCCCTGTGAGATGCTGGAGCATAAGGGACAGGGAGCTGAATAAGACAAGTCTCTGTGCTCTAGGGGCTCCTGGACAGTGGGAACATGGGAGGGCAAGCTGGGGCAAGCTGGGGCCGTGGGAGCTAGGGGAGGTGTCTTACCCCACCTGGGTTTGGAGGAGGTCACCTGCCATAGGTGAGGGGACTAAAGACTGTGAAGACAGAGAGCAGCAGAGTCAGACTGGGTTTTGCAGGTATTTTTGATGCCTATAGGAAGGGAATGCGGTTTTGGGCAAGAAAGCCACAGGACTGGGCCCGCCCTGTGTGAGCGTGGACCATACGCCTTTCACAGGCTCATATTGAAACCAGGCAGCCATCCTTGAAAGGCAAGTGTGATTATCCTTATTCAATGGACTCACTGGGGTGAGTTGGGGTGGGTCTGCCCAAGTGCTTCCAGGGCACGGGTGGCCCAAGTAGGGGTTGCAACAGCTTGTAGGTGGGCAGCTGAGCACTGCTCCTCAGGGCTGAGCAAAGAAAAGACCATAGAAAAATCACACACTGGCCTTTGCATGGCATGACTGTCCTGGTGCAAGGTGGAGCAGGCATGACTTTGGGAGGACGCTGCATCTCTATTCACCCCAGCACTGAGAAGGTGAACCACGACCAAGCATTGCCAATGCCAGTGTGTGGAATAAGGTGGGAGAAAGGCAGGAGATAACGAGGAAGAGAAGGCGGAAGGCCCCCTGGATCCGGAGGAACCACCTGCTCCAGCGGTTACAAACAGTCCAAGGGCAGGTCCTTCATTTGCAGAATGACACGTTTCACGCATTCTCACTCTTTTTAAAACCGATCTCATTGTGAAATGTAATAGACCTGCAGAAAAGGGCACCAAACAGACACACAGCTCAATGACCGATCACAAAGCCAACACCACCAAGTCACCACCCACAAAATCACCAGCTGGGTCCAGAAATAGAGCTCTGCGGACTGGACTTCCAGGACCACGGCCAACCTAGGCCCCTGCCCCTGCCCTCCCCACCCCAGAGCTAGCCGTGCTCCTGACATTTCGCACAACCTTGCCTTTCCGTATGACCTTAACCACCCCTGCGTCCTCAGACACCACCAGCTTTGCCTGCCTTTGGGCCCTTTCCCTCACTGTCCTGCCTGAGATCCCTCCACACTGTCAGAGCTCATGCTGCTGAACAGAACTTCCTCGCAGATGCTGGTATCCGGGCGAGGCTTGGTCTCTGGATACCACTGGCTGCTCCGGGCCGGGCCTGGGTTCTTCATTGCAGGACACTGAGCAAGATCCCGAGCATCCCCAAACTCAACTGCCTGTCTATGAATATCGGCAACAACTTTCAGGGTCTCCCAGGATAGGCTGGCGCAGGAAAATGCCACCCACTAAAGGATTCCAGATGGGAGCTGGGATCCAATGTCTGCTGCTAAAAGGGTTGTTTTGAACAAGGTCCCTGAACCTCAGAGTTCCTCTCCATAAAATGATAGCATTCCCCTTGCAGGACAGTGTTCAGAATTATGAATGTTTGAGTAAACACTGGTACTTGGTAATCAGACATAAGCTGGCAATGTCCCCACCTAGATGATAACTGTGACATGTTACTCATAAGCAATAGGTTTGAAGGAGCTCCTTTCCCCCTTATGGACCACCACCATGGCGCCTGCAGGGAGTTCACCGTCTGCAAGGAGCTCTGTGCCCAGACCCATTTCCTGGGACTAAAGGTATGGAGGAAAAAGTCCTATTGCCCCAAGATAGCCCTTGACCCAAGGGGATCCCCACAAGTGTCAACCACCAGCATCCACACCAGTGTCCCTACTTGCACCTGTTTCTAGAGCCTTCCCTTGCTCTCCAAGTCGGTACCCCCTCCGTGTGCCAGCTACAGTCCTCTCTGTGGCCACTTCATTCCAAGAGTCACCCACCTTGGGGCATTCCTAACATCTCTGGCATGCTGAAGGCCTGAGTGTGATAAGGTGACAGAATGAAAAATACATAAGTGGTCTCTGCTCCCAGGGCTTGGTGCAGAACTCCCAAAGCCTCGTTCTTGCCTACGTGCTAAGGGTGTTCAGAGCATCCTTTATTCTAGTATTCAGCCTTTGACCCTGGTTCCTATCACAGAGATCACAAATCCCTCAGAATATCCTGCTGATAGGAGTTTCTCTTCTGTTCTAAGGAGGGGACTTCTGGTGGCTCCTGGCTGGGGCCTGGTTACCAGAAAGAACAAGCCAGGATTGGAAACTTGAAACCTTTGACCCCATCCTCCATCCTCAGGAGAGGGGAGGAGGGTCAGAGATTTTGTTAATAATCAATCACGCCCACCTGGAGAAGCTGCCATAAAAACCTCTGGACTACAGGGTTGGGAGAGTTCGTGTGTGGGTGAGCACACCCATGTGCCCAGAGGGTGGCCTGGCCCAGTTCCTCGAGGACAGAAGCTCCTGCACTTGGGACCCTTCCAAACCTCAGCCTGTATAGCTCTTCACCCAACTGCCCATCTCCATCCTTTATCACGTATTTTGTTCATGTAATAAACCAGTAAACGTGTTCCCTGAGTTCTGTGAGCTGCTCTAGCAAATGAACAGAACCTCTGATTTGAGCCCAGGCTGCAGAAGTTGCGGGTCGCCCACGTGCAGCTGGCATCTGAAGCAGGATCAGTCGTGTGCAGCTGTGTGGGACCAGCCTTCCCCTGTGGGATCTTGGCCAACCGCAGGTGGTCAGTGTCAGAGCTGAACATAGCACACCCAGTGGGTGTCCCGAGCCTGGAGAAAGGGCTGGGCTGAGCGGTGCAGTGTGGGGAGCGGTACAGAGAAAGCAGTCTAGTTTTCCTATGCACCAGGTGACGTGGGTACCTGGGCCCTCCCCAGCCTGCACGGGCCACCGAGCCAGCAGGGGCCCTCAGGTGTGCTGCTTCCTTCTCACGGGCCTCCATTTGCCCAGCAGCAGACACAACCAGTGAGTTCAGCCTCGCTCAGGGTTCTCACCTCTACCCCACACAGCCTCAGAGGCCTCCACTCCAAGTCTGGCCCCTCAGAGCAGCTCTTAGTTTGGGTACTGTTCCCTTTGGTGACAGTTTGGAGGGGCCGGTTTGCGGACACAGGATTTCCAGGTTCCTAGCAGCCTCGACTCTCTAGGTCAGTTACTTGGGGTCTGACTGGAATCCACACAATGCCACAGTTGCATGTTGGGAGCAGTGTCCTCCGCCCAGCCTCCTCCATCCTCCTCTGCACCAGGATCTTAGGACAGAAACAAGCCAGGGAGACCTCGGCCAGCTGACAGTGGGCCTCTGTGTGCTGCGCCCAGCCCCTGGCCACCCCCGGCCTATCTGTTTTGTATACAAATATGCACATGGGGCACTGGTAACCCGCAGGCCAATTTTGTCTTTCCAATAACAATGCACTTTTTTTTCTTAAAGGCACCAGCACACGTTTGGTTTGTGAGGCAAATGGAGGCTGAAAGGAGTCTGGAGGTGGTAGGAGACTGTCACTGCTGCCTGTTAATCTTGCCTTACCCCAGCTACCTACACTGGGGCAGGTGTGATGTAAGTACGCTACGCCACCCATGAAGGGTGTCTGGTATGCTGCTCTGTGGCCGAGAAAAATAATGATTTTTAAAAATGACTGCATGGGGGCCAGCAGGTAGTGTAGTGGTTAAGGGCACTGAACTCCCACATGATTGACCGCGGTTCAAGTACCAGACCTGGCAGCTTGCTTTCTCACTTTCCCTCTCCCTTTCTCTCTCTCTCATTCTGTCTCTCTCTGGTCAAACTAAAATAAATAAATAAAGTTAAATAAAATAATTCTTTTAAAAAAATGAATGACTGAATGAATATCAACGCAGGATCCCTAAAGATCAGCCCACTTTAAACATTTCTTTTTATTTGTATAAGCTTCTCTCTCTCTTAGGACAGAGTTCAATGGTGGTTTAGTGCATAGGCTGAGCCAGAACACCTGGGCTCAAATCCTTTCTTAGGCAATTTAGCCTCTCTTGGCTTCAGTTTTCCATGTGTTTTGTTTTTGTTTTGTTTTGTTTTTTATTATGCCAGAGGGTGTGTGCACCTGAGAGAGGGAGAGAGAGAACCCTCCAACAGGCATTGGTTTTCCCTCCAGTTTTCCATCCTGTCAGGATCCTGGATACACATGTGCCGGGGCTGGAAGCTTAGCCACGTGGGATCTGGCTTCTTCTACACAGCGCTTAGCCACTGCGCTGTGGGGCCAGCCCCATTTCCTCCTTAAAGTAGGGCTGATGGCGGTGCTTCAGTAGGGCTGCTGTGAGCACTGGTACCACAGCCTCAACAGCCTGGCTCAAAGGTGACCATGTAAGTGAGGGCAATTTCTCTTTTCATTCCTTCTGGTGGTTTTCTTTCTTAAATGCCGCTGTAGCACAGAATGCTAGACCTACCACGAACCCCCCAACAAGCAGCTGGGTTGGGACGTGGTTTTATCTACTGTGGAGCAGGCACAAGTGACAGGCGACACTTCCAGCCTGGTCCGGGGCACTGAACTCCCACATGATTGACCGCGGTTCAAGTACCAGACCTGGCAGCTTGCTTTCTCACTTTCCCTCTCCCTTTCTCTCTCTCTCATTCTGTCTCTCTCTGGTCAAACTAAAATAAATAAATAAAGTTAAATAAAATAATTCTTTTAAAAAAATGAATGACTGAATGAATATCAACGCAGGATCCCTAAAGATCAGCCCACTTTAAACATTTCTTTTTATTTGTATAAGCTTCTCTCTCTCTTAGGACAGAGTTCAATGGTGGTTTAGTGCATAGGCTGAGCCAGAACACCTGGGCTCAAATCCTTTCTTAGGCAATTTAGCCTCTCTTGGCTTCAGTTTTCCATGTGTTTTGTTTTTGTTTTGTTTTGTTTTTTATTATGCCAGAGGGTGTGTGCACCTGAGAGAGGGAGAGAGAGAACCCTCCAACAGGCATTGGTTTTCCCTCCAGTTTTCCATCCTGTCAGGATCCTGGATACACATGTGCCGGGGCTGGAAGCTTAGCCACGTGGGATCTGGCTTCTTCTACACAGCGCTTAGCCACTGCGCTGTGGGGCCAGCCCCATTTCCTCCTTAAAGTAGGGCTGATGGCGGTGCTTCAGTAGGGCTGCTGTGAGCACTGGTACCACAGCCTCAACAGCCTGGCTCAAAGGTGACCATGTAAGTGAGGGCAATTTCTCTTTTCATTCCTTCTGGTGGTTTTCTTTCTTAAATGCCGCTGTAGCACAGAATGCTAGACCTACCACGAACCCCCCAACAAGCAGCTGGGTTGGGACGTGGTTTTATCTACTGTGGAGCAGGCACAAGTGACAGGCGACACTTCCAGCCTGGTCCGGAAAACCTCTCCTTCCATTCTCTAGGGTCTCCCTCACCCTTTCCTCTGGCTGGAGCAAGAGTGTGAACAGAGGGCTCTGAGGCCCAGAACTACTGGGGATACGGAGCTGGGGTCCTTGAATGACCACGTGGAAGGCCTTGGCGATCCACATGAACCTGGGACAGAGGAGGAATAACCTTTAATTTCGTGAAGTCGTGGACATCTGGGGGCTGTTTCCACGGTGTCAGCATCACTTCCCTAAGACGGCCATAACGTGAGAGCACTTCCGTCCATTCTTCTAGGGATATTTCCAATTCAATGTCTTTTTTCTAATAATGATGATTGTAGAGATAGTATTTTATATTCTTGGGAGTTTTCTTTACAGATGTCATCTTCTTGTGAAAAAGGACTGTTAAGTTTGTCTACAGACCCGTTCTTCAAATTCCTAAGGCACTAACAACAAATAAAACGGTACCCAAAACATGACTTAGAACACGTGCTTCTGCCCAGGGCCTTTGTGACCCCTTTCCTAAACTCAGGTTAACTTCAGACATAGACGTGCCCCTCCCCTCAGGGACAAGGGGAGCTGCTGTTTGGAAATGAGCAAGTCAGTGAGACCGGAAGGGTCAGGATGAAGGCAAGTGGTACCTTGAGGACTCCTCGCAGTGCCTGGGGTCCCCGGGGGAAAGGATCAGACCTGCCTCTGTTCACTGGGCTCCTCCACAGCTGGGGTGCTCTTACAGCCCAAAGGAAAAAGCAAAGTCCTCCCTGAAGGTCCTTTCAAAAGGTCAGTCCTGTGCACAGTGGCTTTCCAGAGAGCGACAGTGCCATAATGGGAAATTCCAGAAGGATGGCTCCAGGAAGCCTCAGACCCTTCCAGATCTAGCTGTTTAGATATTTACTATTATTCATCTGCACAACACTTGCATATAGGTATCACTAGTCCCTCTTAAAAAAAAAAGAAAAGAAAAAAACAGAGTGGGGACCAGCAGATGGTGTGATTGTTATGTCACTGGACTCCCATAGAGTCAACCACAGTTTGAGTCCCAGACCTGGCGGCTTGAAACGCGCTGGGTGCATGTGCATGTGTGCCCAAAATCCCAAGAGGAGAGTAGAGAAGAAGGGATTGCAAAATGGCCATGCCTCCTGGGAGGTGATTTCCCGCTTTCCGTCTCTGTCTGTCTCTCTGGCAAGCGCACACACCCTATAGCAAAAAATCACCTCTTTAAAAA
>NW_006207133.1:5073171-5116590 GCF_000334495.1 Tupaia belangeri chinensis
TATTGCCCACCCTCCCCTTCCCCCACCCTGATTTCCAAACCCCCCCCATCTACACCCCCCCTCACCTCTCCACAGTGACCAGCTCCTGAGGCTCCTCTTAAATATTCTGCATGTTAACTGCTGTCTCCAGGCTGCCTCTAAGAACCTTAGACCTCCCGAAGTCCAGAATCTAAATCTGTATAAGAAAAAGAAATGAGATGGGCTCTATTGCAATACAAAAGAATTTTTAACTCTCGGAAAGAACCAACTCATCACAAGCTCTCTTGAAATGGTAAAGCACAGGGGTGCCTTTGAACTAGCACTTGACTGACTGTGCTTGCCTTCATTTGACCTCAGCACGTAGAGGAATCAGCAGAACCAAAGCCTTCAAATTGAGTATTGGGATGGCCCTGGAGAGCTGGTAGTTCCTCTCAGCTTGCTAGGGCTTCTGGACATCCAGAATGTTTCTTTTGCTCTCTCTCTCTCTCTCTCTCTCTCTCTCTCTCTCTCTCTCTGTGATAGCATGTACACAAGACAGAGAGCACCCTTGCCAGAGTCTCTTTACATTATGATTTCCCTTCCCCAGTCCTCCAGCTCCCCAGGATCTTGGGTACATACCCAGCTTGTTTTCAGGCTGACTCAGGGCTCCAAACCCAAGGTTTGTCATATGGCTTCCTGCACTGCAATCTGGTATGTAGGTGGGCCTCCAGGATTTCCTTCCTGAGGACCATCAGTCAATCTCTGCTGGCTCCAGGTGACTGTCATTCACTCTCCTGATGGCCTAGGCCCTGTGAGATGCTGGAGCATAAGGGACAGGGAGCTGAATAAGACAAGTCTCTGTGCTCTAGGGGCTCCTGGACAGTGGGAACATGGGAGGGCAAGCTGGGGCAAGCTGGGGCCGTGGGAGCTAGGGGAGGTGTCTTACCCCACCTGGGTTTGGAGGAGGTCACCTGCCATAGGTGAGGGGACTAAAGACTGTGAAGACAGAGAGCAGCAGAGTCAGACTGGGTTTTGCAGGTATTTTTGATGCCTATAGGAAGGGAATGCGGTTTTGGGCAAGAAAGCCACAGGACTGGGCCCGCCCTGTGTGAGCGTGGACCATACGCCTTTCACAGGCTCATATTGAAACCAGGCAGCCATCCTTGAAAGGCAAGTGTGATTATCCTTATTCAATGGACTCACTGGGGTGAGTTGGGGTGGGTCTGCCCAAGTGCTTCCAGGGCACGGGTGGCCCAAGTAGGGGTTGCAACAGCTTGTAGGTGGGCAGCTGAGCACTGCTCCTCAGGGCTGAGCAAAGAAAAGACCATAGAAAAATCACACACTGGCCTTTGCATGGCATGACTGTCCTGGTGCAAGGTGGAGCAGGCATGACTTTGGGAGGACGCTGCATCTCTATTCACCCCAGCACTGAGAAGGTGAACCACGACCAAGCATTGCCAATGCCAGTGTGTGGAATAAGGTGGGAGAAAGGCAGGAGATAACGAGGAAGAGAAGGCGGAAGGCCCCCTGGATCCGGAGGAACCACCTGCTCCAGCGGTTACAAACAGTCCAAGGGCAGGTCCTTCATTTGCAGAATGACACGTTTCACGCATTCTCACTCTTTTTAAAACCGATCTCATTGTGAAATGTAATAGACCTGCAGAAAAGGGCACCAAACAGACACACAGCTCAATGACCGATCACAAAGCCAACACCACCAAGTCACCACCCACAAAATCACCAGCTGGGTCCAGAAATAGAGCTCTGCGGACTGGACTTCCAGGACCACGGCCAACCTAGGCCCCTGCCCCTGCCCTCCCCACCCCAGAGCTAGCCGTGCTCCTGACATTTCGCACAACCTTGCCTTTCCGTATGACCTTAACCACCCCTGCGTCCTCAGACACCACCAGCTTTGCCTGCCTTTGGGCCCTTTCCCTCACTGTCCTGCCTGAGATCCCTCCACACTGTCAGAGCTCATGCTGCTGAACAGAACTTCCTCGCAGATGCTGGTATCCGGGCGAGGCTTGGTCTCTGGATACCACTGGCTGCTCCGGGCCGGGCCTGGGTTCTTCATTGCAGGACACTGAGCAAGATCCCGAGCATCCCCAAACTCAACTGCCTGTCTATGAATATCGGCAACAACTTTCAGGGTCTCCCAGGATAGGCTGGCGCAGGAAAATGCCACCCACTAAAGGATTCCAGATGGGAGCTGGGATCCAATGTCTGCTGCTAAAAGGGTTGTTTTGAACAAGGTCCCTGAACCTCAGAGTTCCTCTCCATAAAATGATAGCATTCCCCTTGCAGGACAGTGTTCAGAATTATGAATGTTTGAGTAAACACTGGTACTTGGTAATCAGACATAAGCTGGCAATGTCCCCACCTAGATGATAACTGTGACATGTTACTCATAAGCAATAGGTTTGAAGGAGCTCCTTTCCCCCTTATGGACCACCACCATGGCGCCTGCAGGGAGTTCACCGTCTGCAAGGAGCTCTGTGCCCAGACCCATTTCCTGGGACTAAAGGTATGGAGGAAAAAGTCCTATTGCCCCAAGATAGCCCTTGACCCAAGGGGATCCCCACAAGTGTCAACCACCAGCATCCACACCAGTGTCCCTACTTGCACCTGTTTCTAGAGCCTTCCCTTGCTCTCCAAGTCGGTACCCCCTCCGTGTGCCAGCTACAGTCCTCTCTGTGGCCACTTCATTCCAAGAGTCACCCACCTTGGGGCATTCCTAACATCTCTGGCATGCTGAAGGCCTGAGTGTGATAAGGTGACAGAATGAAAAATACATAAGTGGTCTCTGCTCCCAGGGCTTGGTGCAGAACTCCCAAAGCCTCGTTCTTGCCTACGTGCTAAGGGTGTTCAGAGCATCCTTTATTCTAGTATTCAGCCTTTGACCCTGGTTCCTATCACAGAGATCACAAATCCCTCAGAATATCCTGCTGATAGGAGTTTCTCTTCTGTTCTAAGGAGGGGACTTCTGGTGGCTCCTGGCTGGGGCCTGGTTACCAGAAAGAACAAGCCAGGATTGGAAACTTGAAACCTTTGACCCCATCCTCCATCCTCAGGAGAGGGGAGGAGGGTCAGAGATTTTGTTAATAATCAATCACGCCCACCTGGAGAAGCTGCCATAAAAACCTCTGGACTACAGGGTTGGGAGAGTTCGTGTGTGGGTGAGCACACCCATGTGCCCAGAGGGTGGCCTGGCCCAGTTCCTCGAGGACAGAAGCTCCTGCACTTGGGACCCTTCCAAACCTCAGCCTGTATAGCTCTTCACCCAACTGCCCATCTCCATCCTTTATCACGTATTTTGTTCATGTAATAAACCAGTAAACGTGTTCCCTGAGTTCTGTGAGCTGCTCTAGCAAATGAACAGAACCTCTGATTTGAGCCCAGGCTGCAGAAGTTGCGGGTCGCCCACGTGCAGCTGGCATCTGAAGCAGGATCAGTCGTGTGCAGCTGTGTGGGACCAGCCTTCCCCTGTGGGATCTTGGCCAACCGCAGGTGGTCAGTGTCAGAGCTGAACATAGCACACCCAGTGGGTGTCCCGAGCCTGGAGAAAGGGCTGGGCTGAGCGGTGCAGTGTGGGGAGCGGTACAGAGAAAGCAGTCTAGTTTTCCTATGCACCAGGTGACGTGGGTACCTGGGCCCTCCCCAGCCTGCACGGGCCACCGAGCCAGCAGGGGCCCTCAGGTGTGCTGCTTCCTTCTCACGGGCCTCCATTTGCCCAGCAGCAGACACAACCAGTGAGTTCAGCCTCGCTCAGGGTTCTCACCTCTACCCCACACAGCCTCAGAGGCCTCCACTCCAAGTCTGGCCCCTCAGAGCAGCTCTTAGTTTGGGTACTGTTCCCTTTGGTGACAGTTTGGAGGGGCCGGTTTGCGGACACAGGATTTCCAGGTTCCTAGCAGCCTCGACTCTCTAGGTCAGTTACTTGGGGTCTGACTGGAATCCACACAATGCCACAGTTGCATGTTGGGAGCAGTGTCCTCCGCCCAGCCTCCTCCATCCTCCTCTGCACCAGGATCTTAGGACAGAAACAAGCCAGGGAGACCTCGGCCAGCTGACAGTGGGCCTCTGTGTGCTGCGCCCAGCCCCTGGCCACCCCCGGCCTATCTGTTTTGTATACAAATATGCACATGGGGCACTGGTAACCCGCAGGCCAATTTTGTCTTTCCAATAACAATGCACTTTTTTTTCTTAAAGGCACCAGCACACGTTTGGTTTGTGAGGCAAATGGAGGCTGAAAGGAGTCTGGAGGTGGTAGGAGACTGTCACTGCTGCCTGTTAATCTTGCCTTACCCCAGCTACCTACACTGGGGCAGGTGTGATGTAAGTACGCTACGCCACCCATGAAGGGTGTCTGGTATGCTGCTCTGTGGCCGAGAAAAATAATGATTTTTAAAAATGACTGCATGGGGGCCAGCAGGTAGTGTAGTGGTTAAGGGCACTGAACTCCCACATGATTGACCGCGGTTCAAGTACCAGACCTGGCAGCTTGCTTTCTCACTTTCCCTCTCCCTTTCTCTCTCTCTCATTCTGTCTCTCTCTGGTCAAACTAAAATAAATAAATAAAGTTAAATAAAATAATTCTTTTAAAAAATGAATGACTGAATGAATATCAACGCAGGATCCCTAAAGATCAGCCCACTTTAAACATTTCTTTTTATTTGTATAAGCTTCTCTCTCTCTTAGGACAGAGTTCAATGGTGGTTTAGTGCATAGGCTGAGCCAGAACACCTGGGCTCAAATCCTTTCTTAGGCAATTTAGCCTCTCTTGGCTTCAGTTTTCCATGTGTTTTGTTTTTGTTTTGTTTTGTTTTTTATTATGCCAGAGGGTGTGTGCACCTGAGAGAGGGAGAGAGAGAACCCTCCAACAGGCATTGGTTTTCCCTCCAGTTTTCCATCCTGTCAGGATCCTGGATACACATGTGCCGGGGCTGGAAGCTTAGCCACGTGGGATCTGGCTTCTTCTACACAGCGCTTAGCCACTGCGCTGTGGGGCCAGCCCCATTTCCTCCTTAAAGTAGGGCTGATGGCGGTGCTTCAGTAGGGCTGCTGTGAGCACTGGTACCACAGCCTCAACAGCCTGGCTCAAAGGTGACCATGTAAGTGAGGGCAATTTCTCTTTTCATTCCTTCTGGTGGTTTTCTTTCTTAAATGCCGCTGTAGCACAGAATGCTAGACCTACCACGAACCCCCCAACAAGCAGCTGGGTTGGGACGTGGTTTTATCTACTGTGGAGCAGGCACAAGTGACAGGCGACACTTCCAGCCTGGTCCGGAAAACCTCTCCTTCCATTCTCTAGGGTCTCCCTCACCCTTTCCTCTGGCTGGAGCAAGAGTGTGAACAGAGGGCTCTGAGGCCCAGAACTACTGGGGATACGGAGCTGGGGTCCTTGAATGACCACGTGGAAGGCCTTGGCGATCCACATGAACCTGGGACAGAGGAGGAATAACCTTTAATTTCGTGAAGTCGTGGACATCTGGGGGCTGTTTCCACGGTGTCAGCATCACTTCCCTAAGACGGCCATAACGTGAGAGCACTTCCGTCCATTCTTCTAGGGATATTTCCAATTCAATGTCTTTTTTCTAATAATGATGATTGTAGAGATAGTATTTTATATTCTTGGGAGTTTTCTTTACAGATGTCATCTTCTTGTGAAAAAGGACTGTTAAGTTTGTCTACAGACCCGTTCTTCAAATTCCTAAGGCACTAACAACAAATAAAACGGTACCCAAAACATGACTTAGAACACGTGCTTCTGCCCAGGGCCTTTGTGACCCCTTTCCTAAACTCAGGTTAACTTCAGACATAGACGTGCCCCTCCCCTCAGGGACAAGGGGAGCTGCTGTTTGGAAATGAGCAAGTCAGTGAGACCGGAAGGGTCAGGATGAAGGCAAGTGGTACCTTGAGGACTCCTCGCAGTGCCTGGGGTCCCCGGGGGAAAGGATCAGACCTGCCTCTGTTCACTGGGCTCCTCCACAGCTGGGGTGCTCTTACAGCCCAAAGGAAAAAGCAAAGTCCTCCCTGAAGGTCCTTTCAAAAGGTCAGTCCTGTGCACAGTGGCTTTCCAGAGAGCGACAGTGCCATAATGGGAAATTCCAGAAGGATGGCTCCAGGAAGCCTCAGACCCTTCCAGATCTAGCTGTTTAGATATTTACTATTATTCATCTGCACAACACTTGCATATAGGTATCACTAGTCCCTCTTAAAAAAAAAAGAAAAGAAAAAAACAGAGTGGGGACCAGCTCTTTCAAAAAAAAAAAAAGAAAGAGAAAAAGAGGGGGGACTTGAAACTTAAGATTTAGGGAGCTCCAATAGCAAACAGCCACAGGTATCAGCCAGGGCCCTCCCAGGACAGCCAAAGTCTGAGCTCCACTTTCTCCCTGAGAGGGCATGAAGGCACCCAAGGGACAGAAGAGGCAGGAAGTTGTAGAAGCTGGCTTGCTGAGGGCGTCAGCAGGTGCACAGGTGGGCCTGGGAAGGTGGGAGCTGAGGCCAAGCCCCGGGCCCAGAGGTCATGTTGCATAGGTGGGACCCAGGGCTGGGCTGGCTCCCCTTCCTGCGCACACTGTCCAGAAGGCAGCCATTGGGCCAGAGAGGGCCATTGAGACTTGTGGTGAAGATGCCCACTCAGTGACCATAGCCAGTGTGGCCCTAAGGTCCCAGGCTGCGGCTGGCTCTGGCTGCATACTCTACCCAGCTTCTGTTCCAGGAAACCAGGTGGGTGCTCTGGGATGGAGGAGCTGGGTCTAGCTTGCCCTTTTCCACAGGCCCCAAGGGCACAGCTGGGACATGACTGAGGTGTAGGGAGGTGGCTATGACAGGGAGCCCATTCCCAAGGCATACCTCCCCAAGGGGATGAAGACTTGAGGGAGGGACCAGCCTCGATGGTGCAGGCATTAGGGCACCTCTGCACTATACCGGAGCCACATGGGAAGGCCCTGGTTCAGACCCTGGATTCAGATCCCAGGTTGGCCTTGGCGTGCCAGGTACAACCGTGACTCTAGCTAGCTGGTAGAGTGAGGGACGGCAGGGTGGTGAGACGAAGAAAGAAGGAAGGAAAGGAAGGAGGGAAGAGGACAGGGAAAAAGGAGAGGAGGGGAGAACTTCCTTCATGGCTCATGGTTAAGGCAGCCAGATTCCACATGGCTGACTATGTGGTTCAAATCCTGGCCCTGGTGGCTGGAAAAATATGCTGGGCTCTGTGCCCCAAATTCTAATAGGATGGAGAAATGGAGAAGGGATTGTAGCATGACCACACCAACAGGGTGTGTGTGTGTGGGGGGGGGCTTGTCGTCTCACTCTCCCTCTCTTTCTCTCTCTCTCTCTCTGGGGAGCGCACATACTCTCAGGCAAACACTACAAAGAGGGAGAAGAAACAACAATAAGGACCAGGGAGGTGCATCCACAGTCTCTCAGATGACCGGGCATCCTGCTTCCCAGCCCAGGGAGGCACTCGACCACCTGCAGGGCTCCCACCATCTGCCCACCGCTCCCTCCCCAGAGCTTCCTGGCGCAGTGGGAAGATGGCAGTCTTTGGAGCTGACAGACCCAGGTCAGAAGCCTGCCTCTACTCCCCAAGCAACTGTGTGTCCCCAGCCTTTCTGAGCCTCAGTCCCCTCTTAGAGATAGTGGTGACTTAACAACAGCCTTGAAAGGTGCTGTAGGGGTGAGGCAGTGGTGTGGTGGTGACGCAACTGCAGCCACGTGAGAGGGTCCTGGGTTTCCTTCCTGGGCATACGCAGCCTGGTGCTCACCAGGTGCCTGTGATCCGCACCAGAGGGCCTCTCCTCACACTCAAGGAAGAAAATGGTGTTATAGGGGCCAGCAGGTGGCGTGGTGGTTGGGGCACTGGCCAACTGCAGTTTAAGTCCCAGACCCAATGGCTAGAAACTCATGCCAGGCACAAGCGCATGTGTGTCCAAATCCGGAGAGGACAATGGAGAAGAGATTGTGGTGTGACTATCCCCCCAGGGGGTGATTTCTCACTTTGCCTCTCTCTGTCTCTCAGGCAAGCCTACGTACCCTCTGACAAGAATCTAAATAGATAAATAAGTGCTGCGTGTGCCAGATGAGAGGAACAGGAGGCTGGTGATTAGGGGCCTGTGAGTTAAACTTGGAACAGATAGATTAGCAAAAGGAAAAATGAGTTTCCATTCACATACATATGTGGGAATAGAAACTATGACTCAAGGAGGTGGCTGAAATCTGAGACTTCTACAGCACCTTAGTAGAGGAAGGGAAGGGGAGAGCACTTGGGGAAGCCAGCCGCTTTTCTGGGTGGCAGACAGGGTAACCGATCAGAGCGATGGATCACAGTATTTGTCATCCAGTGCTGGTTTCTTGACTTCTTTCCACTGATAGGAGTCAATCTTCCTGGTTTCAAAACCCCAGGGAGGAAAATTTGTGAGAGTGGAATTCCTTTGTGAGGCTCTGCTTTAAGGCAGGTGAGAAGAATTCAGGGAAAATAAATAAATAAATAAATAAAGCAAAACCCAAAACCCCAAAACGCTGGCTGGCTCTAAGACCTGGTATTTAAGGTGACTGGATCCCACATGGTAGACTGTACAATTCAAGTCCAAACCTGGCAGCTTGAAAACCACACTGGGTGCATGCCCCACATCCCAACGGGATGGAGAAATGGAGGGAAAGGGGTGTGGTGTGACCACGCCCCACAGGGGTGGGGGTGTGCTTTGGCCTCTCTCTTTCTAGCCAGTACACACATTCTCTAGCAAAAATATAAAAAATAAAAAATAAAAGTAAATAAATAAATTAAAAATCCAAACACTTCATTACAGTGGCGCAGTCTGGATCCCTTCAGAAGACCCACAGCAGAAACTGACAGGGGTGACAGGAGAGCCCTTCCAGGCTGTCTTCACACTGACTCAATCTCAGCCCTGTGCTTGGTATTGCTCCAACCCCTGCTCGCCATTCACATTTGCTGCCCGTCCTCTGCCCCTGCCACCTGTGCTCTAAGCTAATACAGTCTCAAGCCTGCCCAGGAAGGCCAGCTTGTGCCCTGCTGCCCCAGGCACTCTATCACCAGGGTCTCTGGGTCCCACCCCCTCACTTGTCAGTCATCTACTTGTTATCATTTACTCATTCAACAAACACTCCTGGCCAGCTTCCTCTGCCAGTCCTGGGCTGGCCTCCAGAACAGCAGCGAGCAGGCAGACCAGGTCTGTCCTCTGACCCACTAGGAGAGGCAGACGAACTGACAGTTGCAGCCTAGGCACAGGGACCCTTGGGAGTTCAGGCGAGAGGCCAAGGAAGAGCAGGCCCCAGCGAGCTCTGTGACTCAGTGGTGCCAGGATAGAGCTGGGCCTGCCCCGATGCTCAGAAACCACGTGTGAACGCAGGACTAGACGGGGAGGAAAGGAAGGAGGAATGGGGAGGAGGGCACCAGCCTTTCTCTCTGGGTTCCTGTTGAGGATCTGGCCTCTCTGCATACTGTGTCAGTCTCTGGGATTATCAGGTATTCCAATAGCTGCTACTGCGCAATAAGCCCTCTCCAGATAACCCTTCTCCCCTGTAATTGAGTTTAAATATTGATCCATCCAATCAAGGCAGGTTAATATTCAACCCAGTCACCAGGCTCTCTCCCCTGGCCAAGCATAAGGAAACTGGAGCGGCCGGAGGGTGCAGCCTTCTGGGAAAGCATGTTCACCTGGGGTTGGGCTGAGGGCTGTCTAGTGCTGGCTCTGCTCCTGGTTGCTGGGTCACCCTGGCCATTCTGGGGAGCTCTGTTCATGCTGAGATTCGGAAGTCGTCTACAGCATGGGAGCCTGCCCTTCCCAGTGCCACCCTTCTCTGCACCAGGACCAGGGTTCAAATCGGTTCTGTTCTAGTCGAGGCTCAGCTGGGAGAACTCTCTGAGATTCCTCTCTCTTAAGGATTGTGCTTTGCGTCTTGTAGTGGCCCCAGGCTGCAAGGATTCTCTCAGGTTCCTGAAGGTTTGGTCCTCATGAGTAAGCCTTCCAAGACCCATCCTTTCTGACACACTCCTAGTGGAATCACCAGCCTATGTGGAGTGGAGGTTCAAACAACAGGTGCCACCATTGGTAACATGGGAATTGCTGCAGCCCAGGTCTCCCAAGACTCCCTAGAAGAGCACAGCTGGCTGTTGCCCATGGCCTGGAGCAGCCAGCAGGGTGAAGCGCCTCCCCTGGGGCCACGTCCATGGATTTCACTATTCAAATCAGCCTCCCCTAAAGCCAGGACTGGAGGATTCCACAGCTGTGATTCAGCTCCTCAGGTTGTGGGCGACCTTTGTGTCAGCTGATCCTAGCATTCTTCAGTCCCTCCCCCACCCACCTTTAGTTGACACCTGGTCTGCACCTTGAATGACTCACTTCCCCTCTTGGAGGTGTCTGTATGACAGAAAGGTGTTCCAGGTTCTCCAAATGTGTCCCGCAGCAACAGCACCCCAGGAATGTGTTAGGAGTGCAAACTCCAGCCCCCACCCCGCCCATGAATGGGAGACTGCCGGTGGGGACCCTCCTGGAGACTCCTGATGCTCTAGGATAGAGTTCTCAGCTGAGTGAGAAGGTCCGCTGCCCAGTGAGCTGCCAGCCATGAATAGAAACCTCCCACGTCTGGTGTCCTGTGGCCCAGGCCATTAGAAACTCTAAGTTAATAAAACTCACTTTATAACAATCCTATGAGGCAGGCGTGAATCTTAGTCTTGGACTCCAAACATAACATTCTTTAAAGTTTTAAAGTGTATGAGGACATTTCAAAAAGTTGCTAAAGGGCCAGCCCCACAGCTCAGCAGTTAAGGGATCCAGAGCCCACATGGCCTGGCAGCTTGAAGAATCCCAGACCTGGCAGCCTGATAAAGGAAAGTGAAGCACAGAAAAATGAAGCAGCCTGCCTGAGGTCATGAAGCCAGAAGTTGAATTTGAGCTCAGGCCGCTACTCTCTCAGTATCTCGGGGCACCTCAAGTGTGGAACCTGAGCCAGTCGCAGCAGCAACACTGGAACGTTACTAGAGATACAGACTCTCTCAGGTCAGCAAGGGGTGTGGAGGTTAAGGTGCTGGATCCCACATGGCTGACTAAGCAGTTCAAGTCCTGGACCCAAAGCCTTGAAAATCATGTCGGGCGTGTGTGCATGTGTGCCCAAAATCTCAAGAGGAGAACAGAGAAGAAGGGATTACAGTGTGGCCATCCCTCCTGGAAGGTGATTTCTCACTCCCGCCTTCCCACCCCTGTGAAAGCATGTGCCCTATAGCAAAAACTAAAAAACAGAAAAGAAATACAAACGCAGGCCCCAGCTCAGACCCGCTGAGTCAGAAACCCCAGGAGTGGGGCCCAGTCATCTGCCTAACAGCCCTCCAGAGGACTCACGGCAGTTTGAGAACCACAGTTCTGTCCTCCTACCTGACAATGAGCTGACCATGAAACAAAAGCCTCATGGCCACCTCGTGGCCTGGGGAACCTTTGCTAGACATGCTCCCACCCACAGGAAGCACCAACTGCAGCCCGTGCCCTGGTGGGGTTCACCTGCCCAGATCTACCCAGTTCTTTTGTGGATTAATGGGATAAAGCTGTTGGTGCTGGCCCCTGACACTCTTGACCTCAAATTCCAGGAAGTACTGTGTGTGCACACCACCACTGGCTCCTGGTGCCCCGGCTCGTATCTGGGCTGTGTGGGCAGAGGCTGTGCAGGCAGATGGGGCAGCCAGCAGCTAAGCCAGGAAGGCAGGTGGCGCAAGGCAATCCCTGGGCTCTGGCCCTTGATGGCTGTGTCCTAGACAAGCACTTAATTCCACTCTGCGCTTTTGCACTTGGTCCTATTGCTATAAAATGAATGCTTTGTCCCTCTAAAATTCCCATGTCGAAATCCTAACCCCCAAAGTATTTAAAGGTCAGATCTTTGGGAGGCAACTAGGTCATGGAGGTGAAGCCCTCATGAATGAGACTGGTGTCCTTATAGGAGAGGCCCCAGAAAAACTCCGTGCTCCACGTCAGGCACTGTGAGAAGGCAGCATTTACGAGTGAGCCCTCGCCAGATGAATGCTGCCAGCAACTTAATCTTGGACTTCCAGAGTCCAGACTACAGGAAATACGCATCTACTGTCTGTTTATGGTATCCTATGATCACCGCCTGCCAAGCACGATTCAAGGACCCAATGTCTCCGTTAACAAGCATTGGTAAGGGTGGGGAGAAGCAAACCCTTGCACACCGCTGGTGAGAATGTAAAATGTACAGCTGCTGTGGACGACAGTATGGTGGCCCTCAGAAAGTGAAATGTAATTACCATATGGTCCAGCAGTCTCACTTCCAAGTATATACCCCGAAGAATTGGAAGCAGGGACATGCACACCCATGTTCAAAGCAGCGTTATTTGCAATAGCCAAAAGGCAGAAGCAACCCAAGCATCCATGAACGGATGAGTGGAAAACACAATGTGAAATATACATATACAATGGAATACTATGCAGCCTTGGAAAGGAAGGAGATTCGGACATAAGCTACATGGATGAACTCTGAGGACATTTAGTGAAATAAGCCAGTTCCCAACAGATAAATGCTGTGATTCCACGGTGTCCCATCATGGGAAACTCAAATCTGAGAGGGCTTGCTCATCATGTTTACTGACTCCAAACTAGTCCACCTGGATGTCCAATTGAGGGAAGCATGAGGTTTTTTTGTTTGTTTGTTTGTTTTTAAGAATTATTTATTTGGGACCAGTAGTTAGTGTAATGGCTATGTCGCTGGACTCTCATGTAGTCGACTGCAGTTCGAGTCCCGGACCTGGTGGCTTAAACTCATGCTAGGTGCGTGTGCATGCGTGCCCAAGATCCTGAGAGGAGAATGGAGGAGAGGGGATTGCAGCGTGGCCATCTCCCTGGGGAGTGATTTCTCACTTTCTGTCTCTCTCTGTCTTTCTGGAGAGTGCACACGCCCTATAGCAAAAACCTTGCCAAAAAAAAAAAAAGAGAAAAAAAATTAGAATTATTTACTTAATTCTATTTATGTATTCATTTATTTTAATTTGACCAGGGACAGAGAGAAAGTGAGAAAGCAAGCCATCAGGTTTGGAACTCAAACAGTGGTCGGACACGTGGAAACATTCGGCACCTTAACCACCACCTGATGGTCTCAAGAAGCATGAGTTTTATTCAATTTAGGGGATGTACCGATGATGGCTGATAAGCTCTGCAGCTACAGAACCGTGTAGCAATTGGTTAAATACAGGCAGATCACTAATCATGTTAGCCATTAGTGGGGCCTGGTAGACTTTCTGTCCCATTATCTGGATTACTGCCTATATAATGTGAAGGCCGTACTGAACGCAGCAAAAGTTTACTTACCTACGAATGGAATCAACCAAATATGTTCCCCATGCTTGATCGCCAGAGTCTCTGCATACAAGCTCACTCCCTTGGAATAGGCTCTAGCCATACCCACTCTTTAGGACAAAGGGGAGGGATACACTCCTGCAAGGTCAATTTTGGCCAGAGACCAGTGGCAGGGCTGGGGAGAAAATGTGGATTAAGTGCGCACCCACACACTTAGACAGAAAGCAGAACGGTGGTTACCAGGGGCTGGGGAAGGGGAATGGGGACATGGTGGGTACAGAAGTTCAGTGAAGAGGTGAAGAGGTCTGTGGATGGATGGTGGTGATGGCTGCACAGTAATGTGAACATTCTTAATGCCACCGAACTGGGCACTTAAAATGGTTAAGATGGTAAATCGTGTGTTTGCTTTGTATATCTTACAATTAAAAACAAAAATCAACACAACACAAGGTCTGAGCCACAAAGGTTTCTTACAAACAAGTTTATTCGCATTCTGACCCAAGCACAGATTCCACAGACAGCTTTCTCTTCTGCACAGTGGTACAGTAACAAGTGCAAAATATGCTTTATTTCAGGTACAAAAACAGCATGGCAGGATGACAACTCTGGTCTCAATGCCCCCCTCCCACAACCCATCACACCCGCTTGACCCATTGAGGGCCACACCACCCCCATAGATATTCCCACCACCTTAGAAAAGAATCACCCAACCCGGAGAAAGGTGGGCAGGTTACATTTTAAGAAACCACTTTAAATACATGAGCATTAGAGAATGCAGTAACCACACTGGGTGACCAGCATGGGAAGGGCTGGGGGAAGAGCTGCCCAGAACAGTCCCTTCTCTCTCATGCTCACCAGCAAGCCCCACCAAGGTTTCCCCAGCAGCGCACACCACCCCTGTGCTGAAACCTCTGACTGGTGCGTGGCTGGTCTGGACATGGGGTCTTGGCTCACCCACCCTGGCTCGGTCATTAGCGGTGCCAGGGCCCTGAGCCTAACTTGGAAGTGCTGATTTCCTCCCCAGCAAAACCAGGCTGTGAGGCCACCCCATTGAGCTGTGGGGAAAGCAAATGAAACACTGAGCAGAAGTCTGGGCTCAAACCCTGGCCCACAGGAGAGGCCCATCAGAACCAAGAGGCCACTCTCTGCATGTGGACAGAAGTGGGGGAGTCCATTAAGGGCTGGACCAAGCCAGGGTTCAGAGCCGCCACGACTGGACGTTGAGCCGCACACTGTGCAATTCTCTCTGAGAGGTTCTCCCGTCCAGAAACTCAGGTGCAAGAAATCATGACCAGGGGCCAGGGAGCTACCCGGGAAATCAGGCTGAGCCCACCATTCCAAGTGGTCCTCAGTCTTCAAGGCACTAGCTGGGGGTGAGATTAGGCTCTTCGCTCCTTCCTAGGATGGAAGGGTTCTAGTGCCCAGGTCAGGAGCTTCCCCCACCCATTCGTACCTATACAGAAGTCCCTCCCCATGCTCACATCAACCCTAGGACCCTAACCAGGGGACTCAGGCCAGAGGCCCAGCAGGTCTTCAGGATCAGGGGTGGAGCTCGAGAAGATGGGGACTTTGTAGAGAATACAGGAGCCAGACAGAGAACCAGAACCTCCCAAGAGAGGCTCACGGGCCATGCGGGGAAAAACAGGCAGGAGAAATTCAGAGACCCCTCATATAAACACTTCTGCTTCAAGGCTCAAACAAAAATCTTATTGTCTGGGACCTTCTTTAATCTAATGGGGCCAGAGGCCAATGGAGGGCCAGCTCAGAAATCAGCAAACTTTCTGTAAAGGGCTAGACAGCAAATATTTTAGGCTTTAATTTAAACATTAATACCTGTTGGAACAAAAGGAAACACAGTTCCTGGGACCAGCAATTAGCGTAATGGCTATGTCGCTGGACTCCCACGTTTGCTGGACTCCCACGTAGTCGACCGCGGTTTGCATCCCGGACCCAGTGGCTTAAAACTCACGCTGGGTGCATGCGCGTGCATGCCCACGATCCCAAGAGGAGAATGGAGGAGCAGGGATTGCGGCGTGGCCATCCCCCCTGGGGAGTGATTTCTCGCTTTCTGTCTCTCTGTCTCTCTCTGTCTGTCTGGCAAGTGCATGCACCTTATAGCAAAAAAAAAAAAAAAAGAAAACACGGTTCCTTTATTTTTTTTAAATCTGCCAGAGGGTATGAGTGCTTGCTTGCCAATGTCTTTCCTATAAGGCCCCTGAGGGTGGCAGGGAGGGGAGAGAAAGTGCCCCCCAGAGATGGGCCACCATGATCTCTTCTCCTCCACCTCTCCCTCCTTTCAGGATTTTGGGTATGCACACATATGCACCCAGCATGTTTTTCAAGCTGCTGGGTCTGGGACTCAAACCATGCAGTTACCCATTGAAGATCCAGCCATCTTAACCACCATGCCACCAGCTGGTCCTAATGCCACAATTTTTAAAATGAACTTCATATTATAATTGAGTATCATTTTTGGTGATGTATTTTGGTGAATAATTATCAGCCTGTGCCCACTCTAATCCAAGTCGGCAAGTGGTGGACCACACCCAGCTGATGCTGAGTGAGGAGCTGGGGGCTAGGACCCCTGATGCTCGGTCCGGCCCCATCTTCTGCACCTCAGGCAGTGCCAACATTTGATCTCCCATCCCCTCCCCTGCCTCTCCACCTTCTCTGAGTGCTCACCTTCTCCCTTTGCTCTACTGACAACAGCAAAAGAGGCTTTCCAATTATTCCACCAACTCGTTAATAATTTTCAGACCTCCAGTTACTCAGGCCAGCCCCTTAAGCAACACTGGACTTGGAAACTTGTGACACGCTGCTTGGCCAGCTCCAGGCTGCTCTGGGGAAGCAGGCTGCTCTCTAGGTTAATAGCTCTGCTTAAGGGGCCCAAGGCTGCCTGCGACAGAGGTCATTAGGGCAATGCTCCGCCTACGCTTAGGACCCCAAGCCGGGACTACAAACTCTCCCCTCCATACTGCCATTTCCAAAGGCACACATGCCATGCCTTCCCCAGCGAGCCCCGTTGTTGCACCATTTGCCTGCCTGTATCTGTTGTAAAGGTGCAACCTGGTACACGGGAGAAGGTTTCACACAACCCTGCAAGCAGACACTTGCTCAGCAAAAACAAAAACAAAGGCCCAGGATGGCCTAAGAGGAAATACTAAAGATTTGAGCTTCTATTGATAGGTCAAGATGGTGGCCTGAGTGTCGATGCATAGATCTTTCCCTCTGGGCTCACCTTTGAAAGAGTTGCTGCCAAGAGAAGCCACAGCCTGGAATCCATAGGGCAGTAGGGAGGGAGTAGCTGGGAGGAACTGCTCTGCTCAGCGCGCCCAGACCCTGGGCTCAGAACTCACAGGAAAGACACTGGACAGGAGTGAGAAGTGTTAAGGCTTTTTAGTACTTTAATAAAATGACAAAACCTTCAGCGTTCATTCAGCTGACTCCTATGGAAAAGACAAGCCACTGAATTAGGTGGCTGATATATTTGGTACCAAATTACCATGTGTACTCCTTTTGTGGTATATATTAAGTTTCTACTCCTTTGTAAGCTACAAGGTTTAACTATAACCATAAGAAGGTAAGAAGAAAGTCAGATGGTGGCTCGGCAGTAATGTGACATTCTGCAAGGTAGACCCAAATGGGGAGGTAACAAGTTCGAGTCCAAAGACCTCCCTGAGTATGCTGGTCATGTGTGTGCTAAGGCTGGAAGTGGACCATGGTGCGAGGACCTGTCAGGGTACCTATTTCTGTCTCTGTCTCTTTTACTCATGGAAGAAAGAAACTTTTTAAAAAAGAAAAAAAAAAAGGTAAGGAGAATACACGCCAGTGGACATGTCAGAGAACTTAGGCTCTAACAACAGTAAACTCAAGGTAATAGATCTTTACCAGACCGACATTTAGAATTAAAAGTGAAATCATTCACTCACTACATTTGTTAGAACTAAAACTTAGCCTGCCATCACCTGGCCCAGGGAGTGATATCACTGGTTAGAAAGCAGAAGAACAAAGATCTAGCCTTGGTTCTTCCACTAACGGGTTGTGTGACCTTGGCAGATTATTCCACTTTTATGTGACTCAGTTGCCTGATGATTCAATAAAGGAAATTATGGGTCTTGGCCTTCCTCTAGGCCTAGTGTGTAGAGCTGGAAGATGCACCAAGAAAGGCAGCAGAACATCAGAGTGGGGTGATCCTGTGCTGTTGAAGCAAGTAAAGATGGAGATAGGAAGAGTAGAGAGAAAGGCAGTTATAAAAATGGTATACCCACATAAACTGAGTTAAAAAAAATAAAGAGAGAGAGAAGGAAAGAAGTGAGCTTCTTTGTGACAACACTATGTCCCAGAAAAAAAAGGTCCAGTAAATTTCAAGAACCTTTAAGCAAAGGTGCCAAGACAACTCCACAGGGAAAAAGAATAGTCTTTTCAACAATCAGTGTTGGAACAAATGAGTAGCTACATGCAAAAGAATGACGTTAGGCCCCTACGTCATACCACATTCAATATTCAGCTCCAAATGGATCAATCAACAACCATTAGGAGAACTAAAACTAAAATAATTTTTAGAAGGAAACAAGTATAAATCTTCATGACTTTGAGTTAGGCAATGGTTTCTTAAGCTATGGCACCAAAAATATAAGTAACAAACAAACAAAAAATAGTTATCCGAGACAATATCAAAACTAAAAACATTTGTGCTTCACACGGCACTATTGAGAAAGTGAAGACAACTCATAAAATGGAAGAAAGATTTTTTGCAAAGGTTTTACATATATCCATAAAAGATCTACAATTAGAACAGAGAAAAAGCTCTTACATGTCATTAGTAAAGACAACCCAATCAGGATCCGAATAAACACTTCTCCAAAAAACATTAAAAATAACCAAAACTCATAACGAAAGTTGGTCAACATCACTAGCCATCAGGGGTATGCAACTCGAAAAGCACACTGAGATACTGCTTCACACCCACGAGGATACAATGATCAAAAGGCAGGTAGCAACGTTGGTGAGGCTGGAGAGAACTGGAACCCTCACACACCGCCAATGACAATGTAAAATGGCAGAGCTGCATTGGAAAACAGCCTGGCAGTCCCTCAAAATGTGAACCATGGAGTTACTATGTGACCCAGCAATTCCCCTCCTATGTATAATCCCTAAAGAAATAAAAACATACATTCACACAGAAATTTGCATGCGTATGTTTACAGCAGCATTATTCGTAAAAGCCAAAAGGTAGAAATAACCCAAATGCCCATCAAATGGCAAAGAGATAAACAAAATATCATCTATCTAGACAAGGAAATTATTTGGCAATAAAATGGAACAAGTACTGATACACACTCAACATAGATGACCCTAGAAAACATCAGGTCAAGTGAAAGAAGCCAGTCATAAAAAGCCATGTCATATGATTCCATACATATGAAAGGTCTGCACAGGCGAGTCCACATGGAAAGCAGACTCATGGTTGCCTAGGACTGGGGGAGTGGGGGACAGGCAGGACAGTGACAGCCAGGAGTACAAGATTTCTTTTAGGGATGATAAAAGTACTCTAAAATTGATTGTGATTCTGTGACTCGATTTTGATTCTGTGAATTTACTAAAAATCACAGGACTGTACGGAGCCTGTTTTCACACTGCAGGAGCGTCACAGCTGTGGTCCCAACACAAGTTACTACAAGTTTACTAAAAATCACAGGACTGTACAGAGCCTGTTTTCACACTGCAGGACCACAGCTGTGGTCCCAACACAAGTTACTACAAGAGCTCCTTTCACTCTCAAAAGTGTTCTGGTTTGTATAAATTTAAGTGACACCACACAGGAGACTGTACCTCTGGGCTTCAGTCTCCCCGTCTATAAAACAAGAGCTACCTAGTTCCAGCAATCTTTGAGCCTAGCACTATTTTCCACAAAAGCAGTATTTTAGAAGAAGCTGTAAAATCTTACCTGGTAGTCACAGGTTTGGAAGATGAATTTACATTAGCAAAGAGCTGAAGCCCTGAGCCACAGGATCCCAGGAACCAGAGACAAAATAAAGACTAATTCCTGAGTCTAGCACAGTGACAGACACTCAAATCTCCCCACAGCCTATTAAGAAAGGTGATCCAACCATTCCGACGCAGGTAAAATACCCTAGACAAAGGCAGTACAAATGAAAAATGAGAAAAACTTAAATTTGAGTCTCCCACCCGAAATACACTGTCCTCAGTGAGTAACCAACTTCTCTAAATGGGATTTTGTAAGGCCAGCCCAGAGGCCCCAGTGTTTCGAAAGTCAAGGTTATCCCATAATACAATGGAATGCTCATCTCCTCATCCTCCTTACCCACGATTACTCAGAAATAAAATCATACTGAACTAATTCAAGAAGAATAATTTTGTTCCCTTTTCTATTCGTGAGTATGAGCCTGAAAATAGTTTTTCTATTCCCACCGCACCCCCAAATCCCCTGAGGAACCTCAGCACTAGCGTGTTTAGACAGCTCTTACACACACGGTGGTGTCTACCACGCTGAGGCAGCAGCAGGTCCTCAGACATAAGGTCAAGGTGAAAGAGGCACAAGGCACAGAGTAACAGATGGATGTCACCAGGTCACTAAGAAGTGAAGCAACCCCAAGACAGTAGAAGGGGAAAACTGCCCCCACAGGCTCAGGGGGCACTGATCACAGACCCAGCTCCCGGAGCAGGAGGTGATGGTACGCGGTGAGGCAGAGCTTTCTCTGGAGGCAGAGGGCGGGCAGAAGTCCCAGCACACATGGCTCCGAGATACTCAATGAGGTCAAGAGCCTGAGTTTCAGAAACGTTGCACCCACTGCTTGCCTCTTTAGAATGCCAGGGCTGGGAAAAAGGACAAGGAGCCGCTCAGAAACTGAAGGCCGAGAGGAAGAGAGAGAAGCCACCGGCTTTCTGCAAGGGGACTTAGTCCGCGGTCTCCGCTGCTGATGGTCTGTAGCTTTCATAGATTGGGCAGGGTCCCTCCTAGCCTCAGCTTGCCAGGCGAGGCCACAGCTGAAAGTGGTGCAGTGTCAACATCCAAGGGGGTCCGTGCGCCGGGAGCTGGAGGCGAGCTGTCCTGCTTCTGCTCAGAGTCCGCACTTCAGGATGATGTGGTAGCCGTCATTGCTCTCCGCTGCAGGACAGAAACACCGTGCTACTTCTCAGAAAGAAAGGCACAACGCCGCGGTTCTAGGGGTCCCAACAGGTGTGGTCTGAGGATACAGCAGAGACCACCGAAGCCAAGCTGTGGACAGCCAAGTGTGCTGGCAGGAGCAGAGACTGCAACACATGCCTTGGCACCCGCCTGGTTCTGTTTCTCTTGACAACAGGTCTTCCTACCACAGCCCGAGGCCCAAGGACGAAAGGGTGTATGTGTAAGCAGGCTTTGGACAAACTGTCGTTCTGGGGAGGAAATGGCCCGGGCCCCTAAAGGCACTCGTTGGTTAGTCCTATGAAACAGAGGAAGTGGCCTTGCCACAGTTCGGGGTCGGTGACCTGGGCAGAGGGTACCAGCTGTGACACACCCCACACTCACTGTCTCAGACCCAAGGGAGGTCACAGCAGGGCTTCTCCACTTTTTGTAAATAAGCACCCGCTCCTGCATGGGCCTTCTCAGCAAAAGACAGGCACATTGACACCCCTCAGACGCCTTTCTCACATTCTCTGGACTCCTCTGCCTGCAGACTTGGTCACTGTACTCCCCAGTAGCCCTCCTGGGAGCCTTTAGGAAACCTCAGAGGTGTCCTCCTTCTACTCAGCATTGGCTTCATGGGGAATAAATTGCCCAGCAAGGAGCTCCCTTTCAGAAGTGACTTTGGAGCCATCTCACTAGCTCCAGCATTTCGAGGGCAGACTTCACAGGAAGTGTGTGCTTCCCTTCTCCCAAGGCTGCTCCCAGGTCTCTGTCTCTAAGGGGCCCTGCCACCCATCTGGCTCTCCCACCTGACACTGTCCCAAGGAAGCAGCCCCCCACCCCCCACTTCCATGACACAAGAAAGGCAGGGAAGAGGCAGAGGGTTTTACCTTTTAATGTGCTGAGGATAAAACAAGATTCATCTTGGAAATTCTGCACCATCTGAAAGGCAAACGAGAGCGTGTGTTCCCATATTCTGAACGTAGCTCAGACTATGAAGGGCCCAGCAACCACAGCCCAGACACTCACAGCCAGAAAAGGCACTGCCTGGGACCAGCAGGTGGCATGGTGGTTAAGACACTGGACACTCCCACACGGCAGACCACGGTTCGAGTCCTGGACCAGGTGGCTTCCTTTCTCACTCTGTTTCTCTTTCTCTCTGTCTCTCTCTGGTCAAATTAAAAATAAATAAAATTAAATAATTCTTTTTTAAAAAAGAAAAAGAAAAGGCACTGCCAGAGCCTCCATGAACTCAGAGGACGTCCAGGCTACAGCCCTCACTGGGAAACGCTGGTGCAGAAGCAATGTCTGACATGATCGCGATTTTTAAGTTATAGAAACCCTTACACAAAGCATAGAACAAACCAAAATATCATCCTATAACACGGGACTGTAGTTTTGCTGATGTATGCTTCTTTTGCTTTTGCTTAGCTCCTAGGCCTCCAATTCCTGGCATGATACATTATAGGAACGTGTACGTGTGCAAGCACAACAGATCAAAAACTAGATAGACCGCATGTGTGCCCACAAGGACATCCATGTCTCTACACACACTGTAACGACAGAACCCGGAGCAGCCCAAAGGTGACCAGCAGCAGAGGCAGCAGCCTGAGGTCTCGTCACAAGTGCTCCTCAGCAGCCGCAGCTGCCTCCAGCGGCCTCCATATACACCTAAGTTTCATATAATCTTTGGATATGATGCTGTACTTCACAGTGTACATTTAAGTACACACTAGCTGTTAGCAAAATCCCTTTCCAAATTTAATAATTGCAACTCTCACCCTATTTCCTCTTCTAGATTATTGCTACAAATCTTGCAAATCCCTCCACCTGCCGACCCCTGCCCCTCCTGCAGGGCCTAATGGTGCGTGAAGTGCGTTTATTCTATATTGCTGGCTGCTCCATCCAGGACTCTTGGCAGCCCAACCAGTTGGCACACAGAGCCTTAAGCTGAGCCCACGCAGGCTAATCAGTAACTCCCTCGTTTAATAAAGTGCCCTTGCACCCCTGAGGCTGGCTCCTTGACTGGCCAGGCTGCCTCCAGCGCTCCGGGCAATTAAGAACCAAAGGTTTCCAATTGATTCAGGGTTAAGAGGCAGGGAGGCTCAGGGAATAAGAACGGGCTGCTTAGCCAACTGGCATTTGAGTTCCGTTCTCTGCTTCACTTGCTTAACTGCCTGCTCTTGAGAGCACAGGGTAAGACAGGGAAGGAACCTCCTCCAGGGACCCATGAAATTGCAAGGGTTCCCCACATTCTTGGCCTTTGTTTCAAAAAAGAAACTCATTCTGATACGCGCAGTGACAAGCTTTCCATGTGCTGGGTAGGGGCTTCTACCTTCCTGGCTATTCTAAAGTGATAGAAGAAATTAGCTACATTAGATTTAAATGTAAAGCTATGGAAGAAATTCTGAATTGGTGGCCAAAACAGCAAACTGCAAGTATACAGGTGGAACTTTGTTGTGTGTGTGTTTCAGTAATTTCATTCTTTCGTTGTGATAGTGCATGTGTACGCACATGAGAGGGAGGAAGAAAGCAAATGAGAGAGAGATACCCACGCCTGTGCACACTACCCGCACACTACCCACACACATTAATTATGACCAGGCAGAAGCACAACGAACCTAATGCAAACACCTCTAGAGAAGGGAATGGAGGAAAGGTCTTCCCTGCTTGCCTTCTATCGTACTATGTTACTTGACTTCTGTTTCTTAAGAATTTTATTTTATTCTTTTAGTTATTGCTATAGGGGGCATGTATTTGCAGGAGAGAGGCAGAGAGAGCGAGAAAGGAAAGGTGAGAAATAACTCTCGGAGAGGGCATGGGTGCACATGCACCCCGAGTGTTTTACAAGCCGCCAGGTCCGGGATTTGAACCACTCCGTTGGACATTAGGATCCAGCCCTTAACCACCATGCTACCAGCTGGCCCTGCTTGACTTCTTATATTAATTACAAACTACTTTCCAATGAAGAAGGAAGAAAAAAACATCTTAATGACCTCTCAGATTGCATGAAATGCTCATGAACGTTAAAGGACTCTGAAGCTGTAATGGCAAGTGGCAATGGATTATTGCTAATGACAACTTCTAAAATACTTAAACTCTAAAAATGTTATATTTTATACACTGCTAAATCTACAAAGCTCTCTTCACCAATTGTCCCCCCCAAATAACAAGTGTCTGGCATGGACAGGCCAGTTACAAGATCCACTGCTTATTCAGTGTCTCTTGGCACCTGGCAATGTGTATTTTCATTTTATCCCACTACAGCCTGTCTGATAGTATAATTGTCCTCATTCTGCAGATGTGGAAACCAAGACTCACAGAGGTTAAGTAACTTTCTTCAAGGCCACTCAGCTACCGAGACACAGTGTGGGGTGAGGATACCAGTTCAATCCCAGACTTCTCTACTTCCCCAGCCATCATTCCTGTACCCAGTTTCCTCTACAGTCCTCTACAGAGGATTTCACAGTTCCTGGGATGTGCTCAGCGTCTGCTTGGAGCTGAGCTGGGGACCGAGGCCCCACCTCTGCCCCTGCCAGCACAGTTCTGCTTTAGCAGGCTGGATATCCTGCTGTCTTGGAGCTTGGGCTCTGCAGCTGGACTACTGGGTCCTCACCCTAGCTCACCTTCTACCAACTGTCCCACCTGGGGTAATTAATAGTCTTTCTGTGCCTCAATTTCCCATGTGTAAGGTGGGGCAAGAACATCTACCCTCGGGAAGCTTCTCAGGATTAAATGAGCTGCTACATACACTGAGAACAGCGGTGAGGACACAGGAGCACTCACCCACTGTCGGGATGTGCTACGTACACTCAGAACAGCGGTGAGGACACAGGAGCACTCACCCACTGCCGGGATTTACTACGTACACTGAGAACAGCGGTGAGGACACAGGAGCACTCACCCACTGCTGTGATGGGCTACGTACACTCAGAACAGCGGTGAGGACACAGGAGCACTCACCCACTGCCGGGATGTGCTACATACACTCAGAACAGCGGTGAGGACACATGAGCACTCACCCACTGCTGGGATTTACTACGTACACTGAGAACAGCGGTGAGGACACAGGAGCACTCACCCCCTGCCGGGATGTGCTACTTATACTGTTTGGAAGAGGGGTCCAGGACAGAACAGGCCTCAAAGCCTCTGCTCTACAATGTGTAAGAAACTGGAGCATGTCAGCAAACCTGTGTGATGCCTATCCACTGTCAGGCAAGCGTACAACACCTGAGCCTTCAGCCAGCAGCTGCCCGTGCCCTCTACAAGCAGGCCTGGGTCACCAGAGACAGACCCAGGAGGGCTGAGGCAGCTAGTAGAGGCCATTGCTCACGCCTCCCAGGAGCCATATCCTCTCCTAGTCTACGATACCCCTCCCCAGACCCCTGTGGCCCTGCCTATAAGCACCTTGAGGGCAGGTGTGGAGTCTGCACTGCTGGCTCCTGCGTAGCTAGTCAAGGCTGGCACGGGGTGGAAGCTCAGCAGCCACTGAGACACAGATGTGGCCTCAACACACTCTCACAGCACTTGGGGCAGGCCTCGGCCGAGAGGCAGGCAGCATACCTCGTTGCTGACCACCACGTGGATGCCCGTGGGTCCCTGGCGGTAGACTCGGTGGATGTGCTGGGGGGAGATGCTGTACAGGTTGGCGATCTTCTCCACCAACTCCAAGGTGGTCAGCTCTTCCAAGAAGATGGCGTGGTACACTGGAGGAGGGGGACAAGTGCCTTCTTTTAAGTGCCTCGGCCCTTCCATGCACCCTGAGAAACCAACAGTTCATTTGTAAGGATGTATGTGCCAGAGTGAGGTGGCAGGACCAGCGGTGAGGGGCACTCCCAGGAGCCACACAGCTGAGTGCCTGTGCCAGGCCCCCGTGCAGCCCACTGACGGGTGAAAATGCCAGGCTGCGGCTCTGTGGTGCTGGGTTGCTCTCTCGGGGCACTTACGTGAAATGTAGACTCCTGGACAGCCCACCCAGCCCAGTGACACCAGCTGGAGAACTGGAGGGGAGAGGCTGAGGGAACATTGGGTCATTCTGATGTGTGGTCAGATGTGCACCCCATTTCAGGATGGAGGAGATCTTGGATCCCCCCCCAACCTTTCCACTGTTTATAGGGGTTATCAAATGGCTTCGGGCGGCAGTTAGAATTGCTACCTAACAGGAGAGGACAGAGAGGTCTGGTCCTGGCTGTTAACCGACAGCACAAACCACACTTGGCTTGAGCATTGTGACCCCAAAGGGAAAAGGGGAGCACCATGTCGTCAGCAAGTTGGAAAATAACAGTGATGCTGGAAACGCTTCCTCAGACAAAACGGAACCAGGTGGGTAGGAGCAAATGCCACAGACAACTCAGGGTGGATCACTCGATTGTAAGAGACCTCGAGTTCGTCAAAAGTAAATACCGGGCCCAGCCGAGATGGTGCGGCCTATAGCCAGTACTGAACTGCAGTGCTGGAAGCCACAAGGCCAGCCACGGGTCTGGGTCCCTGCCAGGGCTGACCGGAGATATGATGGACGTGTGTGCATGCCGCCGGAGGCAAAGGGGGATTACACTGTGATGAGACCCGTCGAGGGTGCCTTTCTCTCCCTGCTCTTTCTCAGTCTCTCATGTGTGTGTACATGCACTCTCCACTCTCTATCATGAATAAAATAAATAAGCTTAAAAAAAAAAGTAAATATAATTGGATTAAAGTCAAGATTCCCAAACTTCTCCCTCAACTAAGGAACCACTGGCTCAAATAACCCTGACTGGATGCCCTGCGTTTCAGAAACACACAGGGCTCCCTTCAACGTGGATGGCGTGCACCTTCCCAGAGAACAAGGCCACCACACCCTGCCCTTCGGGAACTAGTACTGGGTCAGAACCCCAGGCCTCCTCTCTAAGATTCCCTTTTGTAAGAGAGTGTTAACTGTACTTTTTTCTTTCTCAGCCTTTCAGAGTCAGTTCTACTTTTCCTGATTTCATCCCTAAAACAAGCCAGACTGATAGAAAAAAATGAAAGAACTAGGAGGAGTCACCCCTTAGTGCAGAGGTTGAGCCCCATATGTAGGGAGCCAGATCCCACATGGCTGATCATGGTTTGAAGCCCAGTCCCTGGCGGCTTGAGAAACTGGGTGCATGTGCATGCATGCCTGCCTAAAATCCTGGCAGGACAGAGAAAGGAAAAGGGAGGCGGGACTGCAGCATGGTCACGCTCCATTACAGGGTGCTTTGTGTCTCCATCTCTGTGGTGAGCACATGTGCCCTCTAACAAGGGGGAAAAAAAAACCCTCCAAGGAGTGCAGGCTGACACCTTTCACCGCTGGCCTCAGCTGCGCCAGCCTGAGTGCTCAGAGGAAGCAGGACAGGCTGGCAGTGCTCTCATCTCCTCCTGGGCCCCTTCTCAGCAGGAGCCTCGTGGGGTGCAGAGGCTCTCCAGCCTGGCACGGTGGCATGCGCCTGGAGTCCCTACTACTTGGGAGGCTGAGGCAGGAGGACAGAGTTCAAGATCGGCCTGGACATCCTAATGATACCCTGTCTCTAAAGAGGTTCTCAGGTGGGCAATCCAGGTTCAAATCCCGACTCACTGGAAGTAAAACCTGGGATAGTCTCACACCTCCCTGAAGCCTCTGGGGTAGCACCTGCTGCCATGTGGTGTGGGGTACACGCACCACTGAGCCGCCCCATGCACTTGGCTGCCCATTCTGTGTGCGAGGAGATCCAGGAGGCTCAGACTGTCCTTCCTAGCCTAATAGCTGGGAGCAGGGGAGGGCCCAGGAGGGCCTGGACCTTCACTGGACTGGGACTCAGGAGTGAGCTGCAGGGTCCCTGTGTCTGGGTCCTGGCTCCACTCCCCACAACTCACCACACAGGTTGCTGTCCCCTCCCCCGTCCCGCTTCTGCTGTAGGGACACCCGGTTCTGTTCCAGCTCCTGACAGACATAAATGGTCATCTTCGGCCTCACGTTCCTGGCAGGAGGAGAGAGAGGAACAGCAGGTGTAGTGGACCAGGCAGGTGCTGCTGTTCCAGAATGTTCCAGGATGGGAAGAGCAGTGGGAAGGACTCGGGAAGGAGAAAAGATGGAGACAGGGATGCTCAATGCCTGTCACAGGTGGTGGGTGGGAAAGGACAGATCTCCCCGAGGTAGATCTTTAATGGAGCCACGTGGGCTCACCTGGAGGCAGAGCTACCTGCCAAGGGTGAGAAGAACTCTGCCCCAGGGCACGAATCTCAAGGTACAGTTGTTTCCAGAGTGCTAACAAGGGCTAGCACACCCCTGGCCTCCTGCACTGGGTGCTGCTCTCCGAACTTTCCATTGTAACTCATGTCATCTTCACACAGCTGCTGTGTCCTCATCTTACAGGTGAGGACACCGAGGCAGGTTTAGGGGCTCCCCTCCAACACTGCACAGCTCCTTGGAGGCAGATCTGGGATAGGTTAGGGGTTCCCCTCCCACATTGCACAGCTCCTTGGAGGCAGATCTGGGATATAAACCTGGTTCTCTCTCTACAACCACCCTGTCCACGAGTAGCTACTAAAATTTAAATTCACTGAAATTAAGTAAAATGTAAAACTCAATCCGCTGAGGCTAAGAGCCAGGGTAGGCCAGTGGTTCTACATGGCATAGCTGCAGGAGCTCCCCAAGGGCAGGCAGCTCTAAGGGCAGTGCGGCTTGGCCTGCCCTGAACACAGATGTAGGCTGCAATGGACCTGCTCATGCCCATGGCTTCCCTTGGTGGGGTGGCGGCTTGAGTCCAGGACCACACAAACACCCAAGAACCTGAGGAGGCAGCTCTGGAGCTGAGATCCAGAAGCCAAGAAGAGGGAGGGACCTCCAGGCAGGGGCGTGGCAGGGGCTGACTCTCCCATGCAGGGTCCACTCCCCTGCCGCAGCCCATACCCTTCACTGCCCCTCCTCCTGAACTTGTTCCCACACCGAAGAAGGGGCCCTGCCCAAACACCGCCATTCCCACCAGGTCGTCTGCTATCCCAGAGGCTGAGGGAGGTGCTTCCTGCCACATTCGGCTAGGTGACAGCCTCTGTGCCGAGAAACCAACACCCACCTGCCTTTGATGGCATTGAAGAGCCGGATCCCGTCCGCAGGGCCACAGATCTGGACCAGATCATCCCGGGACATCTTCAGCAGGTCGGCCCCTAGGCAGGGAGATGCAGCCACTGGTTACATGGGACACAGAGGAACAGCCCAGCCCAGGCACCTACAAACCCTGCACCTGGTATTCTCTAGAGAGAGAAGCATCAGAAGGCCACAGCCCACAAGATGCCAGAGACTCACCAGCCGGTGTTCTCAGAAGAGCACAGAGGGCCAACCCAGCAGGTAGTGCTACAGGTTAGCCCTGTGTCCACAAAGCCAGAGCTCACGTGCCCAACCATGGTTCAAAGCCTGGCCCTGGTGGCTTGAAAAACATTGGGTGTATGTGATGCCCCAAATCCTGACAGGATGAAGAAATGGAGGACAGAGGATTGCAGCATGACCACACCCCATTGTGGGGTGCTTTTTCCCTTCGAGCACAAGTGCCCTCTGGTAATAAAAAAATTGTAAGTGCATAAAACAGAAGCCAACAGGCCCTCACTGCCTGTGCCTGCCTGCCCCGCCTCTGCACTTTTTATCGGCACACAATCCACATGCAAGACTGTATCAGCACAGTGGCACCAGTGTGTGTGTCTGTACACGGAAGCACACTGCTCGGGGTGGCAGTAACTGAAAACCCTCTACGGGTACATGGCGCAGATTAAGGGGCAAACCTTGCCAGCTTCTCCTGGGCCCCTCGTGCCAGCCACTCCCCTGCTACTGAGGAACACCATCAAGTTCTACTCATTCTTGGGAACCAGCAGTTAGTGTAATGGCTATGTCTCTGGACTCCCACGTAGTCGACCGTGGTTCTAGTCCCGGACCGGGAGGCTTAAAACTCACACCGGGCGCGTGTGCGTGCGTGCCCAAGGTCCTGAGAGGAGAATGGAGGAGAAGGGATTGCGGCGTGGCCATCCCCCCAGGGGGGTGATTTCTTGCTTTCTGTCTCTCTGTCTGTCTGGCGAGTGCACGCTCCCTATAGCGAAAACCTCTCCAAAAAAAAAAGTTCTACTCATTCTCTGTAGTTCATGGAAATGGAACTGAACCGGCTCCTCTGGGGCCAGCTCCCCTCCCTCGAGTTATACTTCAGGGTTCACTCATGCTGACTGTCATTATAGAAGAGGACTTCAAAAGTTAATGGAAAACAGAATTAAAGCATTTGGGGCCAGATGATGGCATGGTGGTTAGGTAGGCTGGATCTCACATAGCTGCATGCATGCTTCCAGTTCTGGACCCAGCAGCTTGAGAAATACTCCAGCCATGAGTATGTCATGCCTAAAGTCCCAAGAGGATGGATGAGAAAGGACAGCAGCATGACCATGACCCATGGGGGGTAATGTCTCACCTCTCTCTCTTTCTCTTTCTCTCTCTTGCAAGTATACGTTCTCTGTGGCAAAAATTTTATTTTAAAGTGTGAGTTTGTTTTGGTGCAAAAATTATTGAAATGCATGCATTGTTTTTTTCATAATATACATTTTCACAAGCTTTTTATATTTATAGCCCTTCTACCCTGTTCATGCCGGTCCATTTCTCATCATGTGCCTACACAATTCACGCTCTCTCTCTCTGCCCCTTGGCCAGTGCCCCTTCTGCCAGGCACTGGGCTGCTTCAGTTTGGGGTTTTATGAATAGGTCTATGAAGACTTGTGTTCACATGTGTGTCTGTAGGGCCAAGTCCCAAAGGGGACTGCTTAGTCACAGAGTCCCCACGGCAGGTGCTGCCCCAAGTGTCATATCAATGTACGGTCCCGGCAGCAGGCTGCAAGGACTGGCTAACACTTGAAGGAACAAAGGAAGGTTGGGACAGAGAATGGTGGGTTAAGAAAAAAGTGGCCACAGCTGAGGGCTGCCCCTTCCTCAGAGCCCCAGGAGTACCCTCGAGCCTGGAACCCTTGGGGACTCTCCAAGGTCCCAAGACACTGTCAGCCTTCTGCTGGAAACCTGCCAAAGGCCATGATCCCCGTCTCTCCCACCAGTCAGATAGAGTGCTATGTACGATTCTGAAGGCACAACGGTGCTCTTTTCAAAGGCTGTAAAACCGACGTCCTTCCATGGTACTGGTGGCCCCTGCCAGTGCCCCTCGGTGCCTCTCTGACCTTGCCTCCTCCTGAGCCCACTCACCCACGACCACACCAGGCAAATCCCCACTTGCGGCCTTTGCACTTTCCCTCTCCACAACCAGTGGCTCACGCCTCTGGCCCCTTTCCAGCCTTTGCTCAAGGACATCATCTCAGCCAGTCCTCTGCAGACCCCTCTGTAAGACCCAGCCAGTCTCTCTCTGTCTATTCAACCCAGCCCTGAGCGCCCCATCACAGTTGCACACACTGACCTGCGGTGGGCAGGTGACGCATCTGCATCGACTCAAAGCTGCAAGCTCCCAAGGACAGGCTCACTGTCCCTCCTGGCAGCCTCCACCCTCACACCCACGGCGCTCAGAAAAACCAAGTGAATGCTGACTCTCCTCCGCTGCCACAGCTGTCCTGAAGAAACGCACCGCTCGTTCTGGCCGAAGCTACTCCTGGTGCTCTAGACTGGCGCCCCCTGGCCGGGAGGCTCGCTGCCATTTCCCAGCCCCACAGCACCCTCTGTCCGGCAGGCCCACAGCCTAAGGCCTTCAAAAAGCTTTTTTTTTTTTTTTTTTGGCACAATAACTACAATTATTTTTTTATTGAAAAGTATATATGTATACTTCTAGTAGAAACATACACGTCTGTTTTTTAATTTTATTTATTATTATCATAATCTTATTTAAGGCCTTCAAAAATCTTTTAAAGAAGAAAGAACCTACTTTCTTTTTTTTTTTTGGAGAGGTTTTTGCTACAGGGCGCATGCACTCACCAGACAGACAGACAGAGAGAGACAGAGAGACAGAAAGCAAGAAATCACCCCCCAGGGGGCATGGCCACACCACAATCCCTTCTCCTCCATTCTCCTCTCAGGATCTTAGGCACGCACGCACACGTGCCCGGTGTGAGTTTTAAGCCACCCGGTCCGGGACGCAAACCGCGGTCGACTACATGGGAGTCCAGCGACATAGCCATTATGCTAACGGCTGGATCCCAAGAACATACTTTCCCATCTCACCTGTGACTTCTTTAGCCCCCAGGTCATGGCTCTGCAGTGTGACAAGAGTTACAAAAGGTCTTCAGAAAGTTCGCGGAAAATGCACATCACCAAAAAAACGGCATGGATTTCATTGTGTATGTGCCAAAAGAAATGCATAGTTTAATTCCATTTTTCTTTGAGCTTTTTGAACTTCCCTTGAATTTTGGTAGGAAAAGTGCAAAGCTTTGCCAAGCATACACCACTCTGCTTGGCTAAGGGGACCCCCTTCCTGGGCAGACTAGAGCCCGCGTTCCCCCCATAGGTGAGAGAATCCTTTTTTCTTTTTTTTAAGTTTTTGCCCTAGGGGGTATGTACATTCACTAGAGAGGGACAATGAGAAATTGCTCCCCAGGAGGGATGACCACACAATCCTTTCTCCTCCATTTTCCTCTCAGTGTTTTGGGCACACAAGCACACGTGCCCCATGTGGTTTTCAAGCCACCAGGTCTAGGACTCGAACCATGGTCAGCCACATGGAAGACCAGTGCCTTAACCACTATGCCACTGTTGCCCTCCCTCCCTTCTTTTTTAATTGCCAGGTGGTATGTGAGCTAGCCAGAGAGAGGGCCAGACAGAAAGAAAGCACCTCTTAATGGGTGTGGTCACATTCCGATCCTTTCTACATTCTTCCATTCCATCAAGATTTTGGGCATGCATGCATAGGCTCTCCGCATGCTTTTCAACTCCCAGGATTTGAACCCCAGTCACGTGGGATCTGCAGCTCTCAACATCCAGGGCTCACCTGCTCCATAGCAGGCCAGCCTGGTAAAGGGCTCTTGATAAAGCCATCAAGACAGCCTCTAAAGCCACAGTGGCTGGGCACTTCCAAAAGCAGCATCTTTTATCTCTAGCACTTGATCCAGGTCCAGGACACCTAAACATGTAAACCCCATTACCCCAGAGCCCCCCAGACAAAACCACAGGCTCACAGGGTCCAAGGGCAAGTCCTGGAAGGCAGCTGGCCTTGCTGGGTTGCCAAGGCACCTGTGGTATTTAAACACAGCTCAGAAACGCTCACCTGAGAAGCTGGCAAAGAGGCGGCAGAACTGTGAGAACCGGTTGCGGTGGAGCCACTGCTGGGCATCTTGGATAGAGGCCGACGGGAGCAGGTGCTGTGGGCAGAGAGGGGGGCCTTGAGGTGACCATGTGGGGCCTGCCTGCCCGGCACCACCAGCCAGACCCCAGTGCAAGCACTTACATCACTACCCATGGGCAGGGCCTCCAACGGGTGGGTGGGAGAGTTGTTGCTGCAAAGGAAAGGATAGGCAGTGAGGACAGAGCAAGCTCTAGGGACAAGCCAAAGGTCCCATCACCTAGTCTGGGCCAATGTCCCAGCAGGCGTGGAATCTGTTTCAGTGAAATGGGTCCTCAAGAATTTCTAAAGGCCCGGCCTGGTGACACAGTCAATAGCATACTGAACAGAAGTGCTGGAAGCCACATGGCCAACCGCAGGTTTGGATCCCTAGCCTAGACAGCCTGAAACACACAGGGCATGTGTGTGCAAGCTCAACACCCCGAAGAGCTGCACGGCTGAGAAAAGGGGCCACGCCCTGATGATACTCCATCAAGGGTGTGCACACCCTGCCATGTGATCTCCATCAAGAATAAAATAAACAAACAAAAGTCATTTTTAAAATAAGTTGGGAAACTTTGTTTTTGTTTTAATTATTTTATTTAACTTTATTTATTAATTTATTTATTTTTTAATTTGACCAGAGAGAGACAGAACAAGAGAGAGAGAGAGAAAGTGAGAAAGCAAGCTGCCAGGTCTGGGAGTCAAACCGTGGTCGGCCATGTGGAGTCCAGCGTCCTTAACCACCATGCCACCTGCTGGCCCCAACAAAAAAATTTTTAAAGCAGCATTTCCTGAGTGAGAGAAACTTAAGTAGGAGCCAATATCCAACCCCTCAAAATCCCCAATTAACCCTTTGGTGTAGCTGGGAGGTCTAGTAGCCTAGACTGCCCTGGCCAAGGATGACCCCTCAAGCCCAAGTCGCAGCAGCCAGGCCCTTTGCTGGTTGACCTGTTAGTCTTGTGCAGGATTCCCTCCCACAAGGAGCTTCCCACCCCAGCCCCAGTACAAGGGAACCTCAGGCTGACCAGGGAACCTAGGTTGACCAGGGGACCCAGGCCACCCTCCTTAAAGGAGCTCAACCTCTGAGAAGCTGCAGCCAAACTGAAGGTTGCCCCATCCAATGACTGCTCTTATATGTGGCCACAGGAAAGGGCACAGAAGTCCCTGGGGATTATGGGGCAGTGACCAAGCACCACCGCTTGTCATCCATTCATGAGGAAAACACTGCCATGGCTTTCCAAAATGGCAGTATTACAGGATAACTCACAGTGGGAGGCCAGACCTGAACACCTGGGTTTTTCAGTTAAAGCTACCGGAGGTCTAGACAGTGGTGCAGGGGTAACACAATTTTCTAAAAGGCTAAACCACATGGGAAGGTTCCGGGTTCACATCCAGAAACCTCCCCAAGCATGGCGGATACACACATGTGCCTATGATTCAGGGTTGCTGAGGCTGGTGGGGGAGAACAGTGTGAAGACCCTGCTGGGGTGCTGTCTCTCTGTCTCTGTATCTCTCACTCATGGAAAAACAACTCAGAAACAGCCCTCCAGATGGACTGTGGTGATAACTCCACAGCAATGTGGACGCATGCACTGCCACCAAACCACATTGACAAATGGCTACAGTAGTGAATGTCCATGTTACATTTGTTTTACCACAATTAATAACACAAACAAAAAAAAAAGAAAGAAAAGAAAAGCCCCTCACAGGGATGCTCCTTAAACCAGTCAAGCAGCTGCACTTCATCAGGAGTCTTTCAGGTACCAGGCATTGGACATAGGCTCCCGGGCCCTACATGCAACTCGTGCTCCCCTCTGGCACCGGGGAGACTGAGGCTTGGGCTGGGGAGGTTAAGGGAACCATCCCCCGAAGGTGTAGATTCAAGACTAGGTATGCCTGAACCTAAATATGACTTCAGACTTTAGGAACAGGACGTTGTGCCTTTCCTTGGTCTCCCTCTCCCCATGATGACTCTTCACCTTGGTCAAACCGAGTTCGTGGGCAATCCGCTTTCCCGTTAGAACAGTTCTCTGCCTGCTGAGCAAGGGCAGAAGCTGTGTGGTTTAGGTAACCCCTCTGGCCTGGCGCTCTCCCTGCCTCCACCTGGTCTCAGAACAAGACATGCCGAGCCATCACAGTGATGCCATGAGCCCTGTGCTGCAGGAAACTAGCTCCTGCGAGGCCTGTCACTGTGTCCTGGGGGTCAACGTGGCCTGTGTGTTTGCAGGTGGCAATAAGACCAGATTCTGTGTTTCAAGCCCTGAAACCCAGACAGAGAGGATCCAAGACAGATCCACGCCTCTCTGTGGATGGCCCAGGAGCTGGAACAAAGCACGGAGAAGACCCTTCCAGTCACATCAGCTGGACCTCCACTGTACAGGGAGGCCATTCTGCCCCAGAGCGCACCTGGGCCATCTCAGGAGGCCATTCTAATACATCCTCAGGCCAGACAGGGAGAGTTTTACTGGGGTGAGTTCTGGACTGCTGTCCACCAGAAGGGTTTCAGGGCATGAAAAGCTGTGATGTTAAAAATGGTTATAACTACAGCCCCAGGTAGCCACCCTGAAATCCAAATAGCTGGCAGGCTATAGGAAAGATGGAAGACCCAGACAGCAAGGTCAAGAATGAACCTTGCACCCACCACTCAGGACCCCACGGGAAAAAGGTGGACATACCCTTCGCCGAGGCCGAAGCTGTTTGGAGAGCCATTGTAGCTTGGGGACGGGGCACTGTTGACCTGGTAGGCCACGTCGGGCCAGGGAGAGCACTGTAGGAAGAGGGTACAGGGCACGTGACTGACGGTAATGGTCTCCAGGAGGAGCTGGAGCCCGTGGGGGTACCGACCTCCCTTGGGCCCTCCCAAGCAGCATCCGGAAGTAATGGCATGAAACCCCTGGCCCGTGAAACCATTTCGACTGGAAGTAATGGCACAAAACCCCTGGCCCACGAACCATTTCGACTGCATCTATCCGGTGCCCGCAAGGAGTCACAGAGGGCAAGTTGCCAGGATCCCACAGGGGAGACCAAGTACAGCAGAAAAGGAACCCAAGCTTCAGGAAGTCACGCCTGGAACAAGCAAAGTGTGGAAGGTGCTTCCTAGCAGTCAAACTGAGTGAAACAGCCTCAGCTAGGTGACTCCCAGATCCATAAGAAAAGAACTGGAAAACAGAACAGCCAGCTGCTGCTGCTCAGAGTAGCTTTGCCCCGCACATACAATCTGTCACTGAATGTGACAGGGAGCCCGGGACCACTGGTGACCGCCAACCACAAAACAGCCAGCAAAATTCAGTATTAGGGGCCAGACAGCAGCGCAGGGTGGTGCAGGGCTCTTGAGGCCGACCCACAAGGAAAGCTCCATGTCTAGGAACCTCCTCGTGCACCAATGTGTGCACGCACACGTGACCATGACCCAGGGCTGGCTGAGGCTGGGGGTAGAGCACAGCGCCAAGTTCCTGTTGGGGGTGTGATCTCTCTGTCCCTCTCTCATGGAAGAATGAAGTAGACAAACTTTAAAAAAAAAAAAAAAAAAAAAAAAAAAGAAGGTTGGCTCCATGGCACAGAGGTAATAAATGCACTGCTAACAAGAAGCCAGATCCCACCAGGTGACCACAGTTCGAATCCCTGGCCTGGTTGGCCTGAAACACTCTCAGCATGTATGTGAGTGCCCAGGATCCCCCCAGGCTGGAGGACTGGAGGGGGATCGTGGCATGACAAGACCCCATAAAGCGTGCCCACTTCTCTTCCTCCCTCTCACTCTATCATGAATAAATATATATACGGGGTCGTCTGCAAAGTTATGACACATTTTTGCATAGAAAAACATAGAAAAATATGTCATCACTTTTCCAGAAACCCAATACGTCTGAGTGGTTCCAAACTTAAAAGGTACAAGCAAGTGTACAACAGAAAATAACCCCACTGATGTTGTCTTTGCTAAGCATTCACATATGGATGCTTAGAAAACAATATTTTAAAATTTAAAAATTCAACCTGTGCTATTTTTTTTTTTTTTGGAGAGGTTTTCGCCATAGGGCGCGTGTGCTCGCCAGACAGACAGACAGAGAGAGACATAGAGACAGAAAGCGAGAAACCACCTCCCAGCCGCAATCCCTTCTCCTCCATTCTCCTCTCGGGATCTTGGGCACGCACACACATGCGCCCGGCGTGAGTTTTAAGCCACCAGGTCCGGGATGCGAACCATGGTCGACTACGTGGGAGTCCAGCGACATAGCCATTACGCTAACTGCTGGTTCCCTAACCTGTACTATTTTTGAAAACAGGGCTTGCTGATGGGGCCCAAGGCAGCAGGAGAGACACTTGCAAGTCACCAAGGCAGGACCTCTCAAGGCCACCGCATGCATATGTACTTCATCTCAGGCACTCTGCTGGGAGCTACACAGAAACACAGAGCTCTGACCCATGCCCTCGAGGAACCAAGAGTACAGAAGACAAAATGAACATGTGTAGTGAGGGGTGGGGGTCTCCTAAAGAAAGACAGACAGGTTTACCCTACCAAGGGGAGTCGGCTAACAAGGTGGTCATTTCTTCCCTGCCCTGCAATGACGCCTCCCGGAGAGGGCCAATTTGAAGCATTCCTGAAGACTTACTATCACCCACTGAACCACAGCTTGGTAAATATTTAACCCCACTGTGAGCATGGGCTGGAATTCTGGAATTCATTGGTGCTAAATCCTACAGCGAGGAGAAAGCTGATGAGCCGATAGGAGGGGTCACCTCCCCAGGACACGGGCCAGGTGGGGTTCTCCACTAAACACCCACACTGTGACAAAGGCTCAGACAGATGGCGTGTCAGGAGAGGAATAGAGGGGTGGAGGAGACAGAGGCACCACCAGGCAGGGACACACAGGGCAGCTCACCAGCACAGGCAGGACTGGGCACAGGAGCAAGCTGGTCCGAGCTCTAACCCACAGAATACAGGCTGCCACTCCTTTGCTGGCTTGGGGTTGAGGGGTAGGACAGGGGACTTCCTGCACCAGGGCTCTCTGTCACTGTCATCCCAGATAAAATGCCAGTGCACATCTGTCTGAACCATAAAACTAGCCTTGACACTTGTTCCAAATTCTCTCCTGCGTAACACTTATTACACAGGTATACACACATATATGCATGCTCACAGTACCTGGTAGCCAGGACCAGGCCACTGCGTTTCTGTGACCAGGCCTTACCTTTAACAAGCTCTAACCTTGCTAGGGCTGGCATGGGCCTTATACATGTGTGGGGTCTTCTGAGTTAGTCCTATTACCCAGTCAACACAGACTAACACCAGAAAACAAGGGGGAATAACTGTTCGAAACACATGGAGTCTAGTAAAACAGAGGTGCAGGATGTGAGTCACATCACCAAGAGGGGAAGTCTATGACTGTGAGCGACTCCATAGCACCCCTGGACATAGGATGTGTAGAACAGGCTGCTGTCAGTGTTGAGAGGAAATGCAGGGGCCCGCAGGTGGTGTAGTGGTTAGGGCGCTGGACTCCCACATGGCCAACCATGGTTCAAGTCCTGGATCCGGCAGATTGCTCTCTCATCTTCCCTCTCTCTCTTTGGTCAAATAAAAATAATAATAACAACAAATAAAATATTGCTAAACAAACAAGTGAATGGAAAAGCAGTTTAATAAAAAAGTAGTGGAAATAAATGTCCAAATCTATCCAAACAACGTAACAGCAATGCATGCAGTTATGTGACCCCTCCTATGAAGGTGGAGCCCTATAGGTTTCCTCCCGATATGCAGACGTTCACGCACACAGGTATTCACTGCACCGCTGTCTGAAATGGCAAGGGCTCGGGAATGACCACGCGCCTGCCCCCAGGCCATCACACACCAAAGCTATGCAGCTGCACAAGGAACTAGAAAATTCTTTATAAACAGATAAGGAACTGATGAGATCTTCTCTCAAGTGGAAAGAGCAAGGCACAGCACCATGCGTCTGTGTGTGAGGACAGGCACGTGGAGAGCGTGGGCACAAACTGGCTTCCCATGCAGAAAAGTCGGGCTGGACATACCAGGACCTAGAGACTCTGGCTGACCTCGGGGAGAAAACACAGTCTGGGGCAGCGTCAGCAGGGCTCTTTTTCTGTTGTACACTTGCTTGTACCTTTTTCATTTGGAAACACCTGAATATATATATATTTTTTTTTGAGAAGTTTTTGCTATAGGGCGCGTGCACTCGCCAGACAGAGAGAGACAGAGAGACAGAAAGCGAGAAATCACCCCCCGGGGGGATGACATAGCCATTACGCTAACTGCTGGTCCCCCACCTGAATATATTAACTATTGAAAATAAAAAAATACCCTCATAATGAAAGCACAAGTGCATTCAAAGGCAGCAGAGAGCTTGAAGTTATTTCTGAATACCACCCGGACCAATGGATTTTATCAAATGGACCTGAGCTCCAGACTGGGAACACACAACTGGGTAGGCACTCCCAGAAGACGTGCTTGTCCAAGGTGGGCAATGTTCCCAGAATCTAGCTGGCAACCTGCACTGATGAAAGGCCCTGGGAGGCTCCATCCTGTCCCACCCAGCTCACCTCTGTGAGGATGGTGGTTTCATAGGACGGCTGGTACTTTTCCTTCTCTTGGACAGTTCTTTTCTCCATCTTCTCCCGGTCAGTCTTCTGCTTTCGGTCAGCTCCCTTTGGCTGAAAATGAGAGTCCAGCATCTAATTAGTCCAAATGGGCAAGGATGGCTGTCAGGGATCCCAGGGGTGCCAGCAGTATCTCACAGACAGGAAAAAGCTCTCTCACCTCCCGGTTGTCAAACACATAGTCCCATCTGCCTAATACAGGTCCTGGTTACAGGTGAGTCCTGCCCCCGAGATGCTGAGGTGGGTAGGGATGAAAAGACCGACAGCCACTTGCTTATGCAAAGGAACCTTTGGAACCAGTGCACACCCTAAGTGGCCCAAAGAGAGCAAAAGGAAGTGGAGGAGGTAGGGGCTACAGTCAAGATATGGAAACCCTGGCCATACGCTAAGAGGCTCCATGGCACCACACTTAGGCGTTCTGCCCAGCTCTCAGACTACCCTCCACCTGCGGGGCAAGGCCTCTTGGCCATACGCTGAGAGGCTCCATGGCACCACACCTAGGCGTTCTGCCCAGCTCCCAGACTACCCTCCACCTGCGGGGCAAGGCCTCTTCCCTGATACGGCTAAGTTACAGCAGAGGAGGCCATCCAGTGGGTGCCCAACAACTCGAAGGAGCCCAGGCCTCACGACTACTGATACCCTCATTTACAGATTAGGAGATTGAGGCTCAAGCATTTCATCAGGCCTAGAGGAACCAAGCACTGACCAAGCACAAGGCCCATGGAGTGGAGCACAGGGCTGGCCTACAGGTCCAGGATCACTGCGATCCTGACCTCATCATGTTAGTCCAGTGCATTCACCTCTTTGAGCTCATGGCCTGGTTGGTGCATTTCCCATACCAAGACTCTGAACAGTCCCAGAACTGAGCTGTTTCACTAAGACGGCAAATCACATGTGGTAAATGGGCAATGGAAACATTCTCCAAGCTCCATGGCACCTTTAGGATTTTTTTAAAGGCTGTTTTGCTACTGTGTGCATGCATTCACCAGGGAGAGACAATGAGAGTGTTAGTGAGAAATCACCCCTCAAGGGCTATGGCCTCACCACAATACCTTTTCCTTCTCCTTCTGGGATTTTGGGCATATGTGCACATGCACCCAGTGTAATTTTCAAACCACCAGGTCCAGGACTTGTACTATGGATAGCCACGTGGGAGTCCAGTGCCTTAATCACTATACCCCCTGCTGGCCTCTCCTTTGGGATTTTCATTCCAGCAAGCACCTCCCACAGGTTACACCTTTTGCCTCCCAGCTCAAGATATTTAGGGAGGCATCCATCCCTGAGGGCAATGCCCAGCTGGACAAAGATGGGATTTCAGGAAGCCACATGAGAACATGAATGACAGGCCTAGTATCCAGTATGAGAGTGAGGTGTAGGTCCAGGAAAGATGTCAGGGACCTAGGCATGTGGCAGCCACACTCTCATGACCTCACCTTCTGCTCCACCTCCAGATCCCAGAGATTTTCCTCCCTGCCCAGAAACCACAGGCAAAGTGGGGTGACAGTCAGACCATGGCCAAGACTGCATATGGGACATGGTGCCCAGCCTCAATAAAGCCTGTGGGGAGTCTGCTGGTCAAGGGGTCTGGCCTTTCCTTTGAGGGCTCCTGGCACCTCGTGCAGAGCCCCAGGGCATGGCTCCAATAAGCCAAGGCCTCCTAGCAGCTGACATGGGTCATCAGGGATGGAGGAATGAAGGACAGTGGGGTCTGGCTTGGCCTGAAACCTCAGGTCTCCTGAGGACCCAGTCCTGGGTGATGAGGAGCCCCTACCCCACTATAGGAGATGCCAAAGCCTTCCTCGGGTCACTCAGACATGGTGGCTTCCAGCCCAATTCCCCAAACAGCTAGAATGTGGTTCAGGAGCCTGATGGATAGAGCCCTAACCCCTGAGCTTCTGACTCAAGATGCAGAAAGGGAGCATGGGGGCCTTGAGAAAGACAAGGCACTCTATGGGGCAGAGGCCCCTACTCTGTTCCTCTCCTACTGTTGAGGAAGTGACCTGCTACCTGAGGGTGGGAAGCAGCTGAGGGACCATGGACATGGTCTATATAGGACAAGGCAGAGGGTGAACCAGAGGGAAAGGAAGTAGAGGGCTGGGCCTCTCCAGCTGGCTGTGAAGATGGAGGGAGTGGCCAGGAGTCAAGGAATAGGAGGGCATCCTCGAGCAGCTGGGAGAGGCAAGGACACAGGTTTTCCCCACAGACTCTACGGAAGAATGCAGCTCAGCCACGTTCGGCCCAGTGAGACATGGGGTAGGCTTTGGACCTGGGTACCGCGAGATAGGAAAGGTGGGTGCTTCTGAGTCACTACACGGTGATGTTACCATGGCAGTACCGAGCACACACAGGCATAGCACCACTGCCTCTGGAGGCCTCCTCTGGAACCTTCGTGGTCCTGATGTGGGATCTGGAGGTGTCCGCGCTGACAGGGAAGACTACATCATTCCTACTACTTTTCCCCACCAGGTCCCAGTCACTGAGGCCTCCCCATCCACGGAACCTGGCCAGGACCTCGGACCCTTTGTCTGCCGTCCTCAGATAGCCAGACCTATCTCTGTGGAAACTGGCAGGCTGGCTGTGTGGCTCCTGCACGCAGACAACAATGCCCTGCCCGTGCTCTGGTGTGCCAGGCACTATGGCAGATGCCAGAGAGTGACACAGCCCTGCCCGAGTCTGAGGCTGCAGCCTAGGTAGGAAGCAGGATGGACCACCACCCGGATGTCCAGCTCTGCCTGCGGGTATCCACGTCCACATCCAGAAACCTGCAGGAAGGCCAGCACCACCCCAGCTTTGTCCCTAACAGTACCCGGTCTGAAATAACTCACTCTGCAGCCCTAGTAGGTGGGACTTATATAGCAGGTTCCAAATTCACTGCAATGTGAAAGAAGCGGGTGATGAGGCAGGCATTGGGGCTGGTTACTCACAGCCCCACCCCCTCTTGGTGGGCACCTGCTGGAGTCTCCCAGGCTGAGGCACATCAGGCCTGCAGGGGATAGGGCCTGTAGGGACGGGGCCTGCAGAGGATAAGGCCTACGGGGATGGGCCTGCTGGTACAAAGCCTGCAGGCTTACTTAGGCACAGGTCACCTGCTGCTCTCAGAAGGAGGCAGGGGAGTGAGGCAGGCTCTGCTGCTACCCTCCAGACCTCCAAATCCACATGGAATGGGGAGGTGGATTGCAGGCCACCTACTTCAGCAAATAGTACAAACTGACAGGAGATTGCAGGGGAGGGAGTCAGAAAGCAAACAGAGGGGCTAATTCTGAAAATATTTCTCTCTCCAAGACAATACCACTACACAGAGAAAAATGGCCTGGGGCCCTAAACAGAAAGAACTATGGCCAGGTTCTCAAGAGTGAGGTTCCCTGACTTTTTTGCCATAAGATGCATGTGCTTGCCCAACAGAGACAGTGAGAGGAAAAACAAGAAATCACCCCCTGGGGGGATGGCCATATCACAATCCCTCCTTCTCCATTTTCCTCCTGGGATTTTGGGCTTTCACACACATGTGCCTGGCATGATTACCAAGTCACGGGGTCTAAGACTTGAACTGCAGTTGGTCATATGGGTGTCCAGTGCCTTAATCACCACGCCACCTGCTGGTCCCAACTTAACCTTTTTTTAATGATAGAGAATGTGTATGCATGTGTGAGAGAGAGACAGACAGAGATGGACAGAGAGAAGCACAGTTGACTGGGTCTCATCATGCTGTAACCCCCTTCCTCTGGCTCTCCAGCTCATCACGATCCTCATCACATACCTGGCATGTTATCAAGCTGACCCAGGAATCTAAACCCACAGTCAGTCATGTGGCTTCCAGCACTTGCAGTTCAGTTTAACCTTTTTTTAAAAATATGCCAAAGGGCTCTTGCATTATCCAGAGAAACGACCCCGCAATGGGGTATGAGACGTTGCAATCCCTGCTCCTCCATCTCTTCATCTTATCGGAATCTGGGGCATGCACGCACTCATGACTTTCAAGCTACTGGGGCCTGGGACTGGAACCACTGTTGCCCATACAGAATCCAGTTCCCATAGCCACCAGGCTGCACGGTCAGTGATTGGCTTGCTTCTGACTGTACCACCAGGCTGGGCCCTGACTTGATTTTTTTTTTTTTTTTTGAGAGGGTTTTGCTCCAGGGGGGGTGCGGTCACCAGA
>NW_006207133.1:5116677-5118718 GCF_000334495.1 Tupaia belangeri chinensis
GGCCCCGGCTTTTTTTTTTTTTTTTTTTTTTGAGAGGTTTTTGCTCTAGGGTGTGTGCGCTCACCAGAAAGACAAGGAGAGACAGAGACAGAAAGTGAAAAATCACCCCCCCCCCCCGCAGGGGGCTGACTACGGCGCAATTCCTTCTCCATTCTCCCCTCAGGATCTTGGGCATGCACGCACATGCGCCTAGCATGAGTTTAAGCCACCGAGTCCAGGACTCAAACCACGGTCAACTACATGAGAGTCCTACGACATAACCATTATGTCAACTACTGGTCCCCCTGACTTGATTTTTAAGAAGAATACACACATGAGTATCTACAGGTAACTATGAAGAGCTTGAAAGGAAGAAAAAGTAAAAAATGCACAAATCCAGCCATTGTTAAAAAGTCGAGTTGAGGACTGATCCAAGGCTTTCGAGGACTGTTGAGCAGGTGCCACAGGTGGGCAGAGATAGGCCAGCTCACCAGGAGCCCCGGAGGCAGCCCTGAGCTATGGGGCCACTATACTTCTTGATGGGCCTCCAGGAGGACTTGAGAGGGTCAATCTTCTGGTGTCTGTCAGTGGGGCAGATGTGCCCACAGGTGGGGTGAGGCTGTCCTACCTTGAACACCTTGATCTGGCAGCTGGCTGAGTGCAAGTGCTCCGTGTACTCCCCGTTCTCATTCTGCTTAAAGGTGTCGATCTGCACTCGGAAAGGCACCCCCTTCTCACCCCCGTGCTTCCTTGGGGTGAACTCTGTGCTGATACAGTGCACCTGGGGGGGAAACATTGGGTAGTAGCAGGGGAGAAGGGGCAAGGGCAGCTCTGGATTCCCCAGAGCTCCTTTCCAGTGTAGCTTCCACCCCTGCCTCAGCCTCCCTGCTCTCCTGACACTCTGGCCACACTCCCAGACTGACAGCCTCCAGGTTGTACTGCAGCAAAAGACACAACCTCCCACCTTTGTCCCTTTACTGTGGAGGCTCTCCCGACCAGCTAGGTCCTCATCCTTGCTCTAAGCCTTTGACCCTGAGAGTCCTGCCCTCACTCCTCACTTAGAGCAATCCCATAGACTTTAGGAAATAGGGACCATGGCGTAGCTTCAACCCTCCTCTACAATCTGGGTGTCCAGATTACTCAGGCCAGACTGGAAGCAGAGGCCAGAACCATGTCTGCATTTCTGGCACGTACCTGGTACGCAGAAGGCACTCAATCTACATTAATGCTGTAACAGTGTAATGACATTATAATAACACCATACCTATTATGCTAACAGTACGTAATTATATCGTAAAAATAATGTTTAAATACGGTAAGAATACAGTATTATTTTTTAAAATTAAGGATTATTCATTTTATTGAGTTATTTCTACGGACCAGACATTGTACTAATGGCTTTATATTCCTTGTCTGATTTTTAAGACAGTCGGGAAAACTAAGAGGCTCTTAAAGGGGAAGAAACCCAGGTAAGGACCGGCGGCAGGTGAGAGTCGGGCTGGAGCCCAGTACCACACTCCCACATGACATCCACATCCTTGGCCATCTCGAGTATAGCTGTATAGCACAAGGCTGGGTCCACACACAGTACCCGATAAGGAAATAATGCATTCAATCATAGAAACTACAGTGAAAGAAATTTCACTTGCAAATTATTTATGCTAAGAAATATTTATTTTTTTAAAGGTGTATATATTCAAACAAAATCCAAACAGACTTTGAAGCCATTCCAAGGTCTCTTTCCAACCCTATTAAGCAACTAGCTCTGGGACTCTGAGCAACCCTCCTGATTTCTCCCCACTCCTGCCTTCCCTGCAGCAGAAACAGAATGCACCCGAGCCCTTGCAGGTGGATCACCTTTAAGACAACACAAGCTTCCCTGTAGGGCAAGCTCCCTCCCGCTTACCTGAATGAAGGCAGAAGCTCTCTTCGCAGGGTCCCACAAAAACTCGACTGCGTTCAGCTGTGTCGGGCTGGCCCTGGGGTCCAAGATACCAACAGACAGTGGAATATCTGCACACACACACACACAGAAGTGCAGCGTCAGCCTCTCCCAGACGTT
>NW_006207133.1:5118989-5140869 GCF_000334495.1 Tupaia belangeri chinensis
GAAAGACCCTCAGCACAGGTCTAAATTCCTTCTCCACAATGGGAAATGCCAGAAATCTGGACAGCTAAGTTTTGCTAACTCCTTTGGCTTAGTCTCTATCCCATTTTGAATGAACCATCATCCTGTCTTCCTGCAGAAATATGATTGTGCCAGGCTGCCTGCACAGGAGTCCTCTGCTGCTATGGGTACGTGCACACACCCTGTCATTCTGTGTTCTGGCTTCTCAGTTCCCCAAGGGCTGTGAAAAATGACTGGCTGGTACCTGGGCCTCAATTCCATTTCCGGTGCCATCTTCCTGTATGATGCTCACCTTCCCTTCATCGCTTAGTAGAATCCTGAAGGCACTATCTATCCTTCTGCAAAGTCTTCCCTCAACTCCCTGGCAGTTCATCTCTGAATTCCACCAAAACGGGGAACACCCTCAGAGCAGGCGGGGCAGGACCACCTCTGAAAGCTCCCACAGGCTTTTACATAGGGTACCACCATGCCCTGTAGGCATGGGTCCAGATGGTACCCAAGAAGAACCTGAGCAAGGCCTGTGCACACCCGAGGGACTCACCAATGTCCAGGATGCGGTCCCCGGGCCGGCTCCACCTCCAGCCCTCCAGCTGCTGGTGCTCCGTGTACTGCAGCCGGCGGTCATGGAAAACCACACGGATGATGCTCTGGGTGGGAAGGACAGAGGTGTGAGTGTGGGGACCTAAGGGAGCCCAACAGGAGCCTGCCTCCCTCCCCACACGTTAAGGCCTCCTCTTAGAGTTGTCTTCCAGCTCCGGAGCCCCACGTACTCCTCCCTCCTCCTCAGAATCCAGTAACACTAGGGAACCAGGAGGACTACCATCTTCCCAGGATTGCTAAGTGCTTTACACACAAGTCAAAATGTGCAGGCCCTGCTGTGCGGATAAATAAACTGAAGCTCAGAAAACGTTAGTACGAGGTGAAGCTGGCTCGACTCTGTGCCTGGCCCCAGAGCCCACTGCATCAGGGGAGACACTCGGGCTCTCTGTGCTGCAGCTTGTCCTGGCCCCACTAAGGCACCATGCTCCAGAGAACGGAAGGGGCTGTAACTCACCTCACAGAGCTGAGGTGAACCCCACCTAGCCCGCCAAAGCCCGCACTCCTGCCAACAAGCCCAGGTGCCTACACCCCAACCTCCCCCAGCGATGCCCTGACGAGAGCAGCCCTGAGGGGCTCACCTTGACATATTTTGTACTCAGATCCTGGAAGTCTCCCAGCTTCCGATTCTCCAGCAGTCGGATTTCATAGGACTGACCTGGGCAGGGATGAACAGTACATTTTCCATGGCTGAGTGTTTCCAAATTTGGGGCTCACCCAGCTCAAGGCCTTAACACCCTCAATGCCCACCCAGGTCTCCAGGCCCAAAGGGCAAAGTGGAGAAACACGTCCACACTAGCCCAGCTCACTCTCTGGATGGACACTCCAGTTTGTTCTTGCAGCCTGGTCAGGCAAAGACACCCTGAGCCCCGCGTATGTGCTCCCTCTAGCTACACAGCACTTCTGAAATTTTCAAAGACATAGAATGTAAGATACAGCAAAGGGCCAGCAGCTGACATGGTGTCAGTGCATGGACTCCTACATGGCTGACTGTGGGTCGAGTCTCAGAAATAATAATAAATAAAATAAAATAAACAATTTTTTTAGAAGAAAGAGAATACAGTAAGCATTAAAATTCGAGAACACATCTGCATATGTCTTTATCAAAAACACCCCCTACAGCCACTGGGATGGAGAATGCAGCTACTGAAATTCACATTACAGAGTAAATACCTGACCATACCCTTTCCTGAAAGTCAGTCTCAAGGAACGAAGAAGCCTGTTAAACATTGCCTCTAATGGCAGAATGAAAAGCATTTTCCCCCGTAAAAAGAATTTCATGTATTTGAAAGGGTGCGGGGATTGTATTCAGTGACACGTACCATTGGAAGCTGGTTAAAGACTATAAGTAGAAAAAAAGATCCACCCAGAGTAACAACAAAAACCCTAGGAGGATCTAAGCATAACCTGAGGAGAACCACACTCGTATTGAAATATAAAATGTGTTGGACCAGGTAGTGCCCTGATGATTAAGGTGGATGGATCCCACATGGCCAGATACATGGCTCCAGTTCTGGACCTGGTTCAGAAGACACTCTAGGTGTGTGAGTGCATGTGTGCCCAAAATCCGAAAAGGAGAAATGGAGAAGGGAATGCGGCGTGGCCGTGACTCATGGAGGCAGGAGAGTGCTTTCTCATTCCCCAACCACCCCCATTCCCTGCCATGTCTCTCCAGAAGGTGCTTGTGCCTCCTGGCAAAAGTGTTTTTTTAAAAGACAAAATACTTGAATAAACAGAACACACCATGTGCCCAGGTGAGGTGAATATACAGGTATCAGATGATGTCCATTTTCCCAGTTACATGTCGCACTACAATTCTAAAACACCCAAGCAGGTATCATAACTTAATACGGGACAGTCTATAAATAAGAGAATAAATTATTTAATAATAGGGTATTGGTAAATTCGATTAGCTTTTTGGATTTCTTTCCTTCCTTTTCTCCTTCCTTCCTTCTTGCCAGAGGGAACACACACTCCCCAGGGAGAGAGATAAAGTATCTCCAACAGACATGGTCTCACCTCAATCCTTTTCCTCCATTGCTCCGCCCTGTCAGGATTTTGGACATGCACCCAGCATGTTCTTCAAGGTGCTAGCGTCAAAATTTGTGCCACGGTTGACCGTGTGGGTGCTGGCTCCCTGTGTACAGTGCTTAACTGCTGCACTACGGGGGGGACGGGGGCTGGATTTCTATTTTTAACAATTATAAACAGACAAGAAGTCATAAAAATAGCACAGAAAAGCCCTGAGTCCCCTCCTCTGGCATCCCTGGGTGGAGGCAGGAAGTAACTGCAGTACATTATCAAACATTCGCACCAGCACAATATGATTCACCAAACTATAGACCTCGCTCAGATCTCCCTGAGTTGTGCATGTTCCCACCCGCTCTCCTGCATTGCCAAAGGCGTGTGCACTAGCCGGGGAGAGAGAGAAAAACAGAGAGAGAGAGAAAGCACCCTCATGATGGGGTGTGATCATTCCACAGTCCCTTCTCTGTGGCTCCATCATGTCAGTATTTGGGGTATGAGTGCGCATGTGTCCAGCATGTTTTCAAGGTTCCTAGGCCCGGACTTGAACCATGGTCAGCCATAGGGGGATCCAGCTCCCTTAACCACTAGGCCACAGAAACCTGTGAATGTGACCTTGCATTTGGAAACACAGCCTTAGCAGATGTCATTAAGGTTCGCCATTCTGAGATGAAATAATCTATTATCCTGGTGGGTCCTATATCCAATTACAAGTGTCCTTACTAGGGAACCAGCAGTTAACGTAATGGCTATGGCACTGGACTCCCACGTAGTCGACTGTGGTTCGCATCCCGGACCCAGTGGCTTAAAACTCACGCTGGGCGCGTGTGCCTGCGTGCCCAAGATCCTGAGAGGACAGTGGAGGAGAAGGGATTGTGGTGTGACCATCCCCTCTGGGGGGTGATTTCTCGCTTTCTGTCTCTCTGTCTCTCTCTCGCTCTCTGTCTGGCGGGCACATGTGCCCTATAGCAAAAACCTCTCCAAAAAAAAAAAAACAAGTGTCCTTACTAGAGACACACGGAGGCAGAAGGGAGAGGAGGTCACAGGACTACAGGGACAGAGACTAGAGCAGTGTGGTCACAAGACAGAGGATGCCTGCAGCCACCAGAAGCCAGAAGAGACAAACAGGGTCTCCTTTAGGTCCCAGAGAGGGAGGACAGCCCCAGTGAACTTCAAATTCTGGCCTCCAGAACTGTGGGAATAGCCTGTCAGGTTCCAGGGATTAGGATGTGACATATATTTTTGGGGACCACCATCCACCAGTACTTAGTATTTCTCTAATCAGTTGATATTTTAGCTGTATAGCGGCTTTTAGTCACTGGGTTTGCCGTTCCCAGTTTGTTGTTTGCCTGCTTTTAACATTCATATGTGTGTGTATACACACACACACACACACGTATTTGTACATGTGTATATAAATATTGGATTGTCAGAAAAGTCATGGAGTATTTTTTTTCTGTTTTTCTATGTAGAAATGTATCATGACTTCTGACAACCCAATATATAATTTTAGGAGGTTTTATTGACTTATCTTTTAAGTTTTGCTACAGGGCATGTGTGTTTGTCAGAGAGAGGCCTAGAAAGTGAGAAAGCACCTCCCCACCCCACCCCCAAGAGGGGATGGCCATGCCGCAATCCTCTCTCCTTAATCTCTCCATCCTTTTGAATTTTGGCTATCATACACATGCACACACATCTGATATGTTTTTGAAGGCACCAGGTCTAGGACTCAAAATGTGCAGCTGGCCTCGTTTAATCCAGCCGTCTAAATCACCATGCCACACCACCAGCTAGCCCTCATTTTAAGTTTTAAGTCAAGGCATTTGTAGTATCTGTTACAGCAGCTACAGGAAATGCACACCCCACCCCTTACCAGTGAATAACGGAATGGGCAAAGACGACGAAATCAAATCACTCATTCTGAACATTTGCTCAGTAACAATGACATATATGCCAGACACTATGTGAACCCTAGAATCCGAGGTCACAGAGGTGAGTCTCTCGCAGCTCACTCACAACCGCTCTCACAAGGCCTGAGTGCATGCTGGCCCGGCACGGCAATGCCTGCTCAGCCGTAGCGAAGTGACCTGTGACAGAAGAGCCGAAGCCCTCTTATACACGCCAGCCCCAGCGCTGCCCAGGGTGGTGTTCTGGGTACCTTCCTCATGAGAGGGAAGAGGCTGGAACTCCAGACTCTTGGCCAGCCACCTGCTCGTTCTGAAGACGTGACTCATAAAAACCTCTTGCTGGCTGATCTAATCAACACATCTAACTTTCTGAAAAAGTCAGATTTTTAAGATACATTTTCAGGCTCCTGAACCAAGAGCCCAACACTCCCTTGACACCAACATAAAACGAGCCTCACACACCCTAACTGGTTTTTCCAGTGACCTCCGCCTTCCCTGATGAAGAATGTAGATGGCCTGGCACGAGGCCCAAGGCCCCCATGGCCATTATCTTGAGTTTACGGGTGCTCGGGGTCCAATTAGCAAGGACTCCAGGCTCTGTAGGGCGACCTCGGCTCACATCCCATACAAGCTACCTCCTGTCCCACCCTGAGCTGTTTCCAAGACTGAACATAAGGAGCAGCAACCCAAAGATCAGAGCCAATGAGTGAGGCCGGAGGCCCCGATCCTGGCTTCCAGTGTCTCCAATAACAAGAGTCCTCATTCCCATGCTTCCCCATCAAATCCTCCTCACCACCCACTCCTCCCACACTCACTCCATCCAGGGCCCCTGTCCAGCCAAGGAGCATCTTTCTGCCTCCCGCAGGCCTGCAGATGGCCATTCAGCCACTGTCCCCAGGCCTGCCCCAACGCCAACACACCAGGACCAGGCAGACCTCTGTGCCCCACTGACTCAGCACAGTCCCATCCAGGAGGCCAGCGTCCACAGTTCCTCACTAGCTGTCATGCAAGCAGAACTCACCCAGGTCATGCAGACATTTCTCTGGGTGTGAGGGGAAGCCAAAGAAAGCAGGCTCTGTGGAGGCATGGGCTGTGTATCCTGCTCACCGCTACACAGTGTGGCACACAGTGGGTACTCAGCAGATGCCACAGTGTGATCCTACATTCTTTACAGTGCCATTCTGTTTAAGACAGGACACATGGGTATTTCTTCTCTTAAATCTACAGGGCATTTGTGTTCACTGGAGAGACAGAAAGCAATAAATCACCCCAGGGTGGATGGCCACGCTGTAATCCCTTCTCCATTTTCCTCTTGGGATTTTGGGCACTCATGCACACATGTCCAGTGTGAGTTTCAAACTACCAGGTCCAGGATTCAAACCACAATGTGGATGCCAGCAACGTTACCATTATGCCATCTGTTGGTCCCCCAAAATAGTTTTTAAATCCATGCATGGTTTTTTCTTAATACACATTTTCCATGAAGACCCCTTGTATAAGGTACCAGGTGGCATGGTAGTTAAAGTGGCTGAATCCCACATGACCAAGTGTGAAGTTGGAGTCCCAGACCCGGTGGCTTGAAAAACATGCTGGACACATGTGCAAGCCAAAATCCCGAGAAGAGAATGAAGAAGGGAATGGTGGGGGGAATTGCTCACTTTTCCTCTCTCTCTTCAGTCTGTCTCTCTCTGGTGAATGCAAGTACCTTATAACAAAAAAGAGAGAAAAAAATCCTTAAGATGTAAGGGAGATTAAAGGTGAACAATAAGTCATTCAGAATGGAGAGGTGGGGAGCATGAGACAAGGCTTGAACAAGGAGATAGCATGCGAGGTGGGCCTTGAAGAGCGGACAGGATGTCTACAGTTGAGGGGAAGAATAAATAAGAAAGTAATCCCAAGCAAAAGAACAACCAGGGGATGGGCGGGGACCTCTCGGGAACAGTAACTAAGAGCACTGTGCACTGGGTGCTGGCCTGCAGTAAAGTCTGCTCAGGTATTAACTCACTTGAAACTCTGCATCTCAACAGTCGACAGCAACAGTTAGGATTATAATTCCCACTGGAGAGGAGGAAGCAGAGGTCCAGGAAGCTGCCTCACTAGGGCAAGCTCACACAGTCGCAGAGCCAGCCGATCCAGGTCTGTTTCCAGAACCTGCCACGCTGCCACCTCCTGCCCAGTGGCCGTGGATTGCTGGCAGGAGACACTTGGAGTTGTACATGATTCTCTCAGCTTCTTTCTGGAGGCATCTGCCTCCATTCTGTTCCCTGATTAAAGTTGGCCTTGGGACTGGTATGGCAGGTAACTCGCTTCCAAATTAAGATTTTTGCTTGTTTCTTACATGTGAATACTGATCCATGAGGGAAAACAAGTCACTACAGAGAGTGATAGTAAAGCCCGTTTCGACTTCAGATCTGTGAAGTGTGCAAAGTAAAAGTCACGGCATTATACATGAAACTATATAAAGTGTAAAGACGTGCAAAACAATACTATTCATGTTTATGACTAAGCAAGCACGAAGTAAAACTTTAAGAATGGGCACAGGCGTTACGAACGCCAGCTGCAGGATGATGCTTTGGTTACTGGGGCGGAAGGAAAACCAGTGGGGCTACAGAGTTCAAATGGGAAGCACATTTGGCAACGTTGAAAAAACGTCTTTGGGGGGCCAGATAATGGTGCAGCAGTAAAATGCAATACACTGCAGCAGACCCATATGGGAAGGTTGCTGGTTCAAATATGCAATCGTCCCAGAGTACACCAGGCACATGTGTGCCTACGATCCAGGCTGGTGAGGCTTCACGTTAGATTGTCATGGCAACCCTGTCTGAGATGTTGTCTGTCTTTCCCATTTTCTCTGTGTCTCACTCAGAGAATAAATGAACTTCCAAAAAAAGATCTAAAAAAAAAAAAAAACCGGACTGCCCCATAATACAATGGTTTTGTGCTATACATTGGGAGTCAGATTCCATATGACTGAGTGCAGTTCAAATTCTGACCCAGCAGCTTAAATAACACACTAGGTGTGTATACGTGTATTCCTGAAATACTGACAGGAAGGAAAAATGGAGACGGGGTTGTGGCATGATGACACCACATGGGTGGGTGCCTTCTCCCTTTTTCTTTGGTGAGCGCATATGCACTCTAGCAATAAAAGTAAAAACCGTGTAGGATACATGGGTATTTCTTCTCTTAAATCTAAAAATCTCTCTCTCTGTGTCTCTCGCTCACATGCACACAACCTCTCTCGCTCGCTCGCTCTTTCTCTCTCTCACATGCACACAATCTCTCTGTCTCTCTCGCTCTCACTCTCTCACACACGCACACAAACAGAACCAACAGAGTAGAGGGAAGTCCTTGGAGCAGCTGCCGTTCTGCGAAGCACTATGGTTATGTCCCTGCTCTCGGCTCCACCTTGGAGAAAGGGTCCCTGGGCTCAAGGCTCAGCAGTCACTGCACCTTCCCACCCTGCCCATTTGTGCCAGCTGTAGTCTGGGTGCAGGGGTAACACCCCTCATTCACACTCTACCCCACATTTTTGCTACTTCAAAAGCCCATTGCACCCTAAGGAGCCCATTTTACTTAATAAAGACACTTTCAGTTTGTTGCAGTGCATTTGTGCTCCCTGATGAAGACAAAGGGAGGAGGGGGGAGAGAGACAGAGGGAAAGTGAGAAATCACCCCCAGGGGGGATGGCCACGCTGCAATCCCTTCTCCTCCATTCTCCTCTTGGGATTTCGGGCACACACGCACATGCCATGCTTGCCTTTTTTTTTAAAGAGATTTTTGCTATAGGGCACGTGCACTAGCCAGAGAGACAGAAAGAGACAGAAAGCGAGAATTCACCCCTGGGGAGATGGCCACGTGGGAATCCCTTCTCCTCCACTCTCCTATCAGGATTTTGGGCACGCATGCACACATACCCAGTATGAGTTTTAAGACACCGGGTCCGGGACTTGAACCGCAGTCAACTACATGGGAGTCCAATGACATAACCATTACACCATTACACCATCTGACATAACCATTACACCAAGCATGTGTTTTCAAGCTGTCAGGTCTGGGACTTGAAATGTATTTGGTCATGTTGGATTAGGCCACCTTCACCATGTTACCAGCTGGCCTTCAATTCACTTGCGAAACTTAGAATTAGACTGTACATGTATACTTGATGGTGTACAGCATGCCTTCATATGGAAAATCGTAATCACACACCACATACAGTCACTGAAAAATAAACGGCTAAGCAGCACCAGGTTAGGGCGCCCGTCCCACATGCAGGCTCAGGCACAGCGTTTTGTTGGGGAGTCTCAGTTCTGCCTCTACAAAATGCCCATGGCATCGGTACTTAATACACAGGATGGCTGGAGGGCTGCGGCGCCCCCAGCAGAGGCTCCCACTGGCCTTAGGAAACCTCCTCCATGAGTGCAGGTGCGAGGCAGAGGGGAACAGACTGGGCAAGGCTTCTTCAAGGCAACTCCCTCCCAAGTCCTGGCCCAACCCTCCACCTTTCCACCTTTAAGCAGATACAAGCCTTTTATAGGCTAGCAGGGAAGGGGCAGGTCTGATGTAAACTAGGTAGCTGCCAGCCCAGCCCAGGAGCCAAGGTGACCTGGGAGCGGCAGGAGCAGGGAGGGTGTGACAGGTCCTGAGACGGATGCCTCTCTCCTGCTGTAGCCGGAGGGGTCCAAGTAGCACGTTCCTTCCTAGGAAGGAGCGGGGGCTCCTCCACTGGATTTAGGCTCAGATTGAACCTGGGCCACACAATGGGTGGGAAAGTTCCTCCACCCCAAGCGTAGGACTGTACCCAGACTCCATGCCCTGCCCTTCCACACCTCGACAGGGAAGAGGGAACAGAAGATGAAATAAAATGCATGGTGCTCAGCGGTCTCTGCGCTCTCCCTCTTCCTTCTGTCACATAGGACACCCAAGACCTCTAGCCCAGGCATCAGCAAACTTTCCCAGCTAGTCACTGTTCCCTGCTTTGCGGGCCAGTGGGGTCTGTGGCTGGTTCTTGACTCCGCCATTTGTAACAAGGAGTCAGCCACACACAATGCGAGAGCCAAAGGGCTGGCTGGGTTCCAGTGACACTTCCTGTGGACACTGAAATTTGAATTCTCATATAACCCTCATGCTTCTTGCTGTCCTCTTCCGTCCTCCCACCTTCAGTGCTCTGCAACTTTGCCCGCCCTTCCCCTTCTCCTCCTGCGATGGCTCCCTCACAGCTCAACTATGAAAGCACTTCCCGGAACCTGGTTCACCCCCAGCACAACCCCCTGCACAGCACTGGCATGTGACTGGCTTTTAATTAATGGCGGCAGAATCTTGATAGGAAATGCCCTAAAGCAAGTAACAGCTGGAACCAGTCAGCCAAACCAAGAAGAGCTTGAAAAGATGCTCAGCTTCCCTAATGACTTTAGAAATGCCAAGTGAAAATCTTGCAATACCTGATCATCTATCAGACTTGCAAAAATCTGACAGACTGCTAACATACCACAAGGATGAAGATGGGGGAATGGGCCTCACCTCACACATGCAGGAGGTGGGAGATAGAAAGTCACAGCTTACTGGGCATTTTGACAACACCATCAATATTAAAAATGCACACAGCCCGCAGCCAGCCCACCCAGCACCAGGACTCCTGCTGTCAGAAGCGCCAGCATAGCCTGCCTTGGCATGCTCAGCGGGGCTACTCAGTGTCTGTATTCTCACAGCTAAAACTGGAGATGAACTAAGCAGGTAACAACCTTTTTATCCTAAACTGTGGGACACCTTGTCCCTTCACAGGGAATGAGGTACACACCTTAGCCAATGACCCGAGCTGGCACTGTGTGCCTCCTGGTGGGGGCAGAGAGAAGGACACAATCTCACTTATGTCTCCTGCCCAAGGGCGTGGCATGAATTGAATCTCGGTGAAAGGCCAGGCAAACCCAAATGGAAAAGTAGTCTACAATTCAGAAATGTCAATTTAAGAAAGACGGGGTGTGGGGGTGGGGTGGGGGCGGGGTCTGTCTGTATAAAAGCAGAGTGAAAAGTGAGACAACTAAATTCAGTCCATCATCCTGGGTCTTGGATCAAGGCCAAAGCCTGCTGCTATAAGGGACTTTAGCAGACCAGCAGGCAGACTATAAGGGGCTGCATGATAGGCAAGGGTATTACGCTGATGCTAAATTTTCTGAGTTTGTGAATGGAATTATGGTTATGTAAAAAAAAATATATATATATATATATATATTCTTGTAAAAAATATCTTTTCAAGCTCTTCTTGGTTTGGCTGACTGGTTCCAGCTGTTATTCTTGTTCTTACAAAATAAATGCCAAAGTATTTAGGAATAAACGCTCATTTTATCTACAACTAACTTTAAGATAATTCAGGGTAGAAAAAATAAAGAAATAGCTATACAGCTATCTCTATGTATAAATGTAGTATAGCTCTACAGATAGATTTGTATCTCTATATATTCTTACACATTATAAAATAAAGCCAATGTGACAAAACATTTAAAAACTGGTGAATCTGGGCCTGCTGGTGGCTTGACGGTTAAGACGGCTGGATCCCACATGACCAACTGCAGTGCAAATCCCGGACTGCCGGACTGAGCGGCTTAAAAACCACACTGGACATGTGTGTATGTGTGCCCAAAATCTCAAGAAGAGAATGGGAAAAAAACAAGGTGTGGCCATCTCCCCTGGAGCGGGAGAGGTGCTTCCACACTCTCTGTGTCTGTTTCTGTCTCTTTGGCTAGTGGACATTGCCCAATAGCAAAAATTTAAAAAAAAAAATAAATTGGTGAATCTGGTGAAGTATATATAGAATTTCATCATACTAGCCTTTCAATTTTTCCCTAGTTGAAATTTTAAATGATTTTGAATTAAAATCTTAAAATAATTTAAAAATTGAGATGGGGGGGAAAAGTAGACCTACAGAAAAAGCTGAGAACAGGCTTGGAAAACTTAAACACCACTCACCAAACACACACACATGCGCAGAGATGCCCGAGTGGGAAAAGCAACTTGCTGAATAACAGGGACACAAAGTGATTGCACCTTTGTTCTAAAATAAGTTAGATACATATCCCTGTTTGTAAATCTACTGTATGCATCTAACAGTGAGTATTTAAATTATATGTATCTTCTTCTTCTTTTTTTTTTTTTTTTTGAGAGGCTTTCGCTACAGGGCCCATGCACTCGCGCGACATACAGAGAGACATAGAGACAGAAAGCGAGAAATCACCCCCCAGGGGGGATGGCCACACCGCAATCCCTTCTCCTCCATTCTCCTCTCGGGATCTTGGGCACACACGCATACGCACCCAGTGTGAGTTTTAAGCCACCGGGTCCGGGACGCGAACTGCGGTTGACTACATGGGAGTCCAGTGACATAGCCATTACGCCAACTGCTGGCGTAATTATATACAAAATTATATGTATCTTCTGTATTGACTTTAAGAAACAAAAAACTAGGAGGACCAGCAATTAGCGTAATGGTTATGTTGCTGGACTCCCATGGAGTCGACTGCAGTTCGCGTCCCGGACCCGGTGGCCTAAAACTCATGCCAGGCGCGTATGCGTGCATGCCCAGGATCCCAAGAGGAGAATGGAGGAGAAGGGATTTTGGCATGGCCATCCCCCCTGGGAGGTGATTTCTCGCTTTCTGTCTCTCTCTGCCTGGCGAGCACACGCGCCCTATGACAAAAACCTCTCCAAAAAAAAAAAAAGAAACAAAGAACTAGAAATAGAACTTGCCTAGAAAACTTACATAGAAAAACAGAAAAATGTCATGACATTTCTGATGACCAAATACATGTGAATTTGAAGAAAATAAACAGAGAAAGAGGGGCAAGTGCCTAATACTGTCCTAAGTACTGATGTGATCACGCCCAGTTTTAAAGATGACCAAACTAAGAGATGTTCATAATGACAGTGATTGGTATTTATTCTTCTAGTGTCAGGCTGGTACCCACAAGCCATTGGACTTGGAGAAGGCAAATAGAACATCAAATACACGCAGACCAAGTCAGACGAGCAGGGTCTCCAACCGAGGGTCTCACCAGGCTACCCTGAAGAATCCAAAATATGATGTGACCACGCCCATTTTTAAAGATGACCAAACAGTTCCAGAGAGGGATTTAAATACATGCATATCCTTTCTATTTTTTAGTTTGCTACAGGGCATGTGCACTGGCCAGAGAAAGAAAGTGAGAAAGTACCCCCCAGGGGGTATGGCCATGCTTCAATCCCTTCTCCACTCTCCTCTCAGGATCTTGGGCACATATGTGTGCCCAGAGTGATTTTCAAGGCACTCAGTCCAGGACTTGAACTATAGGTCAGCCATGTGGAACCCAGTGCCTTAACCTCCACACTCCCTGCTGGCCCTAAATGTGAGAGGCAAGAGAAGCACTCATGTCAGGACCTCGTCACGCTCCCCCAACCTTCCAGCTAGTCAGGAGCCTATATGCCCCATACCTGCATTCGGCATGACCCAGACCAACCAGGCTGGGGATGTGAGCCCACGTCGGCCGCATGGCTTCCAGCACTGCAGTTTAACATGGTACTTCCTGCACCAAGGCGGGGCCCCAGAAAGGTACTGATGTGCCCAAGGTCATATTGCAGTTTGTGGCAAAGACTCAGCAGCCTGTAGCCTTGCCCAGGTCAAGAGGGAGGAGGGGGGGACCAGCAGTTAGCATAATGGCTATGTCACTGGACTCCCACGTAGTCTACCGCAGTTCGAGTCCCAGACCCGGTGGCTTAAACTCACGCCAGGCGCGTGTGTGTGCGTGCCCAAGATCCCGAGAGGAGAAGGGAATGCGGCATGGCAATCCCCCGGGGGGTGATTTCTCACTTTCTGTTTTTGTCTGTCTCAAGAGCGCACGCGCCCTATAGCAAAAACCTCTCCAAAAAAAAAAGAGGGAGGAGGGGAACAGGAGTCAGGTCAGAGTTGTACCAGGGTTGAGTCCAGACACTACCACACTCTGGCCCACAGGCAAGTTCTTGAACCTCTCTGCTTCTCTTTCTACATCTTCAAAGTGTTCTCTGCAGAGCTACTGTGAGGATTCACGAGGTGAGGTACTTCCCGCCTGGCATGCAAAAAGAAGTGATCAAGGGCAGGCAGAATTAGCACTTTCTCATGACAGGTATCGAATGCACCCTCCTGGCTGGCCCCGGGCCCATATTCTGTACTGTACAAATGACAACAGCTCCACACGCTGAGCGACCAGGCCACCCAAGGTCACAGGGCCAGGCGGCAGCCAAGCTGGGACACACTCTCAGGCACAAACGCCTCTACCAGGTCACTCGACTATCTCCCAGGGGCAGAGCAATGTGGAAAAGCCAGAGTGGCTCTGCCCAGTGAGCAGAATCCGCTGCAGGGCCTCCGGCCCAGATCACAGTGTTCCCAAGAACTGGAGGCAATTGCCTAGACCAGCCAAGGCTTACAGGTTGTTTACTTTCCAACAGTTACTGGTTTGGCTAATTAATGCCACATAAAACATAATAGAGGCCATCATTACTCCACAGAAAGGGGGGGCTGGTTGCCAGCAGTCCTATAATAATGGCAGAGGTGGAATGCAATACTGACCCAGTGCGTGCAGCCTGTCTGGTCATTCGCACGTGTGTGATACTACGTGAGTACCTGGCGACACCACTCACTCACAGATAAAGCAATAGCACTCTGCTGGGATTTCCCCAACAACAGATGGCAAATCCTCATTCTGAAGGACCACCACCTGTGACCTTGAGCTAACCTCCTTCTGGCAGCCGCTGACAAACCTCATGGACTAGGCATCAGGTCTGGCACCCACACATCCTCAGCAAACAAATGTAAGATATTAACTGTACAACGCACACACACAGGAAGAGTAATCACATCCTGAGGGTCTGCAGAGAAGTGACTGTTTAAAGGCTAGGTGGGGCCTTGTGCACCCTGCAATGCCAAGAGCGAGGCAATGCTCAAAACAAGGATGGATGTGCAGTGAAGTGAGCCAGGGACCAGCCCAACGTGCTCCCAAGGCCGCATAGCTGGGACAATCAGAGCAACAAATAATGGCACTGAATTTTAGCCCATGGAATTTAAGTATCTATCCATCTTTACTGATATAATAAACAAGAGAATAAATAAATTGGGCCCAGCTGTCGTGGCACAGGGAATACAGAGCTGGAGACCTATGGGAAGGCCCTGAGTTCAGATCCCAGGTCAACCTGAACACACCAGGAACCGACAATCCTGACAAGGATGGCCAGCCCCATAGCAAAGTGGTTTAAGGGAGCCAGATTCCACATGGCTGACCCCAATTTGCATCCTGGCCCCAGTGACTTGAAAAACATGCAGAGTGTGTGTGCAAGGGTGACCAAAATCCCAACAGGATGGAGAAATGGATAAGGAATTATGGTATGACCATGCCCCATTAGGAGGTGCTCTCTCTCCCCCAAGTGCATAAGCCCTCTGGCAAATTTAAATAAATAAATAAGACAAAGAGACAGGACTGACTGTCACAGAGTAGAGGAGACTTGGGAGCCAAAACTCTCCTGTAATGTGGTATCCTAGATTGGATCCTGAAACAGACAAAAGACAGTAGTTTAAAAAATAAATAAATAAATAAAGACTACAGCCAAGTCAATAGGATTATGGCAATGTAATTTCCTGGTTTCAATAATTGGACCGTGGTTATGAAAGACGGTAACATTACGGGAAGCCCAGTAAAAGGCCTGTGGGACTCCCAGCACTGTCTTCGATACCTTTTATTGAGTCTGAACTTAGTCCCTCCTCAGACAAAATGTCCACTCTGGACAGTAGGCCCGACAGGACCCAGGAATCAGCATGCTCATAAGCACCACTGGCCAACTCTAAATCAGAGGCCCTGAACACTTAAAAAGCATTTTTCAAAAAAAGAGCTATCTCTGCTTGCTTATTTCTGACATGAGGAAGAGAAAAGACGTAGCACCTTCAACAGGGTCTCAAGCTGTGATCCACCTGAACCTTCCCAGTCACCCAGTATCTACAGGTTGACCCAGGAACCGAACTCACAATTTTTCACACAAATCCAGACTTGCTTGAGCAGTACATTATAGCTACACCACTGAGCCAGCCCTAAAATGCATTTATTTTTTTGAGAAGTTTTTGCTATAGGGCACGTGCGCTCACCAGAAAGACAGAGAGAAACAGAGAGACAGAAAGCAAGAAATCACCCCCTGGGGGATGGCCACGCCGCAATCCCTTCTCCATTCTCCTCTTGGGATCTTGGGCAGGCACGCACACGTGCCCAGCATGAGTTTAAGCCACTGGGTCCAGGACTCGAACGGCGGTCAACTACATGGGAGTCCAGTGACATGGCCATTACGCTAACTGCTGGTCCCACATAAAATGCATTTTTAAAACTTGATTCGCTCTGAATACTTGGGAATGATCATCCATTTTTCCTACTTTAGCTTATACTTGGTTACCGTTGGTAAAAAAGAAATCACTAGTTTTTGCAGGTTGAAACTATATTCACCTACCCTACTCAATTGAAAGCCTTAATTTCTTTAAAAGAACCATATGAAAGTGTAGATAATCCATTTTATTTACAAAATGGCAAATGCATGTAATTCGACCAAATATAATGGTTCTTGTACATCAACATGCAGAAAACTGAAAGAAAAATGGCCAATGGACATATAAACTGTCAGGTTTTAGCAAGGAAAATACAAAGACATATAAATACATGAAAAGATAGCCAACTTCATTCAGAACAATTACATCATTACCATCTGTGTGTTTAAGATAAAATAGATATGCATCTCTGCTTGTATACGCATGGAAAACTGTAAGGGTGATGGGTAACATTAGCTGCCTCTGAGGAGAACTGGGGCTTGAAGTGTGAATCAACTGAATGCATCAACTTGCCAAAATATAAACTTCAAAAACAGGAATAAGAACAAAAAACACAAACAAATGAAACTCTGCCCTGACAGTTAGTGGGACAAAGGACAGTAAAGAATACAAAACCAAATCTCTAAATAAGGTTAGAACTGTGAGTCACCCTACCTCCCACTCACCTTTAAGCCCTGCCCCTCTATGAAGGCAGGGACTCAGGAAATGAGCACTAGGGGCTGGACTGGGGCAGTCACATAGGGCACATGTGTTCTCCAGAGAGACAGAAAGGGAGAGAGACACAGAAAGTGAGAAAACAAGCCATGAGGTCTGGTACTCAAACCACAGTGGGCCATGCAGGAATCTAGCGCCTTAACCACCACACCACCTGCTGGTGCTCCATATCTCAAATATGGAGAACTCTTACAAATAAGAAAAGGATGAAAAAACTACCTGAAAAATAGATAAATCCCATGAACAGGGAAAAAAGCTATAAAATATGAAAAAAAAAAAAAAAAGGATTGAACATCATTGACAAAATGAATTAAAACAGGAATACCCTCATGCCAGGCATATGTGCAAATACCAAGACCCAACAGACCGGAGGACTAGCACAGCCAGACCCTGTGACGAGTGCTCATCTCTCTGTCTCACACAGACGTACACGCAGGCATGCTCACTCCATCATTAATAAGAAAAGAAAATTAAAACCAAAAATGCACTATATTTTCCCCACAAATTAGCAAAGATGAAAAGTGTTTACATGGGAGGGGGTGGCAGATAGCATAGTGGTTAAGGGCACTGGACTACCACATGGCTGACCACAGTTCAAGTCCCAAAGCTGGCTGCTTGCTTTCTCACTTTCCTTCTCTCTCTCTCTCTCTCTCTCTCTCTCTCTCTCTCACTCTTGCTCTCGCTCTTACTCTGTCCCTCTCTGGTCAAATTTAAATAAATAAATAAAGTTAAATAAAATAATGCTTTAAAAAAAAAGTGTTCACATAGAGCCAGCAGGTGATGTAGTGGTTAAGGTGCTGGATTCCCACATGGCTGACCATGATTCGAATCCCAGACCCAGCGGCTTTAAACTCATGCCAGGTGGATATGCATGCATGCCCAAAATCCTGAGAGGAGACGGGATTGTGGTGTGACCATTCTCTCTGGGGGGGTCAGTTCTTACATTCTGTTTCTCCAGTGAGTACACATGCACTATAGCAAAAAATCTCAAAAAGTACTAATAAAATTAAATTTAAAAATAAATGAAAGTGTTGGCAGTGAGTCAGCAGATATGGAGGGTAAAGCAGCTAGCGCCCACATGGCCTACTCTGTCATTCGAGTTCTGGACCCAGCAGTTTGAAAATCACACCTGATGCGCATGTATGTGTACACAAAATCCAGAGAAGAGAATGGAAGAGGGGGAACCGCAGCATGGCCATCCCCCCGAGGGGGTGATTTCTCACTTTCCCTCCCCCCTTCTTCTCTCTCTCTGGCAAGGATGCGTGCTGGCAGGCCCAGCTGTGATGGCACAAGCGATAGGGCATCACTGCATGGTACTAGAGTCCTGTGGGAAGGCTTCAGGTTCAGATCCTGGGTAGACCTGAACGTGCCAGGTGTACCCACGGGAGTGCCCAAGATTCTGGCTGCAGGAGGCTAGGGTAAGGGAGACAGTGGCATAGCGAGACCCTACCAGGGTATGTGTCTCTGTCTCTGGCCCTCTTTCATGCATGAAAGAAAGAAACTTTTCTTCTTAAAGTGTTAGCAAAGCTAAAGAAAAAGAGACATTTTTCATTAATTCCAAGAAGCTATGCCTCAGGCCCTGAGCTAGGACCAGTGGTGAACAAGATGACCAAGACCTCTGCCTTCTCTTTATATTGCAGGAGTGGGAGAGATGGGGGAGATGATGAGGAGGAAACAGTTATTCTCAAAGTACCAACCGGCAGACTCACCAGAGGGCAATATGGCAGCATTTACCAAATGCCACTCTGACACATTATTTCTAGATATCCTACAGATATTCTCATTCTTGCTTAAGCTCGGATATACGTACACATGGAAGCTCCCTGGAGTGCTGATGTGACTATGAAAAAAATGGAAACAAAACAGATGCTCAAGAGAACAAATTAAGCATCGATACAATGGTAAAATGTTGACAATAAAGACGAGTTTTTATTTTTTTTGGTGTCTCCATTAAGAAAGAAATTGATGCTATTTTGTTTGGGGAAGACAAAATGTAAGCTGTCAAACAGTAGATAGGGATCTGATCTCATTTCTATAAAACAGAAACAGTATATACATTCCTATAAATATATAGGCTGAAACCACATGGGAGGCCTGGGTTCAATTCCCAGTCCAACATCAAGGCCGGGTACACTGGCTCCTGCCTCTGATCCCAGCAACTCAGTGAGGCTGAGGCAGGACGACCATCAGCTCGAGGCTGGCCTGGACACCACGGCCAGGTCCTGTCTGAGAAACACGGAGCTGGCTCCTCGGTGCAGTACGTACCGCTCAAGAGAAGGCAATTCCACATGGGAACCCGGTATCCGTGCCTAGTCAGATCCTTTTGAAAAATCCCAGGCACCTGCACAAGTGCCCAGAATCCTAGCAGGCTGGCAGACCTGTGGAGGGTGCGTCTCTCTGTCCGTCTGTTTCTCTCTCTCTCGTGCCTATGTACACACTATCATAGATAAAGAAAAAAAATTTTTTTAATGAGCAGGGCCATTCTGGAAACGTAGCGGTTAAGGGAACTGGATGCCATATGGCCAACCACTGTCTGAATTGACGCCCTGGTGACCTGAAAAACACACCGGGCACATATACATGCATGCCAGGAACCCAACAGGATGAAGAGACGGAGAAAGAATAGTGGATGACCATGTCCCATGAAGGGAGCTTTCTCCCCTTCACCCTCTCGATTGGCAGGCACACATGCTCTCTGACAGTTTTTTAAAAAATAATTTAAAAATAAAATAAAGAGCTGCAAGTGGTGATGTACACCTACTGTCCCAGCCAGGAGGCTGAGGCAGGAGAAGAGAATCACAGCACAGTAAGATTCTGTAGGGGGGAGGGGGGGATGACAGTAATTATTTTAGTCATTTGGTTTATTCAGGGTAAAAATTAATCTGGAAAGAAAACTTCAGCTATGTAGCAAAGATAACAAAGTAACTAATCCTTTGCCTCATTCCTTAAATTCAAAGTCACTGATATCACTGGGAAATGGAAAAAACATAACTAGGTGTTTACTGTTTGCCACACGTTTGTCATTCACTTCCTTCTCCAGGCAGCCAGAGGAGGCGACCCAGGCTCCTGGAGATGAAGCGATTTCCCTGGAGCTGCAGCTCTCTCGGTTCTAGGAGCACAGAGCTCCCTGGCCGGAGGCTTGTCTCCCTCCCTGGGGTTGCTGTGGGTGGGGAGCAGGCCAGGGGGGTACTAGCAATGGATGCAGGTGCTCTCCGGGAGCCGTTTCCCCTCTCCCTACCTTCACCCAACCTCACCCCCATGCACCCTCCCTGAGAGCCATATGGAGGTACCAGAGGGTAGACGCTGCTCAAGAAAGGCTCAGCCGGGAATCCTGCTGCAGGAACTTGGAGGAACTCACAAGGAAAGAGAAGGAGGGGTGCCTCCCCTTCCAGAACTCACCCTCAACCCTCACAGCTCAACCACTCCCCAGGCTTGCCTACGTTCACCAGATGGGGAGGGTAGGAGAACCTGTGAAATGGGAATCATACATTTTGGAAAGATACTGCAGCATAGGATATCAGGAGGTACTTTATAAATTCTAAACTGCCAAACAGAGAAGTACGGCCCTGAAGGCTGAGGCTCCCACTACCCTCCTTAGCTTAACAGCACCTATCACTGAAGAGTCCAGTTTTGCTGTAATCATAATATTCATTTTTACTCATTTTATTTATTTATTTTAAAATTTTTGCTATATTTGGGACCAGCAGTTGGCGTAATGGCTATGTCGCTGGACTCCCATGTAGTCGATCACAGTTCAAGTCCCGGACCAGTGGCTTAAACTCACGCCGGGCATGTGTGCGTGCATGCCCAAGATCCCGAGAGGAGAATGGAGGAGAAGGGATTGCAGCGTGGCCATCCCCCCTGGGGGATGATTTCTCACTTTCTGTTTCTCTGTCTCTTTTTGTCTTTCCAGTAAGCACACACACCCTATAGCAAAAACCTCTCCCTCACCTCCCCCCCAAAAAAATTGCTATAGGGCAAGTGTACTGCTGGAGAGAGAATGAAGAGAGAAAAAGTGAGAAAGCACCCCCCAGGTGGGAATGATCATGCCACAACCCCTTCTCCTCATGCCCAGGATTTTGGGCACACACAGAGAAAAGCTGTGTTTTTCAAGCTGCCAGGTCTGGACTCGAATCTGTGCAGGTCCTATATTCTTTATTTTTAAGTGGCATTTCAACACTGTCCGCGACGTTACGTCTATTATGTGTCCAGTGAGTAAGGAACAAGTAGAAAAGTTAAGCAGACCTTCCTGCCTTTAATCTGTCTCAGCTACCACCTTCGCTTCTCAGGGATGCAAATCTTGATACTAGAGCCAACTCGGTGTTGATCTCTGAACTGGGTCGAAAAAGGATAAAAACAGTAAAAGAATTCTCAACATCTCAACTCAATGACCTTGTTAAGTAACACAACAGGGTCAGGGAAATTTTCCTCTTTATTAATAGTGAGGTAGGAGACAGGGACTCTAAAAAGGTAGTTAGGGTATGGGCCCAAAATGAAATTAGAAAATGGCTAAGTTTTGAGGTGGAGGCAGTGGTGGCTTAGTAATTGACCTAGACAATATGACTTAGACTTTATAAAATAAAGACTTTTTTAGGTCCCACTACCTTCTAGGGAAAAGATAATGGTTTTTATGGCCTAAGTATTTAGACAAAGAATGTTTTGATTTTGGTATTTGTTTTTAAATTAAGAGAATAATTAGATTTATTTAGTATGTGTTTTTTCCTAAGAGGGAAATACATACACAAGCCCAACCTTGAACCCAAGTCCAGACAAAGCCTTTCCTGACCCACATAAAAATCCCTTGCTACAGTTCTTCCTTGGCAACCCATTTCCCTTCTTGGGAGCTCTTTTTCCTCCCCTCTCTTTTAATAAATTCCCTGCTTTGCTAAACCTACTCTGTGTCCACAGTGCTAGTTTTTCTTGAGCGTGAGACAAAAACCCGTGTCTTACTAGGAGTGTGGGCCCAGTCACCCCTGCGCCATGTTCCTGCGTCAATAGCAATGACGAGTGATTACCCACACCAGGCACTGTTCTCAGTGCTTTTAATGCATGAACTCCTGTTATGCATATGGTAGCACCTACGCTGTAGTAATCTTATCTCCCCCATTTTACAGATGAAGAACTGGAGGCAGAACCGCTAAATGGCACAGAAGTAATGCTGCCAAAGAGAAGTCGAGATCCTACATGGTGGTAGGGGTTTGAATGCCCAGCCCAGTCAGCCTAAAACATGCCAGGCATGCACATGGGTGTCCAGGAA
>NW_006207133.1:5140900-5156731 GCF_000334495.1 Tupaia belangeri chinensis
CGGGTGGCTGTGTGACCAGACCCTGAGGAAAGCATTCATTTCTCTCTCTCAATCTCACTGTCACATGCACTAGTACACTTGCTTATGAATACAGAAAAAATTAAAAAGAATAAAATTGGAGGCAAAGAAAGATGTAAGTGCTTTGCCCATTTAGGGTCCTGGGACATGGTGTGCTCAATTTCACCCTCCTCCACCCCTTTCTTGGTTTAGAACATGGCTTTTCTCTCTTTTTCCTCTCTTCTTACTTGGAGGGGAAAAGTCATTTTTTAACCAACAGTGAATGGATAAAAGTATGCCTATGAAAATTAATTCCTATATTTAAGACTCAAGAGTTGTTTTGATAGAAAATACCAAAGCTTTCTCCTTGCAAGCCTTCTTGCAAAGTGATTTCTTATCTCAAAGCCAGAATGTCCTATACAGATAGCCTGGGGCCTCTCTCTGCTCTCTGATTCCTCCCGTCACCACCTCCACCCACCACCCACTTTATCCCTTCCCTCAGGCTCCAGCCTTCAATAAGATCTGTCCACAATGACCTTTGGCCACTGACAAAGAGCTTGTTTGGAAGTTTGCAAACCTCTGAACAGCAGTTCACCCCTTAGAAGGATTTTTTTCAGAAGAAGAGAATATACTTTGTTTTTCAAACCACTTTCACCATATACAGAACTAGCCAGTGGGCGTCCATATGAAACACACCTTGCCCAGTGCTTTAAATGTCTTTTTGATTTACAGAGACAGCATACCGTACATGTTTGCAGAGAACTTTAAACACATCATTAAAGAAGAGGTATGGGATGGCCACATATAAATCACACAACAAATACCACAGAGCTAAATGCACACATAAAACATTTAAGGACAGACTCTGATTAACCTGATTAACTGACAGACTCTGATTAACCTAAGAGATCTTAATTGAATAAGGTGTCAAAATTACTCTTTTAAATCTGGTCCTGTGGTATAGTAGTTAAGCACTGTGCAGAGGAAGCCAGACACCACAGGGCCAACCAGGAATCAAGTCCCAGTCTCAGTGTCTTACACACTGGGCACATATGTGTGTGCCAGGATCCTGATACGACAGAAAACTGGAGGAGGACTGCCATGTGACCAGGCCCCGCTAGGGGGTACTTTCTCTCTCTTTTTCTCATACACATACCTTCTGGCATACTTTTTAAAAATTACTTTTTAGGGGCCAACAGGTGCCATGGTGGTTGGGGCGCTGGACTCCCACATGGCCAACCACAGTTCAAGTCCCAGGCCTGGTGGCTTGCTTTCTCACATTCCCTCTCTCTCTGGTCAAATTTTAAAATAACTTAAAAAAACATAAAAATGAAATAAGTTGGGACCAGCAGGTGGCGAGGTGGTTAAGGTGCTGGACACTCCCACAAGGCTGACCACGGTTTAAGTCCCAGACCTGGAGGCTTGCTTTCTCACTTTTCCTCTCTCTCTCTTTACCTATGTCTCTCTCTCTGGTTAAATTAAAATAAATGAATGAATAAATAAAATTAAATAATTCTTTCTAAAAAAAATTAAGCAATTCTTTTCTTAAATTAGTAAAGGCCTATTTTGTCACATGACATAGAGATATTCTTTTTTTTTTTTTTTTTTTTGAGAGGTTTTTGCTATAGGGTGCGTGCACTCGAAAGAAAGACAGAGAGAGACAGATATAGAAAGTGAGAAATCACCCCCCGGGGGGGATAGCCACGCTGCAATCCCTTCTCCTCCATTCTCCTCTCGGGATCTTTGGCACGCACGCACATGCGCCTGGAGTGAGTTTAAGCCACTGGGTCCGGACTCGAACTGCAGTCAGCAACATGGGAGTTCAGCAACATAGCCATTACGCTAACTCCTGGTCCCAAGGAATAGAATTCTTACATAACACACACTAAAAAAGCTATCCCAGGGGAACAGCAGATAGCGTAGCAGTTATATCACTGGACTCCTACAAGGCCAAACTGCAGTTCGAGTCTGAGACCCAGTAGCTTGAAAATCACGCTGGCTGCATGTGCATATGTGCCCAAGATCCCAGGAGGAGAATGGAAGAGAAGGGATTGCGGTGTGGCCATCTCCCTAGTGTGTGTGTGTGTGTGTGTGTCTGGTGAGCACATGCACCCTAAAGAAAAAACCTCTCCTAAAACAAAACAAAACAAAACTATCCATACAGCATTATTTACTTATTTGTTGGCAAAGGATACATATGCTGGCCAGAAAGAAACAGAAAGAGGGAGAAAGCGCTCCCCTCCACAACGGAATGTGGTTCTGCTGCAATCCCAGCTCCTCCATTTCTTCATCCTTTTGCGATTTAGGGCAATGCACACATATATGCCCAAGCTGCCAGGTCTGAGATTCAAACCACACAGTTGGCCATGTGGAATCTGCATCTGCCAACCATCAGGGGACAGGCTGGCCCCAGTATAGTATTATAGATAATAGCAAACACATAAATAAAAACAAGAGAAAAATGGAAATAACATCTTCTTTCTTTTTTCCTGAAAATTTATACTATCAAGGGATCAAGCTTAACACGGGGGGGGGGGGATAAATATTTGAAAGACAGACATGACTCACCCTACTGGTCATCCATTCTATTATGGGAGAAGGACAGTAAAATAATTACACTGGGACCAGCAGTTAGCGTAATGGCTATGTCGCTGGACTCCCATGTAGTCGACCACGGTTCGAGTCCTGGACCTGGTGGCTTAAACTCACGCCGGGCACATGTGCGTGCATGTCCAAAATCCTGAGAGGAGAACGGAGGAGAAGGGATTGCGACGTGGCTATCCCCCCTGGGGGGTGATTTCTCGCTTTCTGTCTCTCTGTCTCTCTCTGTCTGGCGAGCGCACGCATCCTATAGCAAAAAAAAAAAAAAAAAAAAAAAACCTCCCCCCCCAAAAATAATTTCACTGTACATTTTGCTCTAGCAATTATGATAATATTCTATCCTAAATAACAAAAGGAAAGTGAAATAATATTTTAATAATAAATGTTAATACAAGAATAGCATGTACAACAAAACCAAGAAACAATCGTGTAAAGTGTATGATTTCATCAATATTATAGTAATACGAGCAAGTCTCAATGGCTATAAAATCCATTGAGAAGAATAAATTATTGAAAATGGCCAAGACAAATAATGAGTGAACACATGGAAGGGGTTATGGAGTAGTGTAGCACAATAAAGACTGCTGGCAACAATTTAATGCATATTTTCAAATAACCAGTAGAGTGAATTTCCAATGTGCACAACACAGAGCAATTACAAACGCTAGAGATGGTAAAATGCTTCCTCTCTTGGTGGTCTGAATACCTCACGCCATACACATTCTTGAAAAGTCACAGCGTACTTCACAGAGATGTACAACTATTATATGTAAATCAGAAATTACCACACAAATTATTTTTAAAAATATACTGAAGGACTTAAAGTCTCAAATAGGAAGAAATATTTCAAAGGTCAGTAATTAGTTCAATGAGGAATGGGGTGAGTACTCATAAACAGAGGTAAGGAAAAAGTACTCACACAATGGTCAGTTTCTGGCCTAATATTTACAGCACGGTTATTGAGGGTCCAGCCCGTGGCACAGTGGTAACATGACGCTCTGCGAGGTGGTTCAGCACATGAAGGTCTGGGGTTCGTGGACTACCAGTGGCCTGGTGGTTAAAGGAGCCAGATCCCATGTGGCCAACTGTGCAATCTGAATCTCAACCTCAGCAACCTGAAAAACACACCAGGAGTGTGTGTCTGTGTGTGTGTGTGTGTGTGTGTGTGTGTGTGTGTGACTAAAATTCAGACAGTGTGGAGAAGGGTTGTGGTAGGATTGTGGCATGACCATGCCCCACTGGGGGGTGCTTGCCTCCTCTCCCTCTCTGTGGTGGGGGTACATGCCCTGGCTTATATTAAAAACTAACTAAATATATAGAAACAAGGTCTCTAATTAAATTAGAGGGTTTTTTTTTTTCTTTATTCATTAGAGGGTGTGCACACACAAAATATAAAGAGAGAAATGAGCACCCTCCACAGAGTCTGGTCACAGAGTGACCCCTTTCCTCCAAGTCCTCCAGCCTATATTGGTCACTCATGCACATGTCTGGGGTGTTTCAGGCAGAACAGGCCAGGGATTCAAGCTACAGTCACCATAGGAGACCCAGCTTCTCCTGAGCAGTGCGTTACCACTGCGCCATGAAGCCGGCCCAAGGGGGGATTTTAATTTTGTTTTTTCTTTTAATTTTTTTCCTTTTATTTTGGTAAACCATCCCAATTTTCTGTAACAAATACACGTTGCCTTAATAATCAGAATATAATTGTTAAAATATCTGAAATAAATGTACCAAATTAATACAGGATGATGAGACCATAGGGCTAACATTTTTCTCTCTTTTAACAAATCTATTGGGCAAAGTTATTGGGTCATCAAGAAAGTCATGATGCATTTTTGCATAGAAAAACAGAAAAATACATCATGATTTTTCTGACAACCTAATACACTGAGCAAGAGAATAAACTTCTAAAATTTTATTTAATTCTATGATTTTTTTTAGTCTGGTTTACTTTGTTTAACATTAAATCTTTTATATGAGAATAAACTTTAAACATCACCTAATTTCTTTGTTTTAATTGCCAAAGGGTGCACATGCTCTCCAGAGACAGAGAGAGGGAATCCCCGTCACCACCACCACCAAATGGGGCATGGTCCTGTCACAATCCTTTCCTCCATTTCTCCGTCAGGACTTCGGGCATGCACATGCCCAACATCTCTTTCAAGCCACCGGGGCTGGGATTCAAACCACTGTCGGCCATGTGGGATCCAGCTCTCGATGCACTACACTACCAGACTGGCCCTATTCATGTTAAAGTTAAGAAAACAGAGGCCCTCAGAGGAAAGAATCTGCTCAAGGATGCACTGGTTGGTAGCGTCTGACTTCTCTGACAAAGAAAAGAAGCCATTCCACCAACGTGCAGACACACACCAGTAGGTATTCTTTCACCTGGCCATGTCACCTGCCATCAATGGCTGTCGACTTTGCAGAGGCTCATAGGTCTCAGGGTCAGAGCCAGGCACCCCCACAGCTGACCCCACTCAGCTTAGTAAAACCAACTGAAATCAACAGAGCTGCCCGTGGGGCTAAGGTGTCACCCTCCACTGAGCCATGGCAGCACAGGGAGGGGGTATTTTCATCCAGAGGCAGACATACAGCTGCTGATTCTGAGCTAAAAGCTTGGCCCAGAAGCTGTCAAGTTCAGCAGAGGAGAGTTTGATGATCACGTTGGACTTCCACCCGCAACTTGCTCCCCAAATGGAGGAGTCAAAGTTCTACAGAGAGGAGAGAGCACATGGAAGACAAACCACTGCTACACTACAGCTCCCCTGCAAACCACACATGTGGTCCTACAGAAACCACGGTGATCTCCCATCCCTCTGCTCTTCCCATTATAGAACGGGGGTGAATCCACCTGCTGCCTGTCAGGGTGTTGAGGTGCAATAAACACATACAGACAGAAACCACAAATGCCCTCTGCCTTCGCTCAGGACACCAACCCACATGTTCTGGTGATGAGAACAACCACTATCATCCTGGCACGTACACCTGCAGTCTGTTTTTTTTTTTTTTTTAATTTTGCATGTGCCCTTGCCAGAGAGACAGAGAGAGCAAAAAAGAGGGAAAATGAAAAGTCAACCCCTCTGAGGGATAGTTATGCCACAATCCCTTCTCCTCCATTTCTTCTCTCAGGATTCTGGGGTCACACATGCACCTGGCACATTTTTTCAAGCCAGCAGGTCTGGGACTTCAACCAAGCAGTCGGCCACGGTGGGGGGTGGGGGGTCCAGCCACTTTAACCACCATGCTTTGGTCTCCCCGTCTTCAGTATGTTAAAAGTCATAACATTATACTTCTCATTCTACACATGAAAGCACTGAGGCCCAGAGGGAAAAAGGCATCGGCTGTGGCGGAATAGGCAGTAGGGCGCCACTGCGTGAAACTGGAGTCATATGAGAGGCCTCAGGTTCTGATCCCACCTACCTGAACAGGTCGGGTACCTGTGATCCTGGCTAACTGGGAGGTGTGGGGCAACCATGGCATGTCAGCACACTCAAGGGTCCCTTCCACTCTCTCAGAAGAAATAAATGGAATTTTAAAAACGAAATTTAAGGGACCAGCAATTAGCATAATGGCTATGTCACTGAACTCCCATGTAGCCGACCGCGGTTTGAGTCCCAGACCCAGTGGCTTAAACTCATGCCAGGTGTGTGTATGTACATGCCCAAGATCCCGAGAGGAGAATGGAAGAGAAGGGATTGTGGCATGGCCATCCCCAGTGGGGGGTGATTTCTCACTTTCTATCTCTCTCTGTCTTTCTGGTGAGCGCATATGCCCTATAGCAAAAAATAAATAAAAATAAAAATACCTCTCCAAAAAAAAAAAGAAAGTAAAAAAAAACCTCCAAAGTCCTTTTTCCTCAGGACACAGTGAGCAATCCTGTCCCTATTGTCACACAGGACTTCCATCTAGCTTGTGTGGGCCCAGCCTTGCATTGTGCTAGGGAATGTGCCGGTCTTTCTACTACCACCAGGTACAGCTCAAGAAAGGACAGCAGGGAACCAGCAGTTAGCGTAATGGCTATGTCGCTGGACTCCCACGTAGTCGACCGCGGTTCGTGTCCTGGACCCAGTGGCTTAAAACTCACGCCGGGCACGTGTGCGTGCGTGCCCAAGATCCCGAGAGGAGAATGGAGGAGAAGGGATTGCGGCGTGACCATCCCCCCTGGGGGGTGATTTCTCGCTTTCTGTCTCTATGTCTCTCTCTGTCTGTCTGGCGAGCGCACGCGCCCTATAGTGAAAATCTCTCAAAAAAAAAAAAAAAAAAAGAAAGGACAGCAGACATGGTGCACCAAAGGAAAGAAACCGCTCAAGCTATGCCCACAGAAAGCACTGGTCATGGTCCCAGTAAATAGTGATAACGGCTACCAATCACTGAGCCACATGAGGAACGTGACACAGGACACCCAGGTTTGGCCTGCACTGTGACACTACAGCTGATGTTTCCAATTTTCAGATGAAGACACTGAGACTCAAGGAGGTCACATGAGCAGGAAGTGGAACTTTAGCCTGTGCTACTTCACCAGTCGCCTCACCAACTGTGACAATGTAAAGAGCCCCCCCCGGGGGGGTCTTTCACATCTATTCACCATGTTTCTGGGCAGTCGCTCCACCCCTCAGTTCCACCCTGGCCCGGAGTCCCAGCACTACCTTGATTGAGGTAGGTCAGTGTCTCTTCGTGTAGCTTCACAGCTGGGGATGTGGCAGCACACAACACATACTGCAGGGGTGGCAGGCGGGCCTCATTCTCGGGGGACAGCTGGGGCTCCTCCTGCTTGAAGATGGGTAAGGCGAGCACATCACTGCAACACACAGAAGAGGCAGTCAGGAGCGGGGCCTGAGGGAGCCCTTCCACAAGGATAAAGCGAACTTGGAGTGAGGGACGCAGACCACCGGTACCAAGGGTGGTACGACATGGAAGCACATGGCAGATCGCCTGTAGTACCAGTTAAGGAGCTGGAGTCCACTTGGCTGACCATGGTTCAAATCTGGGCCCTGGTAGCTTAAAAAAACACACAGGGCACATGTGCATGCCAAAATCCTGATCAGATGGAGAAATGGAGATGGGCTAGCAGCATGATCACGCTCCACTCGGGGGTGCTTTCTCCCGCTCCCTCCATCTCTCTCTGGCAAGAGTACATGCCCTGTTATCTTATCAAGTCACAGAGATAAAACTGCTAAGTCAGATCTCTGGAAACTGCCCTGACAGAGAGTAGCAGAAATGACAAGACCTTTAGAAGTCATTTGGTTTCCATCTATGAGAGACTACTCATGAAGTCTTGCTTTCAGAGTAAGAATCTGAGCAAGAGTTACTTTTCAATCCATGAGTCTAGTTTTTGTTTGTTGGTTTTATTTAATTTTTGTTTGTTTGTTAATTGCAAGAGGGTACATTCACTCATAAGAGACAGGAAGAAAGAGAGAAAATGCATCCCAATGGTCACACCACAATCTCTTCTCCATTTCTCCATCCTGTTGGAATCTGGAGCACGCAAGCATGTGTGTCCCGCATGTTTTCCCAAGGTGCTCAGGCGAAGATCTGAACCATGACGAGCCATGTAAGATCTGGCTCCCCTTACTGGGTTGGTCCCAACATTTCTAATGAGTCACTTTTTCAGACTAATGCAACTAGGCCTTGGGACTCAGTAAACTATGCAAATGCAGACACTGTTTGCTTCACTCATCCAGGCTGAGACATCCTAGTGTCCCTTCTAAAAAGGACAACTACCTGATAACCCCTGTTTTAAGGGTCATAGTAATCTCTTTGGAATGCAAAACGAGAAGGAAGGACCTTGGTTTCTATTCAGTTTTCTTATCCAAATGGAAAATCTTGGGACACTGAAAGATTCTTCTCTTCTACCTCTAAACAACCCCCCACTACCACCATATCAAAAGAAAGAAAAAAAAAAACAACCTCCCTTCAGTCTGTGACTGAAGAACTTGAGGACGTATTTTGTTAAATGCCCTCCTAAGAGACAAATCCTGGGAAACACCAAAGACCTGAAAGCAGGAAAGAGGAGCTGGTTTTTTTTGTTTTTGTTTTTGTTTGTTTGTTTGTTTTTTTAATTTGCTATAGAGAAAGTGAGAAAGCACCCTCCCTGGGGAGGGGGATGACCACACCTCAATCTTTTCTCCTCTATTCTCTCTGTATTCGGGCACTTACGCACACATGCCTGGGTGTTTTATTCAGGCCACATGGTCAGGACTTGAACCCACAAGCTGGCTATGTGGGATCTAGCTGCCTTGACGACCATACCCCCTGGCTGGTCTGAGACTAGCTTCTGAAGATCTCTAAATTATGAGCAATACCAAATAGGTGCCAAAGAAGTGCTAGTGCCTTTATCTTGATAAACCTCCTCCCTTTGTGGGTCCGAGGTTGTGAACTGGCTTAGCCGACCCCACTTCACTGTATAAACAGTCATCAGTACAATCTGTTCCTCGAACATCATAAACCAGCGTCTGTAAAACACAAACCCAGCACACACCCCAACAGTATCTAACCAATTCTCCAGAGGAAAAATCAGGCTTTGGGCCCAACCAAAAAGCCCGTCCTGTGTGAGCCTCCCCCTGCCACCTCAGATGCCCAAAATGCAGGGCCGTCTTGGCTCCCGCCACACGACACATTTATTTCTCTCCCACATCGGGGATCCTCCCAGCTCCTGTGGTTATCTAGGAACGGGGCTGGAGCAGGCAGGCCTGCCCACTTGTGGATTGCATAATTCCATGTTTGCCCAGACCATGTTAAGTTAATAATCCATGGGCTGTTGCCCTTAAATAAAAAAGAAAGAGGGGGGGGGTGGTAAGAGCCATCACTCAACAGTAACTTGTTTCAAGCCTGGCACCCTTATTTGCCAAGGAATAAAAGTCACGAGAACATCAAACAAAATAGGAAGAAGGGAGTAAAGGCCACCACCCTGGTGAGGCCAGGCAGCTCGTCGGAGTTGTGCAGAGTGAGGAAACATCCAGAAATAAAATACAGAGAACGGATCCTTCTAGAGTCTGGGGGCCAAAGGCAGCTCCCACCTTGGCCTTCCCCTCTGTAAGGAAAAATCCCCCAGTTCGGAAAAGTGAAATGAAGAATGCAGACCATCTTTACAGAGTTCCCCAAAAGACCACAAAATGGCTTTAGAGCACCTTCACCCCTCACCGCCACCTCTACCCTCCTCCCTGGAGACAATAACAAAATCCTAAAAGGTATCGGGTTTTCCAGACAAATTTCCATCACGCAGGCGTCAAAACTGCACCTCCCAGGCAACCAGAGAACTAGTTCCTGACAGGATGGCACTGTATGTACCTAGAAGTTTCAAATACACTTAACCTCAACTCAGGGTCACCTTCGAATGCACTTTCAAGTTACCGCAACAGGGTTAATGGCCACAAACTAATGTTGGGAGGTAACTACAACTAACTGCAAAAGTGCAGCACAATGAGAACCTACGCCGGTGTAGAATTTCTTGGTATGTGGACGCACACAATCTTTTGAGAGGGTTTACATCCCTTCCCCAGTGGGCTTCTGAGAGCAGCTCCCCTCTGGTAACACCTCATAACCTGCCCAAGGAAGGCGGTCAGGAGACCTACACCCTCTCCTACTAATTTCCCTCTCCTACCACTCCGGTGAGTAAAAACCAGCAAATAATAATACATCAGTTAAACTCCCATCCCTCTGCCTTCTAAAAGGGAGATGCCTCAGGAAAGGCATAGTAGGCAAAAACCTATCAGAAGCCAGGAAGGACAAGTAACTACGAGGTTAAGTCCAAACAGGAATTTCCTGGGGCCAGAACAAGCACTAAGAGTGGCTCTGGCTTTGGGGCTGTCGGTGCCTGTGACTCTGGCCTCGCCATCGTTCCCGGAGCCCGTATCCAATGCCCTTTGGGTTAAATTAGGCACATTTAGCAAACTGTGACACGATGGAAATAAGGCAAGCCAAAGCTGGTTCTGGCGAGTTCCGAAAGTAAAATGACTGGTAGTACCTGGTCAGCTGCAGAACAAGGAAAACTTCACCCTGGAGAACTGAAGCGAACGGGGTGCTTTGTCCTAACAAGGGGACTGCGGACAACTCCGCAAAACAGGCAGCCCGACTACCCCTCCAGGAACACTGGCCAAAGCCCGAAGGAAGGAGGAAGACTTCCATCGGGGCCCCAGGCACACGCACGAAAGATCACCTAGGAGGAGGGAGCCCCCTTCCCCTCCCGACCCACCACCTCGGGTCCTGGAAGCTGGAGCGCAGGTCCACCCGCCCTGGCGGACGAAGGGCACAGCAGAGGGCGCGAGGCTTGGAAGGGGTCCCGGCGGAGAGGGGCAAGAAGAAGGGGACTGACTTTCCCGGGACAGGGACCTTCCCGGACAGGGACCTCCCTAGGACAGGGACCAGGCTGACAGCAGGAACTTGCTCTACTTTCTCCGACACAAGCCTGGGACAAGAGCGACACGGAAGCGAACGGACCGGGAAGGTTGCCGCTAACAGGTGCGCGCCCCACGGCCGCCGGGGGTGACCCGGGAGGAGCCCTCGCGAGCATCGGGCTCCGCGCGCCTATCCCCCGGGAGGGCTGGCGCTTTGGGCCGCTCCAGGGGTCTGTCGGTCAGTCCTCAAATGGGACTTTGGGCGTGCTTCGTTCCCTAGGCCCCCAAAGGGCGACAGCGCTCCTCTCCCCGCAGTGCGAGGTCCGACAGCGCCAGCCCGCGACTCCAGTCCGAGCCCCGGGGCTGCGGCCGTCTGGCCCGGGCGGAGCGCGAGGCCCTTACCGCAGGTAGCTGCCGGAGCTGTGCTGGTTGTAGTGCTCGGGCTGCGTGTGCCAGAACAGCATGGCTAAAGCTGCGGGCGCGCCGGGCCGGGCGGGCAGCAAGCGGAGATGCGGACCGCACCGATCTCCGGCGGCCACCTGAACGCCGCGCTCCGAACCCGCGGTGTCGCCGGCCTGGTACATTTATGGGCGCCGGGGGGGCGGTGCTGCAGCCGGCTCCGCCCCCCAGGCAGCGCAGAGGGGAGGGCGGCTCCCGGGGGCGCACCTGGCTGACCGCTGCGGGCGAGGCTTTCCCGGGAGCCAGCGCACTTCCAAAGCGGCCAGACAGGAGGGGGCGGCGTGGCCGCCAGCTGAGGCCAGGCCCCTCGGAGAACCAGACTCAGGTCGAAGTCCCCTGGCCTCACGCGTCTCCTGGGCTCTCTGCCCTGCACTCTGCCCAGATCTAGATCCCCAGGGTTCTGTGGCTGGCTGTCAGGGACCGGGACCCAGGCATCTGTCACCTTACCTTCCTCTTATTTTTTCATTGTATTTGACACTCTGCCTTCATGACATTTGTCATTTTCACTTGCGTATTGATCCTCTTTCCCACTAGTATATAACTCCAAGAGGGCAAGGTCTGGGCTATCCCACTCCCCTATTATCCCTGCTGCCTAAAATGGTGCTTCCACCTCACAGAAGCCATTCGAAATGGTCATGGAAAATTGCATATTATGAAAAAAACTAATCATGGATTTTTTAAAAAATTGCACCAAAATAAACTTGTACATTAATTCCATTTTTCCATTAACTTGTTAGGTCTCCTGGTGGCTAAGTGCTCAATAAATATTTGTTGAATAAGTATGAATAAAAGGACTTCACCAAGGGAATAATCCCTGAAGGCTTCCTGGAGGAGAAGATATTGAGCTTAGGCCTGACAGCGGCAGAGGAAGCCTCTGTAGGGGCATCTGGAGGGAAGGGGGTCCAGGCAGGGGCTGCAGGAAATGCCAAGGACAGGAAGGCAGACCACTTCTGCATGGAAGTGGACTGCTAAGGAGATGATGCACAAGAGTGGGGTGGCACAGATCACAGAGAGCCTGGCTAGCGGGGCAAGGAGCTAGGATTTTATTCTAAGTATGCTTTTTTATTTTTAGAGAGATTTTTGTTCTAGGGTATGCGCACTCACTGGACAGACAGAGACAGAGATAGAAAGCAAAAAAACACTCCCCCAAGGGGGATGGCCATGCCACAATCCCTTCTCCTCCATTCTCCTCAGGATCTTGGGCATGCATTCATATGCATCTGGTGTGAGTTTTAAGACGCGGGTCCAGGACTGGAACCATGGTCAACTACATGGGAGTTCAGTGATATAACCATTACACCATCTGCTGGTCCCTCTAAGTATGTGGTTTTTTTGGTTTTTTGTTTGTTTGGTTGGTTGGTTGGTTGGTTTTTTGCAAGAGGTTTTGACTATAGGGCACGTGTGTACGCTATGTTTTAAGCAGAGAAGTTACACCTATTTTTTGGGGGAGGGGAGAGGTTTTCGCTATAGGGTGCATGCGCTCGCCAGACAGACAGAGAGAGACAGAGAGACAGAAAGCGAGAAATCACCCCCCAGGGGGGATGGTCACGCCGCAATCCCTTCTCCTCTCGGGATCTTGAGCACGCACGCACACGCGCCTGGCGTGAGTTTTAAGCCACCGGGTCCGGGATGCGAACCATGGTTGACTACGTGGGAGTCCGGTGACATAGCCATTATGCTAACTGCTGGTTCCCTACATCTATTATTTTCCTTTTGAAAGGGTCGTTCTGGCAGCAGTATAGACAGTAGGTTGTGGAGTGGGGTGTGGATGGGGGAGTGGAGTTTTGTGGAGCCATGGCCCTTATCCAAATGGTGGCTCCCAGAATGTGCCACAGCTCCTGGCACAGAGGAGGTTGATGTTCTGTCCCTGAGTATTAATCCAAAGGAAGTTCCTTGGAGCCCTCCCATCTGGAACTCCCAGCTCACCCAAGCTAGATATAGGCCACTCTGCTGTCCCTGCCCCACCCCTGCTGCCACACCTGGGAAGCCACTCCCTCTGAGCAGCCCTCAAGGACTCTTGCCTCCCCACTGCTCTTCTGCCCTCAGATACTGGTCGTGTGGTCAGCAGACAGCCCCCAGCCGTCAGCCCTGCTGCAGTGCCTCAGGTGCAGGCAGCAGCCTCGCCCAGGGCCGTGCCCGTCTGGATGGTCCACATGCCAGTGGCTATAAAAGTCTTGCCATCCCTGCCCAGCTGGTACTGAAGGGACTCTCCATGGAGACAAAACTGCTCAAGGTATCCCTCAATCTCTCCTGCTTCTCTCCTGCCCCTGGTTCAGGTGTTAATCCCAAGGAACTTCCTAATAAACATTCTGAGCACTAAGTCTCATATCAGGGGCTATGACCAGCACATCATTTAAATGAGAGGTAGGTCAGGTGGTTTGGAAAAAAGACACTCTTTGCTGGCTTTGTTCTGGAGTTCTTTTTTAAATTATTACTTAGACAAGGTCTTGGTCTCTCATGACACTCCTGCCTCAGCATCCTGAATGGTGGGTCCACACCCCTTCACCCAGCTCCCATCCAGAAGTTCTAACAAGAGAGACCAGCAGGTCAACAGCAATCATGGTGCAACATGATCAGGAGAGTTGAGGCTGCTCTGACAACAGGAGGAACTGGAGCTCCCCAGGGTCCCCAGGGCAGCGGCGTCTCCTAGGGCATGGTAGACGGAAGGTAAGCCACCTGTGAAGTGGAGACGAGTCTGTCCAGCGGGCATGCAGCATGTGCAAAGGCCTGGAGGAAGGGAATGGGTCAGAGGGAGAGAAAGATGACAAGGCTCGGATCTGGGTTTGCCGCTGAGCTCCTGCAGATCTGTGACCCCGGGTGGGGTATATTGGCCCCGTGCTGCATCTCCCATCGAGAGATGGCTTCTACAAGGAGACTGCAAAAAGTTTTCATGGAGGGCCAGCCAGTGGCCTGGTGGTTGAGGTGACTGAATCCCACGTGGCTGATTGTGTGGTTAGAGATCCAGATTCAGCAGCCCGAAAAACACACTAGGCACTTGGGCATATGTGTCCAAAATCCCAAGTGTTCTCGAGAACGAAGGAGAAGAGATTGTGGTGGAGCCATCTTCTGTGAGGGGTGCTTTCTCTCTCTCTCTTTCTTCCAGTAAGTACACACACCCTAAAGAAAAAAAAAAAAAGAAAAAGAAAAAGAAAAAAGCTTTCATAGAAAATGCATGTTAGGAAGAAACTATGTATGCATTTCTCTCCCCCACTCATTTTGATTGTTTGTCAAAATGACAAACAATCCCTTCTGCTCCACTCTCCTCTTGGGATTTTTGAGCACACATGCACATGGGTCTGTAGTGATTTTTCAAGCCGCAGGGTCCAGGACTCAAACCATGCAGCTGGCCATGTGGGATCCAGCATCCTAACCTCTCCAACACCTGCTGGCCTCTGTATCTTCATTTCTGATCCCAGTTTCTCCACCAAGAAAAAAGAGTAGCTTTTCTAAGATCAGACAAAGCCTGGCATGTAAGACTTACTAGTCCTGCACCAAGCTCAGTTTCTGGGCTTTGACAAAAGCACGTAATGAAGGCACAGAGGGGGAAACAGCGAAAGGCGGGGGATGGAAATTCTCTCTGTTATAAGGACAATTTTCCTGTAAATCTAACATTATTCTAAAACATAACGATAACTTTTTTTTTGAAAGTTAGTTGCTGGAGGGGCCAGCAGGTGGCATGGTGGTTAAAACACTGTACTCCCACATGGTCAACTGTGGTTCAAGTCCCAGACCTGGAAGCTTGCTTTCTCACTTTCCTTTTCTCTCTCTCTCTCTGGTGAATGCCCTATAGCAAATTAAAATAATAATAATAAATAAAAGAAAATAAATAATTCTTTTTAATTAAAAACTTGATAAAACACAACGATTTCTTTTTCCGAAAGTTTCTTGAGGGGCTAGCAGAACGTTTAAAGGACTCCCACATGGTCAACTGCAATTTGAGTCCTGGGCCTTCTATTTTATTACATAAAATCAAACAAATAATTATTTAAAAAGAAAGGTTCTTGAAAGGGAACTCTTTAACTCTATTGACAGGGATGTAAATTAGTATGTTCATTATGGAAAACAGCATAAAAGGGCCAACTGGTGACCTGGTGGTTGAGATGGCTGGATCTCACATGGCCAGCTGCATGGTCCAGGTCCTGGGCCCAGTGGCTTGAAGAATCTGCTGAGCGTGCATGTGTGTACCCGGGGTCCTGAGGGTACGGAGAAATGGAGGAAAAGGAATTGTGGCATGACCATTTCCCATGGTGGTGCTTTCTCACTCCTCTCAGAAAAATTTATTTTAAAAGACAAAACAGTATGGGAAACCAGCAGTTAGCGTAATGGCTATGTCGCTGGACTCCCATGTAGTCGACCGCGGTTCGCGTCCCAGACCCGGTGGCTTAAAACTCACGCCGGGCGCGTGTGCATGCGTGCCCAAGATCCCGAGAGGAGAATGGAG
>NW_006207133.1:5159404-5163920 GCF_000334495.1 Tupaia belangeri chinensis
CTTTTTAAACAAGAGAGAGGAAAAGAGAAAGGGAGAGAGACAGAGGGTAGGTGTTTTTGACAAGATCTCTGTCATGATCCTTTTGCCTCCGTTTCTCTGTTAGCTAATATTAAAAGCATCCAGGGACCAGCAGTTAGTGTAATGGCTATGTCACTGGACTCCCATGTAGTCGACTGCGGTTTGTGTCTTGGACCCCGGTGGCTTAAACTCACACTGGGCGCGTGTGCGTGCGTGCCCAAGATCCCGAGGGGAGAATGGAGGAGAGGGGATTGCAGTGTCGCCATCCCCCCTGGGGGGTGATTTCTCAATTTCTATCTCTCTGTCTGTCTGGTGAGCACACACGCCCTATAGCAAAAACCTCTCCAAAAAAAAAGAAAAAGAAAAAGAAAAAAGCTTTCATAGAAAATGCATGTTAGGAAGAAACTATGTATGCATTTCTCTCCCCCACTCATTTTGATTGTTTGTCAAAATGACAAACAATCCCTTCTGCTCCACTCTCCTCTTGGGATTTTTGAGCACACATGCACATGGGTCTGTAGTGATTTTTCAAGCCGCAGGGTCCAGGACTCAAACCATGCAGCTGGCCATGTGGGATCCAGCATCCTAACCTCTCCAACACCTGCTGGCCTCTGTATCTTCATTTCTGATCCCAGTTTCTCCACCAAGAAAAAAGAGTAGCTTTTCTAAGATCAGACAAAGCCTGGCATGTAAGACTTACTAGTCCTGCACCAAGCTCAGTTTCTGGGCTTTGACAAAAGCACGTAATGAAGGCACAGAGGGGGAAACAGCGAAAGGCGGGGGATGGAAATTCTCTCTGTTATAAGGACAATTTTCCTGTAAATCTAACATTATTCTAAAACATAACGATAACTTTTTTTTTGAAAGTTTCTTGAGGGGCCAGCAGGTGGCATGGTGGTTAAAACACTGTACTCCCACATGGTCAACTGTGGTTCAAGTCCCAGACCTGGAAGCTTGCTTTCTCACTTTCCTTTTCTCTCTCTCTCTCTGGTGAATGCCGCAAATTAAAATAATAATAATAAATAAAAGAAAATAAATAATTCTTTTTAATTAAAAACTTGATAAAACACAACGATTTCTTTTTTCGAAAGTTTCTTGAGGGGCTAGCAGAACGTTTAAAGGACTCCCACATGGTCAACTGCAATTTGAGTCCTGGGCCTTCTATTTTATTACATAAAATCAAACAAATAATTATTTAAAAAGAAAGGTTCTTGAAAGGGAACTCTTTAACTCTATTGACAGGGATGTAAATTAGTATGTTCATTATGGAAAACAGCATAAAAGGGCCAACTGGTGACCTGGTGGTTGAGATGGCTGGATCTCACATGGCCAGCTGCATGGTCCAGGTCCTGGGCCCAGTGGCTTGAAGAATCTGCTGAGCGTGCATGTGTGTACCCGGGGTCCTGAGGGTACGGAGAAATGGAGGAAAAGGAATTGTGGCATGACCATTTCCCATGGTGGTGCTTTCTCACTCCTCTCAGAAAAATTTATTTTAAAAGACAAAACAGTATGGGAAACCAGCAGTTAGCGTAATGGCTATGTCGCTGGACTCCCATGTAGTCGACCGCGGTTCGCGTCCCAGACCCGGTGGCTTAAAACTCACGCCGGGCGCGTGTGCATGCGTGCCCAAGATCCCGAGAGGAGAATGGAGAAGAAGGGATTGCGGCGTGACCATCCCCCCTGGGGGGTGATTTCTCGCTTTCTGTCTCTATGTCTCTCTGTCTGTCTGGCGAGTGCACACGCCCTATAGCAAAAACCTCTCTAAAAAAAAGACAAAACAATATGGAGATTCCTCACAACACTAAAAACAGAACTGCCATGTGATCCAGCAATCCCGCCACCAGGCGTATAGCCAAAGGGAAGGGAGTCGATATGTTGGAGAGATCTGTACCCTGGTATCTACTGCAGCACAACTCACAGTAGACAAGAGTGTCCGTCAGCAAACTGATGGGTTGTTAAAACGCCACATCCACTTATATGTCCTTCTCACTGTCCTTTCCTCCCTCTCTGTCTCTCTCTGGTCAAATAAAAAAAAAGATAATAACAATAAATAAAACATAAATAATCATATTTTAAAATAAATAAATAAATAAATATCCTCCAGAATTCAAATGGTTAGAAATGTGAGTATGTGTGGTTTGCTTTCTTAGAGCTAAGCTCACCAGCATCATTGGCATTTGTCACATGCCTAGCTGCCCATGGAGTACTATTCAGCCATTAAAAAGAACAGAACGCTTGCCGTTCCAGGCAACATGCACAAGCCAGGACATTACGTTTACGTGAAGTAAATCAGACATACAGAGAAAAAACAATCCCATGTTCTTGCACTTATGTGGAAACTAAAAACATTAACCTTGTAGGACTAGAGAGAAGAGCAGTGGTTACTCGAGGCTGGGAGAGGAATGGAGCAAGGAGATAGATGTTGGTTAACAAATCATGAAACTGGGACCAACAGGTGGTGTGTTGGTTAAGGCAATGGAACTCCCACGTGGCTGACTACAGTTCGAGTCCCGGACCTGGTGGCTACTTTCTCACTTGCCCTATCTCTCTCTCTCTGGGTCTCACTCTGTCAAGTTAAAAATAAATATATTTTTTTTAAATGAAACTACTGTTAGATAAGAGGAATAAGTTCTAGTGTTCTATAGCACAATAGAGTAACTACCGTTAACAATAATTAACAATATTTCAAAATAGCTAAAAGATAAAATTTTAAATGTTCCCCAATACAAAGAAATAACAAATGTTTGAGATGATAGTTATATGAATTACTCTGACTTGATCATTACACATTGTATTCATGCACTAGAAAATCACACTGTACCCTATAAATATGTGTCAAGTGAAAATAAAAAAATAAAAGCCTGGGGCCAGCAGGTGGCATGGTAGTTAAGGTGAGCCACATGATTGTGGTTCAAGTCCTGGACCTGGTAGATTGTCTTCACACTGTCCTTCTCTCTCTCTGTCTCTCTCTGGTCAAATTTTAAAAATGATAACAATAATAAATAATAAATAATTATATTTTGTAATAAATAAATAAATAAAGCTCCTTCAGAATTCAAATTATTAGAAATGTACGTGTGGTTTGTTTTCTTAGAGCTAAGTTCACCAGCATCATTGACATTTGTCACATGCCAAGCTGCCAGGCTGGGTGGGTATAGACTAGCTGATAGTAACTGTGTGTCTAGCCTTGGTGTGCCCAGGCCTGGGGTGGAGACACTTGCTCATCTACTTCTCACAATGACCCCATGCTGGACCCATTTCACAGAAGTGCTGTAGTAGTCCAAGAGGTTTGGCAGCCTGCCCAGGATCACACAACTAGCAAGTGGAAGAGCTGGTATTCAAACCCTGGCCCCTCCCACTCCCAAGACTGCTGTGACCCTCCATCTGCTCTCCCTCTTCACTTACAGTCCTTTGCTCCCTTCAGTCCTTTGGACAGCAGTCAAGTATCCTCCTTCTGCTGAGGGCTGCCTACTCCCTGCTCAGCAGTCACCACGAATCGCCCTGGGTGGAGTCCGCCACCTGCACTTTGGCACAGAGCCTTCCCTCCAGGGCCAGTGAAAGCCCTGTTATCTGCTTCACACCTCCTTCTGCAAATGCCCCTGGCTTCGGGTGCCAGCCACTGCAGGGAAGCTACCAGGACTGCTGCTCCAGAGACATGGAGAAAAACAAAGCAAGAGGCCCCTTCTCAGGGCATAGCCAAAACCAAAAAAGGAGAGAATTCTCTTAAAAAAAAATAATAAATTCATTCATTTATTTCTTCCATGAGAGAGAGAGAGAGAGAGAGCACCCCAACAGGGTCTACATGTCTCAGTCACCCCCAGTCTCAGCTAGCCCTAGAGCATGGACACACCTGAACACACTGTGCTGAAGGAATTCTCCAAACTTGAACCCAGGGCCTTTACCATGTAAGTCCAGTTGCATTACTGCTGCATCATTGAGGGACAGAATTCTAGTGCTTCCCATTCCTTATCCTGTTTAACTCTCAAATCCTTGGCACACACGTCATCATACCCACTTCACGGATCAGAAAACCAAGGTCAGAAATTCAGCAACTCATCTAAACTTCCACAGCTAGAGGGAGGCCAGTGCGGTCTGGCTTGAGAACCCAGGCCCTGATCTCCACACTGGACTGGAAGGAGAAGCCAGGTAAGAAGCTGGAAATTTTTCTCCAGGCATTTAACATTGGGAGCTTATGGATGAAAGAGCCAGCCAGCTCAGCCTACAGTGATGGGCAGTAACAGGCCCCTCTCAGAGGTTCTGAGCTGCCCATTAGCTGTTCAGTACATTTTTATAGGAGTAGATAGCACGGATGGGAGAAAGGGCTCTAATCCAGACTGAGTCTGGGCTAGCCGGTGGCGTGGTGGTTGGGGTGGCTGGATCCCACATGGCCAACTGCGTAGTTCGAGTCCTGGTAGCTTGTGAGACATGAGTGCCCAAAATCCCGAGAGAAGAATGGAGGAAAAGGGACTCTAGCATGGCCACCCGCCCCCAGGGGGGC
>NW_006207133.1:5163933-5177090 GCF_000334495.1 Tupaia belangeri chinensis
TGTTGCTCTCTGGCAACCACAAGCACTCTGTAGCAAATTTTTAAAATAGAAATAAAAAGATAGAGACCAAAATACAAATGCCAGGCAGGGAGGTTGGGAATGGGAATGGAATGGGATGAAGCAGAGACTATGGAAGTCTACCAGCATTGGCGTTGGCCATCCCTGAGCCAGCACGGAGGACAGACGGGATGGCCGCCGAGCCCTTGGGCCAACCCTGGTGAGTGACACACACGCCATCAGCACACCAGGGCTGCCGCACTTGGCTGCCGAGTTGGTGCACTGCTAAAGCGCCAGCCAAGGGGGACCAACAGTGCTGAAGCCGGCCCATGCTCTCTTGCCAAGCCATGTACCACCCACAGGAAAAGTGCCCAAAGAACCACCCACTCATCACCCCGAGTGCCCTGGACAGGGTGCACCTGGGACTGCAGGCCGTCAGGGCCTGTGTTTCACACCTCAGCTCTTGGTCTTCCTGCTGTGCCTGCTTCCTAGAGTACCCGCTCTTCAGTGTCCTCCTTCCTGGTCCCAGCGTGTCTAGCTAACATTCATGAGGCTCAGTGTCACCTCCTCCAGGAAGTCTTCCCTAGCCCCAGTAGAGCAAGCCAGATATCCCTCACGTTCACTCTAGATTCTACAGAAAACTTTGGGGCAACCTCATGGCCTCCCAGGCCCAGGCTCAAGAAAGGGCAAAGGTAGTCCAGGAACGAGTCTGAGCTTTGGCATGAGACTACCCTGGCCTCAAATCCTGCCTTTGCTACTTCTTAGGCCTGAGACCTTGATTAACACCTTAAGCTCCCCAGACTCAATTCTCCTTCATGTGAAATGGGACCTCATTACTGGGGAAGTCTTGAGACTCAAATGAGATCTCGCTCAGGAAGTGCTAGGTGTAGCCCCAAACATACACTGTTGCTCCATTACTCTTTGCTCCCCTTCCCTCGGCTTGGCCTAGTGCCCAACTGTGTGCTGAGCGCCGATTGTCTGCTGAGCACAGCCAGATGATGGAGAAACAGAGCCGTGCCCCTGATGAGACCAGAGCCAACACAGCCATCCTCGGACTCACAGTCCCCATCGGAATAGTCCTTTCCCATCGGCGACCCCTCTTGAGATGACCCTTCTGGGGCTCTGGAGTGAGCACTGTGGTGTGCTGTCCAGATTCCCTCTTCAGGACCAAGCAGTTTCCCCACCACTCTCCATAACAGAGAACGTTGACCCAGACGTTACAGACCAGTGTCCGCCTGGGCTTTCCCTCCATGTCACGTCTCCTCCCCTGGGCAGCCCACATCTAATGCCTGGTCGGTGTAGCGTATAAAGTCCTGGCTCCTCTGCCCCAATTTGGAACAGCTCCTGAGGTCCATCCCAACTCCGGGCCTGCCCGTGAGACTGGCTGAGGCACCTACACTGTGTTCACCTCTGCCTCCATACGATTCTCCTGCATGTAAACGCACCCTAGCCATGATGGTAAGCGTCCCATGGATGAAAGAGCCTGGCCAGCGAGCCCTGCAGTGACAGTCAGCAGGCTTGTCCCACACGTTCTGAGCGAGCGGTGAGCTGTGGTGTCCTAGTGTGAGACGTGGGAGATGCACAAGGGGTGAGGGAGAGTTGGGAAAGGACTCTTGGTGCTACCATTTACCAGATGGGGCAAACCACATCTCTAGTCTCACTGTCCTCGTCCATTCCCTGTTACAATGTTTGTTAGCTTAGTAATTCATTCACTTGACAAGTACCTGGTGAGTCCTGTCATGTATCACTCAACCACACATACAGGGTCTCTGTCCTGACAAAGTCAAAGGTTTGAAATGGGCGTGGAGTCGTAAGGAGTCGAGGAAGCATGGGCATCAGAGGGCCCTGCAGCCTGCAATGTCAACTACCAGAAACTGGGACTCCCCCAGAGTGATGCTTCCCTTCTGCCCCCGGGTGCACTGGGCAGCCCCTGCCATCCTCTGTGGCCTGGGAAGTCCTGACGGCTCCATGGAACCAGACAAACACACCCCCATGTCTAGGGCCAGTGCTGAAGTGTGTGCCCTTCCTCTGCTCCTACCACACTGCATCCAGGGGTCGGGAGCCAAGGTACTGTTCCTCATTGCCTTTTCCATGAGCACAACAGATGCCTAGAGTCTTCTGCACCCCCTTTGCTTTTAGGTTTATTTATTTCTTCCACAAGTGAGAGACAGAGACAGGCATCCCCAATCGGGTCTTCATGCCATAATCAACTCCTAGCTCCAGCCAACCTCAGATCATAGGCATGTGCCCCTGTGTACCTGGTGTGTTCACAAAGGGACGTGAACACGGGATCATCCCGTGCAGGTCCAGCATTGCAGAGTGTCGTATTACTGCTATACCACCAACTGGCCCCAGGCTTCACTGACCCTCATTTATTCCCTTTTTAAAAAGTTTCTTTCATTTAAATGGTTACAGTTTTCTTCCCTCTACACATCTTCCTGACACTTAACAGCAGCAACTGGTAAGAGAGACAGAGATGGAGAGGCAGCACCTGTGCATGGTCTCGGTACCATGTTCTGCCTACAGCCTTAGCCAGCTCCAGCTCGTAGACCAGCATGGAGGGCCAGCATGCTCAGGGAGGTCTCAGGACCTGGATCGCCTTGCAGAGCATCATGTTTTACTGCCATGCCACTGTTTGGGCCCTAGTGAGGTAGAATATGTTTTTAATTGTCAGAGGATACATGTGCTCACCAAAAAGAGACTAACATATGTTATAGCAAAGACAGGTGGAAGAGCCAAGTCCGTTGACCAATCTCCTTTTGCCCTTGCCTGTCTCTCCTCCCTGCTGCCTTGAAGGCAGATGTAAAAGCTGTAGTTCAGGTAAATGCACATTCTGACAGAATTTATCTGTCTGAGCAGAAATAAAGGAGAATGGGGACCAGCAGTTGGCATAGCGGCTATGTTGCTGGACTCCCATGTAGTAGACCACAGTTGGAGTCCTGGACCTAGTGGCTTAAACTCATGCCGAGTGCGTGTGCGCGTGTGCCCAAGATCCTGAGAGGAGAATGGAGGAGAAGGGATTGCAGCATGGCCATCCTCCCTGGGCGTGATTACTCGCTTTCTATCTCTCTGTCTCTCTCTGTCTTTCTGGCAAGCACACAAGCCCTATAGCAAAAACCTCTAAAAAGGAAAGAAAGAAAGAACGAGAAGAAAGAAAGAAAGAGAAAGAAAGAAAAAAGAAAGAAAAAGAAAGAAGAAAGAAAAAGACTGAGTCCCTAAAGGTGTCATGAAGACAGCATCTCAGACTGGATTGCCTAGAAGATCCTAATTGATTGAATTGGTCCTAAAATGATGTCTCAAATGGGGGCTGCAAGCTATAGAGGCTAAAGTTTTTGAATCGGTTGAATAGAAAGTGTTGGGTCTGGGGCTATAAAGGTAAAAATATGACAGGCTGGAAAGCTGTTACCTTTCTTTTAAGGGAAAAAAAAAAGATTTTTTGCTACAGGGCACATTCACCTGCCAGAGAGACAGAAAGTGAGAAATCACCACCCAGGGGAGATGGCCATGCCACCATCCCTTCTTCATTCTCCTCTGGGGATTTTGGGCACTCACACACACTCAGTGAGAGTTTCAAGCCACAGGGTCTGGGACACAAACCTAGGTTGGTCATATGGAAGTCCAGCGACATAACCGTTGTGCCATCTGCTGGTCCTAAAAGTTGCTACCTTCAGTTGTGTGGTAATGAAACCTTCTATCAAATTGTTGCCTATGGTACATTAGAAAGTAAACTTTGTGGGGGACCAGCAAGTGGTGTGGTAGTTAAAACACTGGACACTGCCACATGGCTGACCATGATTTGAATCCCAGACCCGATGGTTTGCTTTCTCACTTCCTCTCTCTCTGTCTCTTTATCTGTGTGTGTGTGTTCCCTCTCTGGTCAAATTAAAATAAATGAATGAATAAATAAAATAAAATACTTTTTATAAAAAAAGAAAAAAAAGTAGACTCTGAGGGCTGACCCTGTGGCCTATGGCCTAGTGATTAAGGGAGCTGGATCCCAAGTGGCCAACTGCAAGGTTCGAATTTCAGATCCAATGACTTTATTTATTTATTTATTTATTTATTTATTTATTTATTTATTTATTTATTTTTGGAGAGGTTTTCACTATAGGGCGCATGCGCTCACCAGATAGACAGAGAGAGACATAGAGACAGAAAGCGAGAAATCACCCCCCAGGGGGGATGGTCATGCCGTAATCTCTTCTCCTCCATTCTCCTCTCGGGATCTTGGGCACGCACGCACATGCGCCCGGCGTGAGTTTTAAGCCACCGGGTCCGGGACGCGAACCACGGTTGACTACGTGGGAGTCCAGTGACATAGCCATTACGCTAACTGCTGGTTCACAAGACCCAATGACTTTAAAAACACTCTGGGCACATGTGTATGTGTACCCAAAATCCCAAAAGGAGGGAGAAAGGGAGGAGAAGGAATTGTGGCATGACCAGATCCCATTGTGGAGTACTTTTCCCCTTTTACTCTCTCTGGCAAGAATATGCACCTCTGGCTAATTAAAAAGTGAATTTTGATCATCTTTTTTTTCAGGACAGCTGCTTGAGTTGCTTGTGTATTCTGGTTATCAGTCCCTTATCTGATGCATAGTTTACAAAAATATTTTCCCATTCTGAGGGGTGTCAATTCATACTAATTACATTGGGTTAGGTCACACAGTGGAGAAGGGGCAGATTACTGTCATATGCTGGCATGGCTCATTCTGGTGGCTTTTACCCAAATCCTATAAGAGAAAACTCAGGCTAGAGCCAGTCAGTCAGAAGAGGAAGCCTGAGTGCAGCATTGATTGGGAGTCCTGCAATCCGGAGCCCTGCAGAGTTGAAGAATTCAGCTGTGTCTGTACTCTACTCTGTGACATAAATGTACACAAGCAGTTTCAGGGCCAGCACGTGGTGTGGAGGTTAAGGCAAATGGATCTCACATGGTCAACTACACAGTTTGAGTCCCGGACACGGAGGCCTGAAAAATATTGTAGGCACATATGTATGCATGCCCCAAATCCCAGATGAGGATAGATAAGAAGGGACTGCAGCATGTTCATCCTTTCTGGGGGACGCTTTCTCACTTTCCCTCTCTCTATCTCTCTCTGGTGAGAGCATACCTCTATAACAAATAAAAAGAAAAGAAGCAGCAGCAGTTTCACCTCAGGATGAGAAAGCTCACTGCCAGGCCCTTTCAATCACCTTCCATTGAAAGTTTTCTGTGGACGGCAGAGGCTAGCCCACCCAAAAGATAAGAATTAAGGGTTTTGCCTTTCCATCTGATGTACTGTTTCAAGTGAGCTCCAGGCATGAGCAGAGGAATGGGTCAAGGGCAGAAATCAACAATTACAGCGACCCAAATTTTCAGACCACTATAAAAGAAAAAAAAAAAGATCTTTGCAATAAGTAGAACTGTCTCGGGATTAGTGTCCAGATGTATTAAAAATCCCCATAAATCAATGAGAAGAAGACAAACCACTCATTGAAATAACAGGCAACAGAATTGAAAAGGTATTATGCAGAAGAGGAAACAAAAATGGCCCATAAACATATAAAACATCATTCAACCGCATTAGTAATCAGGAACACGCAAAATTTGCCCTTGAGATAAGATTTCACAGTCAAAAGACTGGCAAAAAATTTAAAGTCAAAAACCTTGAGCTGTGGGCTAGGGTGTGGCACTGTGTCAAGGGTGCTGCATTGATGAGCCAGGGCAGGGAACAGATGGGCAGGAAACAGTGAAGCCTGCACGCATCCCATGACCCGGGAATCCCACGTCCCAGTAGTGTCTCTGGTCTCTGGAGGAACATTTGTACTTGTGCACCAGCAAAAAATCTCCTGTGCAGCAGTGTTCATAAAAAAAAATGGAGCAGTTCCCCTCATCAACAGTACAATGGATGAACACATTTTGGATTAACAAATTTCTGAACAAAGAAATATACAAGACAGTGAAAAACGGAGTAAGTACTGCACTCTATGGCTCAAACTGAATGACTCAAGGATATAGAAGCGCAGTAAGTGGTTGAGACTACCAGATACAGTGTGGGAAAAGCGTGGGTGAAGAAGGAGAGTCTGAGGAAGGACATTAAAGAGAAAGATAGAGAGGCAAGGCATTTACGTGACGAAGAAATGGGTTATTATCTGTTGCGGGATAACCTTAGAGTATTCTCAACTGGACCGGTGCAAAATGTACACATGTTGGAATTTTCACTTTGCAAACTGAGAAACATGACTGAATGTATAAAAGAAACTGAAATAATAATAATAAAATAATAATAAAAATGAAATAAGTAGAGCCACATACATCGATATGGTGAAAGCTCAGAAGCATAATGTTGAAGGTGTCAACCTAAAAAGTACACTGAGTCAAGGGGCATAAAGCAAAGGAGTTTTCTTTGGGAGTAAGAATGAGGGCTGACGCCGGCAGGCAGCCCTGCTAAAAAAACTGCTGAACATGTACCTCGAGGTGTTTCAATTCACAAGCAAGTTATAAAGGCAAAAACCACAAGGAAGGGCAGTTACAGGTTGTCTTGGGATTAATAAGGAGAGCGAGCTGATGCCTCCCTTTGTCATTGGCCTCAGTTGTTATCAGGTGGACAGGCAGGTTTGTTTGTTTTATAAATAGCTATAGGATGCATGAGCCTGAGCTCACTGGAGACAGAAAGTGAGGGAAAGTGAGAAATCTACAGGGCAGGGGGTGATTGTAGGTGGCCACCTCACAATCCCTTCTCCTCCATTCTTCTGTCAGGACTCTGAGGACACACGCACACACACACGCACCTGACATGTTTCTCAAGCCACCAGGTCCAGGACTCAAACTGTGTAGTCGGCCATGGGGATCCAGCCACTTTAACCACCATGCCAAAGGCTGACGCAGCAGGCAGGTTCTGAACAGATGCCCTCACAGAGGCAGTGGCAGGTGGCAGGAGTCTTTGGTAAGGTTTTGGTTCTGGAAGAGTCCTCTGATAGTTCCTGTTATCAGGCATACAAGTGTGAGAAAACCCCTGCCGCCTTGGCTTGGTTTAGCCGGCACTGACACAGAGGACTCATTCTGATGAAAAACTCCACCAGGGTCCACTCCTTAGCACAGTGGTTAAGTGGTGTGCATTGGGAGCTGGACCCCACAGGCTGACGGCGTTTCAAATCCTGGCCCCGTAATCAGTTTGAGAAGCATGCTGAGTGCATATGCCTGCGTACTCCAAATCCTGATGGGAAGGAGACATGAAGGGGAAAATACTGCAGTGTGACCACACCCCATGAGGAGGTTCTCTCTCTCACTTTCTCTCTCTTCTTCTGGTAAGTGCACACGCCCCCTGGCAATTAAAAACAACTTTTTAAAAATTCGCAAAAGGAAAAACTCAAGTGGTAGAAGAATTTTTCTTATGTACACAAAAGGCAAAAAACAGGAGCCAGGCAGTGGCATAGTGGTAACACAGCCAGATCCACAGTGCAAGGCCCAGGGCCTCCCTATAAACGCAGGACTCTCGCATGCATGCCTGTCATCCCAGCAGGCTGGGGGTGGATCACGAAGTGAGGACCGTCTTGGAGGTACTTGTCCTTCCCTATCTCTCTCTGTCTCTTTCTCTCATGGACAAAATGAACAGACTTTTCAAAAAAGTGCAAAAACAGGCAAAACTAAACAATATATTACAAAGGAACATATAGTATGTGGAAAAGCGAAAAGAGAAGCAAAGGAGTGGTTAATACAAGACCAAGATTCAAGTACTTCTGCGAGAGATGGGAGATGTTACTGAAGACAGTGACCCAGGCTTCTGAGTTATTGGCAATATTGTTTCTCAACCTGTGTTGACGGGACAGAAAGAAGACAAGGGGTTTGTTTCCGTTTTTAAATGTTCATATATATCCTATGCATTCTTTCATGTATGTTATATCTCATAATCAAAACAGGACAAAAACGTTGGGGAGGCAAGTTTGGGCAGTGATTACTAACATATAGAATTGAGCAGGGGAGTGTACCCTGTGGCAGACAAATTTACTAAATCGCCAAGAAAATGAAAGGCTGTCCCAGGGCTCTGACCCTGAACTCAAGTCAGCAGTAAGGACAAGGTAGTAGCCAATTAACACAGGTTGCTAAAGCCCTTGTCTTAGTCACTTTTGCATTGCTAACAGAAATACCTGGGACTGGTCCACTGATAAAGAAAACAGGTTTATTTGTACAGCTCACAATTCTGGTGACCAAGAAGCTTCAAATGCATCAGAAAATGACAGAGGACAGAATTTTCAGCAGAGCAGAGCAGAGCGTGGTCTGTACCCAGAGTTTCTGTCTTGTTCTGGTCTCACTCCCTCTGTTTATAAACCCACCAGAACTCAATCATAGGGACCATCCCCACCCCACCCCCGCCCTGATGATGGTGCTACCACACCCAAAGGCCCTACCCTGAGACACCAGGAGGGGATTTTCAGTTAATACCTTTACACTAAAATCAAAGCCCAACACGTGAAATTGGGCTATTCAGGGAGGAGCAGATCCTCAGAGCCCACATGACTGTGACCATGGAGAATGGTGGATCCTGAAGATACTCTCAGGGGGTGGGCACAGGATTGTCTACCAGACTGGCCAAGGCCTCACCCCACTGCCCGAGGGTCAAACTTTCAGCATCTGATCACTTTCTGGGCTGGTGATGGCTGAAGTGTTCCCTGCAGTGTCTTCTTTGAATGAGTTTGTTGTGGATATCCCATCCTTTCTCCAGCACTGTATGTCAGGGTGTGTAGGACAGATGACAGCTGACTTGACTTCCAGCTGGAATTTTACATCAATACAGTTGTACCATCGGTGTTCATCAGTGCCTGGCTTCTTAGGTGAATTTCACTTTTCATTGCTGCAGTTGGTTTATTTTCCCTGCCCTGCTGCGTTGTATGAATATACAACTTATTGGTCCATTCTGCTGCTGGTAGACATTTGGACTGTCCATACGTTTTTTTTGGGGAGGGCATGAATAATGCTTCTATGAACATTCTTTTGCTTCTATGAACATTTTTTTGCCTCCTAGTGCCCCAAATACTTTCATACTAGATATATACATTCATAAGAGTGAAATTAGGGGCCAGCAGGTGGAATGGTGGTAAGTTGCTGGACTCCCACATGGTCAACCGTGGTTCAAGTCCTGGACCTGGTAGCTTGCCTCCTCACTTTCCTGCCCTCTCTCTGTCTTTCTCTGGTCAAATTGCAGAATAATAATAAATAAACAAACCTAAATTAAATAATTCTATTTTAAAAAAGAATGAAATAGTGTTTTCACTATATATGCCTTGTTCAACTTCAGAAATGCTGTCTGGGTTCTCAAAGTGTTCATATGAACATTCCCATTGCTCCATTTTTGGCATTGCTAGTCTTTTTAATTGCAGCTATTCTGGTGGGTGTGTATTTCAGTGACTCATGGCGGTTTTAATTTGCATTACTCTGGTGCCAGTGAGAACGAGCACCTTCTCTTAGCTTTCATGTGGATACCTGGTTTTGTGAACTGTTAGCCTATTACTCACTTTATTTCTAGAGCTTTTTTTTTTTTTTTGACATTGATTTACAAGCGTTTTTCTTTCGACTAGCTGTGGTGGCACAGTGGTAACACAATGTTCCTTGGTGGTGAAGCCACACAGAGACCTTGGGTGCGTTCACGCCCAAGGTCTCCGTGTACACGCCTAGCACACACACCTGTCTTCCTGGCTGGCTGAGGCTGGGTCTGGATGAGAGTGTGAAGACTGTTAGGATGATCCTTTCTCTCTGCTTCTCTCTCTCATGGAAGAAATAAATAAATGAATTAAAATTTTTTTCTTTCCTATATTTTGATATTGAGCCTTTCGTTGGTGAAATAGATTTTTCCAGTCTGTAGCTTACTTTTTCACTCTTTTAAGAATTCCTGGGACCAGCTGGTGGCATAGTGGTGGTTAAAGCAACTGGATCCCATACAACCAACTATACAGTTCAAGTCCCAGACCCGGCAGCTTAAAAGACATGCCAGATGTGTGTATGTGCGTGCCCCAAATACTGAGAGAATGGAGGACGAGGGATTGTGGTGTGGCCATGCCCCTGGGAGATGATTTTTCCCTTTCCCTCTCTCTTTCTGTCTCTCTTTGGTAAGTATATGTGCCCTGTAGCAATTTTTTTTTAAATTCCTTTGATGAGTAGAAGTCATTATTCACTCTAGCTAGTTAATTTGTCAATTAGTCTTTTATGATTATTGCTCTTTATGTCCTAAGAATCTTTCCTATTTGGAAATCATGAAGATAGATGTTCTTCTTAATTATCTTGTCAGTGATTTGTTTTGCCTGTCATGCTTGAGACTACAATTCACTGGGAATTAATATTGTGTATGGTGGGAGTAGGGACCAAGATTCTCTTTCTTTCCACATGTGAATCCAGGTGATCTCGTCCATTTACTGAAAATGTTTTCATTTTCCTACTGCCTTGCAGTGCGTCCTTTCTCAAAAATGCAAATATGTATGGGTCTATGTCTTTATTTTTTTCTTTTCAACTGTTTGTCTATTACTGCAGAAGGCTACTTCGTTAATTATTGTGAACTTTGTAAAAATTCTTGATTTTTGATAATATAAATTCTCCTACTTGATTTCATCTTCCAAAATGTCTTCACTATTATCATCCCTTTGAGTCTCCATTTAAAGTTTTCGATTAGGTCATCAAGATAAATAAAAACTTTTTTTTTTCTTTAGAGAGATTTTTGGCTATAGGGCACATGAGCTTACCAGAGAGACAGAGAGATACAAAGCAAGAAATCGCCTGCATCGGGCATGGCCATGTTGTAATCCCTTCTCCTCCATTCTCCTCCCGTGATCTTGGGCATGCACTCACACATGCCTGGTGTGAATTTGAAGCCACCAGGTCCAGGACCCAAACCATAGGCAGTCATGTGGGAGTCCAGTAATATAATCGCTACGCCATCTGGTGGCCCTACAAAACCTGTTTTGATTTTTAATAGAATTGCATTAAATTTACAAATCCTTTGAGGGAGAACTAACAACTTCATAATATTGTGCATTCTAGTTTATGAACATCTATATCTATTTACTTAAATCATTTTTTCACAAGAATATTATATATTTTTTTTTCAGAGAAATCTTGCCCATTATTTGGTTAGATTTATTTTTAGGTATTTAAAATTCTTTTTCTATTGTAAGCAGTTCTAGTTAAAAAAAATTTTTTTTTGAGAGGTTTTCGCTATAGGGCGCGTGCGCTTGCCAGACAGACAGAGAGAGACATAGAGACAGAAAGCGAGAAGTCACCCCCCAGGGGGGATGGTCACACCGCAATCCCTTCTCCTCCATTCTCCTCTCGGGATCTTGGGCACGCACGCACACGCGCCCGGCGTGAGATTTAAGCCACCGGGTCCGGGATGTGAACCGTGGTTTACTACGTGGGAGTCCAGCGACATAACCATTACACTAACTGCTGGTTCCCAAATTTTGTTTTGTTTCATCTTGCTGTAGAATACATGTACTTGCTGGAGAGAAATAGAAAGAGGGATAGTAAGAAATCACACCCCAAGGGAGATAACCACAACACAATCCCTTCTCCTCCATTCTCCTCTTGGGATTTGCAGAGCACACACCTGGTGCAATTGTCAAGCCTACTGAGCCTATTGAGTCCAGGACTCAGATTGCACAGCTGGTCATGTGAGATCAGCCACCTTAAACTCCACACCACCTGCTGGCCATCTACTTAATTTTTTTTACTTATTTCTTTTTAAATCTTGCTAGAGGAAGAGCACATGAGAGAGAGAAAGAGACAAAGAAAATGAGAACCCCTCCCCATGGGGACTGCCACATTGTAATCCATTCTCCTCCATTTTCTCAGAATTTTGGGCACACGAGCACATGCATCTGGCATGTTTTTCAAGCCACCGGGTCTGGGATTTAAACTGTGTGCTTGGCCACACAGGATCCAGTGCCTCAACCACTAGGCCACGGGTTCGCCCAAAGTTTTAATTTTCTGTTTGTTGTTGACATATAGAAATACAGTTCTTATAAAATTTTATCCAGCAACTTTGTTGAATTCATGATGAATTTTAATAATTTATCTGTAGAATCCTTTGGATCTCCTACTTGCATAGTCATCTCATTCACAAATTATTACTGTTTCATTTTTTTTTCCTCTCCAATTCTTATGCCTTTCATCTCTTTTCTTGCCCTCCTACACTTGTGAGAGCCTGTGGCACAATGTTTAATTGAAGCAGTGAGAATATAAATCCTTGCCTTGTTCCAGATCTTGTAGGGACACGCACACGCGCCCGGCGTGAGATTTAAGCCACCGGGTCCGGGATGTGAACCGTGGTTTACTACGTGGGAGTCCAGCGACATAACCATTACACTAACTGCTGGTTCCCAAATTTTGTTTTGTTTCATCTTGCTGTAGAATACATGTACTTGCTGGAGAGAAATAGAAAGAGGGATAGTAAGAAATCACACCCCAAGGGAGATAACCACAACACAATCCCTTCTCCTCCATTCTCCTCTTGGGATTTGCAGAGCACACACCTGGTGCAATTGTCAAGCCTACTGAGCCTATTGAGTCCAGGACTCAGATTGCACAGCTGGTCATGTGAGATCAGCCACCTTAAACTCCACACCACCTGCTGGCCATCTACTTAATTTTTTTTACTTATTTCTTTTTAAATCTTGCTAGAGGAAGAGCACATGAGAGAGAGAAAGAGACAAAGAAAATGAGAACCCCCCCCCATGGGGACTGCCACATTGTAATCCATTCTCCTCCATTTTCTCAGAATTTTGGGCACACGAGCACATGCATCTGGCATGTTTTTCAAGCCACCGGGTCTGGGATTTAAACTGTGTGCTTGGCCACACAGGATCCAGTGCCTCAACCACTAGGCCACGGGTTCGCCCAAAGTTTTAATTTTCTGTTTGTTGTTGACATATAGAAATACAGTTCTTATAAAATTTTATCCAGCAACTTTGTTGAATTCATGATGAATTTTAATAATTTATCTGTAGAATCCTTTGGATCTCCTACTTGCATAGTCATCTCATTCACAAATTATTACTGTTTCATTTTTTTTTCCTCTCCAATTCTTATGCCTTTCATCTCTTTTCTTGCCCTCCTACACTTGTGAGAGCCTGTGGCACAATGTTTAATTGAAGCAGTGAGAATATAAATCCTTGCCTTGTTCCAGATCTTGTAG
>NW_006207133.1:5177100-5182223 GCF_000334495.1 Tupaia belangeri chinensis
GAAAGCTTTCAACAACTCATTATTAAGTTTGGTATTTGTTCTAGTGTTTTGGTAAGTACTCTTTATCAGATTGTTTCCTTCTTCTCTGAGTTTGCTAAGTATTTTTTGGAGAGTTTTTTTTGCTACAGGGCACGTGCGCTCGTCAGAAAGACAGAGAGACAGAGAGACAGAAAGCGAGAAATCACCCCCGGGGAGATGGCCACGCCACAATCCCTTCTCCTCCATTCTCCTCTCAGGATCTTGGGCATGCACGCACATGCGCCCGGCGTTGAGTTTAAGCCACCAGGTCTGGGAGTCAAACCACGGTCGACTACATGGGAGTCCAATGACATAGCCATTACGCTAACTGCTAGTCCCAAGTTTGCTCAGTATTTTTAAAATCATGAATGGATGTTAAATTTTATCAAATATTGTTTCTGTACTATTACTATGATCATGAGTTTTCTTCTATAATCTGTTCATGAGATGAATTTCATTAATTAATTTTCTAATATTAAATCAACTTTAGAGTAAATACGGCTTGATTATTATATATTACAAGATTCCATTTGCTAAAGTGTTTAGGATTTTTGTATCTATGTTAATGCATGAGATTAGCCTGTAATTTTCCTTTTTTATAATGTCTTATCAGATTTGGTATCAAGGTTATGCTGATTTAAGAAGGTGATGTTTATTTTTACTCTATTCTCTGGGGGGATTTGTGAGGGTTTGTGTGCTACTGGCAATTCTTTTTTTTTTTTTTTTTAGAGAGATTTTTGCTATAGGGCAAGTGTGCTTGCTGGAGAGACAGACAGAAAGGAAGAAATCACTCCCAGCGGGGATGGCCACATCACAATCTCTTCTCCTCCATTCTCTTCTCAGGATCTTGGGCACAAACACACACCGGTGTGAGTTTTAAGTCAGTAGGTCTGAGACTTGAACCACAGTTGGTATGTGAGTCCAGCAACATAATCATTATGCCATTGGTTGGTCCCAATTTTCTTCTTAAATGTTTGGTAAAGTGTTCAAGTGTAGTCATCTGAGCTTCAAGTTTTCTTTACGTGAAGGTTTTAAGGTTTTAAATTATGAGCCAGCACTGGGCCTAGTGATCAAGGAAGCTGGATCCCTCTTGGCCAATTGCAGTTCTAATCCCAGCCCCAGTGGTTTGAAAAACACACTGGACATGTGTGCACGTGAGCCCCAAATCCTGACAGGATGGGGAGATGGAGAAGGGACCGTGCCCAGTAGGAGGATGCTTCTCCCCTCTCTCTCTAGTGACCACATGTACCCTCTGGCAAATTACAAAAAAAAAAATTTTTAAATTAAAAGACATATATTCAATCCCTTAATAGTAATAAGACTATTGCAAGAAGCAGATGACATAATGATTATTATGTCAGTGGACTCCCACGTAGTCAACTGTGGTTCAAGTCCACAGACCCCAAGATCCCAAGAGGAGAATGGAGGAGAAGGGATTGTGGTGTGGCCATCTCCCCTGGGGGGTGATTTCTCACTTTCTGTCTCTCTGTCTCTCCAGTGAGCACACATGTCCTATAGCAAAAAACTCTCTCAGAAAATCATATTAAGAATATTAACATTTCTTTTTCTCTTGTGTCATTTTTATTTTAAATTTATGTAATTTTATTTATTATTATTTTTAAAATTTTCTATAGGGCACACACACTCAACAGAGAGAAAGGGGAGAAAAGTAAGCCACCAAAAGAATAACTTTATTAACTCTATTTATTTATTTAATTTATTTTGACCAGAGAGGGCCAGGGAGAGAGAGAGGAGAGAGGGAGAGAGAGGGAAAATGAGAAAGCAAATCACTAGGTTCGGGACTCGAACATCAGTTGGCCATGTGGGAGTTCAGTGCCATTAACCACCGCGCCACCTGCCAGCCCACAGAATATTTTTATTATCCCCAGAAGAAACTCTGCACCCACTAGTAGTCACTCCCCATCCTCTCTTCCCCAATGACCCTGGCAACTACTAATCTACTGTCCATATAGATTTGTGTCTTTTGGACATTTCAGACAAGTGAAATCACACAGTATATTATCTTTTGTGAATGACTTCTTCCACTTAGTGAAATTTTTCATGGTTTACCCATATTGTAGTGTTTATTTTTGTGGCTGGATAATATTCTATTGTACATTTTTAAAATCTGTTCATTCCACATTTTGGCTATTATGAATAATGTTGCTATAAACATGTATTTGTGTAGACATATATTTTCAATTCTCTTTGGCCAATATTAATATTTGGGTTTGATACTGTGAGGTAATATGGCAATAGTTCAACTTTTTGAGGAAATGCCAAACGTTTATGAAGTGACTGCACCATTTTCCAGTCTCACCAGCAGTACACGAGGGTTCCAGTCTCTTCACATCTTTGTCAGTATTTGTTGCCTGCCTATTTGATTCTAGCTGTTCTAGTGGACGGGAAGTGATATCTCATTGCAGTTTTTTCATTTTTTTTAGAAACTAATAATGATCATTTTCATGTGGTTGTTGGCCATTTATAATATGTATCTTTCTGGAGAAATGTCTATTCAGACCAGTTGCCCATTAAAAAATTAATTTTATTGTTCACTTGTAAGAGTTCTTTTATCTTCCTGATAGAAGTCTTTATCAGATACGTTGTTTGCAAATATTTTCTCCCATCCTGTAGGGTTTTGTGACAGCTTCATACTTTTTTTATTTAATTTTATTTGTTATTATTTTTTAATTAAGTCAGAGACAGAGAGAAAAGGAAAGTGAAAGCAAGCCACCTAGTCTAGGACTCAGCCATGGCCGGCCATGTGGGAATCTAGTGCCCAAACCACCACGCCACCTGCTGGCACCAAGTTTCATAAATTTCAAAATAAAGCATATTTCTGTATTTCTTCTATGAGCAAGAGAGACAGAGACAGAGTTCACTCCTACTGAGGTATTGATGCCATCCATGATCCCTTTAATTTTTTCTTTAGGTTTTTGCCATAGGGCATGTGCATGTGCCAGAGATGGGGAGAAACAGAGAAAGGAAAGTGAAAAATCACCTCCAGGTCCCACCATTAATATTTTTTAAATGCAGCTTTGCTTATAAAAAAAATTTTTTTAGAGGTTTTTGCCTTAGATCACATACACTCACCAGAGAGAGAGAGACAGAGACAGAGACAGAGAGTGAGAGGGGAAGTAAGAAATTAGCCCCCAGGGGCGATGGCCATGCAGCAATCCCTTCTCCATTCTCCTCCCAGGATCTTGGGCACACGCACGTACACGTGCCTGGTATGAGTTTCAAGCCACCAGGTTCGGGACTCAGATTGTGGTCAGCCATGTGGGAATCCAGTGATATAACTGCTACTCCATCTGTTGGCCTCAATTTTTATTTTTATTTATTTATTTATTTATTTTTTGGTATTTCATTTCACCTAATATCTGAAAGTATGTTTTTTTTGGGGTGATATAGAACTCAATTATCTTCTGTTTATATTATTTCTGCTGAGAAATCATCTGATAATCTCATCATTGCTTCTTTGAAAATAACCTGGGCCAGATAGGGATGCAGCAGTAAAATGCAATGCTCTGCAGACTGACCCACATAGAAAGGTTCCCAATTCAGGGTGAGAGACCTCCCTGAGTACACTGGGCACATGCTCACCTATGATCTGGGGCTGGCGAAGACAGGGGATGGATTGTGGCATCAGGACCATTGAAGGCTCTTTCTCTCTCTCTCCAAGCGAGAGAGAAAAGACAATAGTCTTCTTTTTTTTCTTTTTTTAAAGAATTATTTTATCTAACATTTATTTATTTATTTATTTATTTATTCTAATTTGACCAGAGAGGGACAGAGACAGAGAGAGAAAAGCTGCAAGGTCCAGGACTTAAACAGTGGTCAACCATGTGGGAGTTCAGAGCCCTTAACCACCACACCACCTGCTGGCCACCCCCCATAACTATGTTTTTTTTTTTTTTAAGAATTTTTTTTATTTAACTTTATTAGTTTATTTACTTATTTATTTTAATTTGACCATAGAGGGACAGAGTGGGAGAGAGAGAGAGGAAGAGAGAGATGGAAAGTGACAAAGCAAGCCACCAGGCCCAGGACTCGAACTGCAATCGGCCATGTGAGAGTCCAGTGCCTTCCTCCTCCGTGGACCCCAGGTTGGCTATCTGGGACTTTAAGGCAAACTCCCACCCCACCCCACCAGCAACCCGGGTCGAGCCGGCCAGCAGTTCGGGACACCAGGTGGACTGAGGCTGCAGGCCAGACCAACCTGGTCCGGTCACTCATCCTCTGACCCTTTCCCACTAGCCTTTGGACTCTTTGAATTTTGGTGATTTGAATAGCAATGTGCGCCGCGCGATTTCCTTTTTTCGTTTTTTTTTTTTTTCCCCTGCTCTTGAGGTGTTGCTTAATAGGTCAGTTGGAGGTTCACCACTCCTTAGAAACAGGGAGGACTTTGGGCTATCCGGGGCTAGTGGCAACAGTTAATGGTAATTGTGAGCAACAGGTAGGCCAACCATAAGAGAAATCATCAATTTTCTAATCCTGTACAACTTTTAACAGAGTTACCTTAAATAAGTTAGGAAGAAACATATAGATTACCTGATGACTAGGAACAATCTCAGAGGCTCAAGAAATATGAGCAACCAACAAAAGGCCTCTCCCTCAAGGGAAATCATCAAGCCAACATCACCCACAGTCAATACAATGGACGTCGTGGACATGTCTGATAAAGAATTCAGAATACTTGTAGTGACCAAACTAACTGAGATAGAAGAGAAAAGAGACAAGACAAGGAGCTCCAGGAGATGAAGTCCTTTCATATCTTGAAAGAAGAAATGGATACCTTAAACAAGAACCAGATGGAACTTCTAGGATTGAAGAACATGATACAGGAAACCAAAACCTCCCTTGAAAGTATTAAAAGTAGGTTAGACCAGGCAGAAGATCGAATCTCTAACATAGAAGACAAAACATCTAACCTAGAAAAAAATGTCAAGAAGATTGAGAAAACAACCATGAAAAATGAGGACAATATACGAGGAATACTAGATGCCATCAAGTGCCCCAACATCCGGATAATTGGTATTCCAAAAGAGGAAGAAAATAATAAGGGCCTAGATAATTTATTCCATGAAATCCTGGAAGAAAACTTT
>NW_006207133.1:5183395-5207462 GCF_000334495.1 Tupaia belangeri chinensis
TGAGAAATAGTGATTGACTGTTTTAAAAAATAACTAGAACAATAATAATAATGATTGGGAAAGCATAGAAAAGATATTGAATGTTGAAGCGGGGAGATTAATGTCTCTGTATTGACTGACATGCATGGCATTCCCTTTTGAAAAAGTAATGTAATACACTGTAAAGTTATATGTAATCCAATGTAATATAAAGAAGATTATGATGATAATAAAAATAAAATAAAAAACATTTAACATGAAAAAAAAAAAGGGAAAGTGAGAAAGCAAGCTACCAGATCCGGGACTTGAACTGCAGTCAGTCATGTGGGAGTCCAGTGACCTTAGCCACCACACTACTTGCTGGTCCCCAAAACACAGTAGTCCTAATTTTTCTTTAGCAGCTGCTTTCAAGATGTTCTGTCTTAAGGCCAGCAGGTGGCATGGTGGCTAAAGCCCTGGATTCCCACACACGGCCAGCCGCAGTAGTGTCCTAGACCTGGCAGCTTGAAAATCACACCAAGTGCGTGTGTATGTATGCCTAAGATCCCAGGAGGAAAATGGAGGAGAAGGGACCATGGTATGGCCATCCCCCCGGGGGGTGACTTTTCATTTTCCCTCTCACTATCTCTGTCTCTCTTTGGCAAGTGGACATGTCTTATAGCAAAAAAAACTAACAACAAAAATCTTAAAAAGTTGTCTTCTTTTTATGAAGTTTTACTAGAATGTACCTGAGTTTGGACATTTTACTTGCCCTTACAGGTAGGGTTAGGGCTAGAGTGAGGCAATGAGCCTCTTAGGATACACAATTTAAGCACATCCTCATGGTCAGGGTCATACATGTACACCTTTATTCCAGGTCTGCTTATTGGAGTTCATTAGATTATTTATTTATTTTAGGGAGAGGTTTTGTTTTGTTTTGTTTTGCTATAGGGCACGTGTGCTCTCAGGAGGGACAGAGAGAGACAGAGAGACAGAAAGTAAGAAATCATCCCCCAGAGGGAATGGCCATGCCACAATCCCTTCTCCTCTTGGATTCTTGGACACACACACACGTGCCCGGAGTGAATTTAAGCTGCCGGGTCTTAGACTCGAATTGTAGTTGACTATATGAGAGTCCCATGATGTAACTATTATGCCATCTGCTGGTCCTGGAGTTCAAGATGTTTTCATTTGTAGTTTGATGTCCTCAGTTTTGAAAAATGCTCAGCTTTTGTCTTCTAACATACTGCTTCTGCCCCATTCTTGGGTGTGAATCTGGGGCTCTCAGGAAATCAGATGTGGCCGGTCAGCCTACAGCAGGATGGAAAGACACGGGCGGGCAGACAGGAGCCCGGTAGAGAGGCTGCCCAGAGGAGACCCAGGACCCGAAACTGTGAAAGGAGGAGGAGATGTCACAGAAGCTGAGAAGCAACTGTAGGCACAGGAGGGTGGTCACATAAATGAAAAGGACACTAGGACAGTCCCTTTTCCTCTCCATTCCCATTCCATTGTCCCCCCCTCCCCCCACAGATGGGGAGCACCTGTAAGTTCACGGTTTGTACATCAGTCTTTCCCATTGGACCCAGGACCTTTTCTTTTCTTTTCTTTTCTTTTCTATTTTTTTTTTTTTGAGAGATTTTTGCTATAGTAGTGCACCCACCAGAGAGACAGAGACAGAGAACAAGGTGAAAAATCACCTCTAGAGGGGATGGCCACACCTCAATCCCTTCTTGGACCCAGGACCTTTTCTTTTCTTTTCTTTTCTTTTCTATTTTTTTTTTTTTTGAGAGATTTTTGCTATAGTAGTGCACCCACCAGAGAGACAGAGACAGAGAACAAGGTGAAAAATCACCTCTAGAGGGGATGGCCACACCTCAATCCCTTCTCCTCCATTCTTCTCTCGGGATTTTGGGCAAGCACATACACGTGCCCAGCATGAGTTTCACGCCGAAGCTGCTGGGTCCAGAACCCAAACTGTGGTCTGTGGGTTAAGCCCAGTGCTTTAACCACTACGCCACCTACTGGCCCCACAGACTAGGCTCTTAAGAGGCCAAGATGTTAATTCTGCAGAGTCAAGTGGGTGGGAAATAGAGGCTCTGTGAGGGGACAGACACAAGTCGAGACCGGTCTTGTCTAGAGAGGGACTAGCTCTGGTTCCCAGCTAAGCCTCTTACTCGCCATTTGTGTCTGTTTCCTGACTGTAGAACAGGAATAATCATAGGACCTACCTCAGAGGGTTGTTGTGAGGTTGATGTCAGAGAGCTCAGCAAAGCACCGGAGCAGGTAGTGTGTGTGCAGGAGGTGCCAGCTCTTGTCCCTCCCGAAGGATGAAGACCTGTCCAGGGTGAGTCATGGGCTTGCCGAGGTGGGAGTGGGAAACCAGAGAGGCACAGATTGGGTGCTAGTCCTCACAGGGGGGCGGAGGCAGAGCCATAACCCCACAGAGGAAGGCAGCAATGCCTGTCCCAGCCTGGCCACCTGGAGTGTTCGCCCTGGAGCCCCAGAGCTGCCAGGAACTCCCCAGGAATGCTGGGCCTCCAGGAGGGGCCAAGAGCTTGACAAGCCAAAGCTGGGGCCTGGGCCCTGGCAGCAGACCGGGCATCTGAGGAGGGCACTGGTGTGGAGGCATTTTAATGTTCTTTAAATACATAATCTGGGAGTAGATGCCCATTCACATGACCTTTGTCCGCTCTTGCCTGGAGCCACTGAAGTGAGTTAATAAATATGGGAGGAAATGGGAAAGGCTGGGGGTGGGGGGCCCTGGGCTGAGCCTCCCTGAAGAGCTTTCCTGAGAGCGGATCTCCATGGTCAGGGGCCATGGGTCCCCTCTGCCTGAGCCACTCCTTCACTCTCTATAATGGCATCCCAGTTTGCTTTCAAAGCCCAGGTCTGGAAGCTGGGTAGGCAGTCACCATAGCTACCTGTGATAGCAGGGATGGTCTGGCTGACATTCCTGAGGTTCAGCCCTGTTGACCATAACTGCTTGTCTCAGGGAATGTCCCCAAGCTTGGGACCAAACCTCCTGCCATGTTTCAAGCAAAACACTTCACAAAGGTTCTCAGACTGTCCCCAGCAGCGGCAGCAGCAGCGTTTAGGCACTTGACAGAGATGCACACTTCCACGCCCCCTTTCCCACCCTACTTAATCGGCAATTCAGATGGACCCTGAGCTCAGTTGAGAGGCTCTGATGCTCCACAGATAAGTTCTGCTAACTGCAGGGAAGCCATGGGGAGGGCCTCGAGGGTGGGAGGCCCGAGGTGAAGGGGCCCTGCTGGACTGAGGCAGGAGCCCGGGGTCTAGCTCCAATTCCATTTGTCACTCTCTAGCTGGAGTCTCCTGTGCCTCAGTTTCCCCACCTGGAAATCGAGCATGATGGCACCTCCTTACCTGCATCTCAGGGTTGGTGTGATGCTGCGACTGAGAACTGGCCAGTGCCAAGTACCCGCTAGCGATATTAGCGCTGCCTGCCGACTCCCTGGGCCCTTGGATCCAACACCAGACTGGCAGGAGCAGAGGTCTTTAAGCCAGAGACCTTCAGTTTGGAACTCTAGGACTGCTCCAGGGGCACCTAGACCCTCCCATGAATGTCTGTGAAACTGAGTGGAGGGGTGCATTTTCTGGAAAGATTATTTAGACACTCCAAAGCCAAAAACCATCAATGGCCTCTGTAACAACTCCCCCCTGCCGCCCAATGGCCAGTGACCCTCTTAAACATGGCCAGGGCTTCCTCACAGCCCTTGGGTAAGGAAGGAGGGGCACCAGCGGTTAGAGAACCAGACATGAAAAGCGAGCTGCCTGCCCTGCCTGAACCCAGTTCCGTCCCCCAGGGAGCCTCCACATTCGCTAACGGGTGCATGTTGGGGTGTGCTGACTTCACCCTCCTCTGACTTTCTGAGGCCACAGCTAGAGGCAGGCCCAGTGACTCCTGGGAGCATTTCTTCTGTGCTAGCCACCTTATGTCTCTAGTAACCCTTGCTGCACCTCCACCAGGTAGTTCGTTCTTTTCTTTCTTTCTTTCTTTCTTTCTTTCTTTCTTTCTTTCTTTCTTTCTTTCTTTCTTTCTTTCAAGAATTACTTAGTTATTAATTCATTTATTTTAATTTGACCAAAGAGACACACAGAGAGAGGTAAAGTGAGAAAGCAAGCCACTAGGTCCAGGACTTGAACCATAGTCAGCCATGTGGGAGTGTCTAGCACCTTAACAACCACTCCATCTGCTGGCCCCCACTAGGTAGTTAACCCAATTTATGAAAGACAGACTGGAAGTGAACTGACATTTCCAAAGGTGGAAGGGAAGCAGAGCTGGGACTCAAACCCAGGTATCTGTGATCCTAGCCCCTGCCGTAGCATCACAAGCAGGAGGAAGGGCCTGGAGCCACAGGATTAGTGGTACCAGGGATGTATCATGCAACATGACGGGAAACTTGAACTGTTAGCTAAAAAGCAAAGCTTCCCAAAAGTGCGTATCCATGCACTGGAGTATTACTCAGCCTTTAACTAGGTAATCCTGACACGTTGGCTACAACCTGGACGAACCTCGAGGACATTATGCAAAGTGAAGCAAGCACAAAAGGACAAATCCATAGGATTCCACTCATGTGAGGAGCTCAGACCAGAGTGGCAGGTGGTGGGGTGGGGGGCTGTGTGGGGCTGGTGTCCAGCGGGGACAGGGCTTGTCTTACTAGGTAGAGAGTGTCCTGGAGGTGGCTCCAGGCCGTTGGTGGGCACGGCCGCACAGCGTGAATGTGTTTAACATCACTGGGCTGTGCACGTGGAAATGGCTGAGGTGGTGAGCCCTGTTTTACGCGGAAGGCTTCCAAGTGGCCTGGAACTTGGACGGCCTGCCCTCGCTCCCCCTAAGCCCTTGGTCCTCTCCAAGCCCTTCCCTGGGTCTAACCAACCTGCCCAAAAGAGGTGGGAGCCCCTGCTCCAAGCAGCTGTCTCTAGTCGCAGCTTCAAAGTCAAGGCTTTCTTCCCGATTCCAACTTTTTTGGAAGCAAATGTTCTTGCTGCTTAGAGGAGGCACGAGGCACAGGATACCCTGCTTGTGCAGCCCTCTGGGAGCACCTTCCTCTCCGGCCTTTCCACTCCACTGCAGCCAGCATGGAGGGCTGGGTCAGCTGGGGCAGTTCGGCTTGACCTCCTCGTGTCATGAGAAAGGGCTCCTTTGATGGAGTCCTCTCAGATTCTTTACATGGCCATTCTGACCGCAGGGAGATGGCACGGCTACCCGCAGGGCACGGTGATGACAGAGGGCATCAACACAGGCAGGAAACTGAATTAAGTTTCATTTATTCTAGGGCAAACTCAAAAGGGTTTTTTTTTTGTTGTTTTCTTTTTTAGCAAATCCTAGCACGTTATTAACAAAAAAAAATCTGTACATTTGCCATGATACACTTGAAAGTGAAACAAATAAGATATAAATACAGATATGGATGTAACATGTAAAAGCCAAAAAAAACAAAACAAAAACAAAACAAAACCCAAAAAACAACCCCCCACCCAACCTGGGGGTGTGGGGCCCATGCGTGTGAACACAGCGCCGGCAGAACCATCTGCTGGCTGGTTATTTCTCAGAGCGTTTCTTTTTTCATTTCCAAACATTATTGTTAGCAAAGTCCTGGTGGGATTCTATGAAGTTCTTATTTGCTGTCCTTTAAAGTGTAATAATATGCTTGATAAATAAAGGGCGGCAGGGAAAGAAAAAGGTTTATGAGACAGATCCATTGCGTCACCTGCAAGGGTATTGGTAAGCCAGTGATGAGCCGTAGAAAAGGCAGCCCGTGGTCTGGAAGCGCACACGGTGCACTTCAGAAGCCGCAGCCGGGACTGCACCCCGGCCACCCGGCCTGAAGGGGCAGGCAGTAGCTCGAAGGGATGCAGGAGTCAGGCGCACCAGCCCCCTGGCACCGGGTTGGGAGTTTCACGGCCCTGGGCAATCAGGTAGACAGGAAGGCAAACGAGTTTCGCTTTGCTCTCTCGTGTTCTGCTGTGTCATCTGAACAGGAGCCCTGCAGGGGGTGGCGGTAAGGCAGGGCAGCTGCGGCTGTCAGGGGAGGGGAGGCGGCGGGGTGCAGCTGCCCCCCCAGTGAGGTGGTAGCGGCATGCGAGTCTCCTTGGTGGCGCGCAGGCAGCAGTTTTCAGATCCAGGCCAAGAGACCAGTGAAGTGATTGCATCTCTAAGTCGGGAGACTGAAGATTGGGCAAGTGTCATCTGAGGCTAGCCCTTTGTGAGTACCCGGAGGATGTCGGACAATGTTCCAGATCCTTCTCGAAGACACCGGGGCTGTGGCGAACCTCTGGGAGTCAAGGAGTTCAAGGAAAAGGTTGCCCTAACTGCACTAGGCATGACGAAACTCACAAAGAACCCAGCTGGAACGCATATTTCTACAACAGAGGAGTCATCAAAAGACTCCCTGCCTCACTCGTACAGTGTGAGACAGAAATCCCATGAGTGAAACATTAACACGCAATATTTATCTGTGAAAGTAAGGCCTGGTCCTGCTATGTTTTGAGCCAAAGTAAGTCAATAATATTCAACCTCTTAAAATACACCCCGCAAGTTCCCTCAACAGCAGCAGTGGGGTTACTCTTCACACCCCTCTACACACACACACACACACACACACACACACACACACACACACACACACACACACACACACACACACACACACACACACACACACACACACACACACACACACACACACACACACACACACACACACAGTAGCGATGGCACCCTGGCTTCACTGTTCCTGGACATTACATGGCCTTTGCCTTCAGTGCGTATTTCCAAACGAAGTATCTGCCTTTCACGACTTTCCACATCACATCTGGAGGGTCAGAGAGGGGGAGAGGTCTATAGAAATAAGTGCTGAGAACCACAGCCTTGGGAGTCCCCACTGCGATCGATCCTAGTAGCTGTGGTGAACTCTGCACTGGAACAGCAAATACCTCATTAAGATGAACGTGAAAAGCAGCATTTTCCTTGTGGAAAAATGAGTTCAATGTAAAGAATCTAAAACAGAACAGCAAGAGACTAGAGAAGCCTTCGCGATTGTATTAAGAATTTCCATTTGGCTTAAGAACTTTACTCTTCATGCTCACTTAACCAGACGCCAAGTCTATAGTTACTTTCCTTGGAGTAATCAGACTCTCATGAGCTTAACAAAAAAGGCCTGATGGTTTCTCCTGGAAGGAAAGGAAACAGACTCTAAAAGTGCTTCAAAGCCTGTTTTTCTGCAATCTGCCACTCATAATTACTTCTTCCCTAAACAATGACTATTTCAACAGATGATCAAGGAAGTACTCTGGTTTGTAAAATTTAAAAACATGATTGTGATACTTGGTCACTCTTTTCTTTGTTGTTCTTAATCCCAAATTAAACAGAAAAGTCAAAGCTGAGATGTAAAGTTGCCATCTACCTGATTAGCTGAGAACATTCTAGACTTGATCAGCTTAGGTATGGCTTGCGGGGAGAGGTAAGAGATGGTGCTACACCTGATCACTGAGTGCCCTTGAAGATGAGGATCCCAATACAACAGGTTTCCCCGAGACCTTGGGGAAACAGACGGTGCTTCGAGAAATGGCATTGCAGGCATCCTTAGGCGATGCTATAAATTTACCTTCCTTGTTTCTGTGCATATTAAAACTTTGACAATTCTTTCAAATAGAAGGCTAGAGCAGGGACTTCATCTGTGGAGTTGTTTGGAGGGGGCTAGAAAGAGAATGTTGGGGGCACTTCTGGTTCTCTGCTAGGAGTGAGGGCAGTCAACCTCCAGGCTGGATATGACAAGTAAAATTTCATGTATTTGTTAAAAGGTTATCTGCAAGTTTTTCTCCTTTTCTTGCTCAAAACATAACTTACAAGACATACGATCCTCCATGGGGTTGGCTTGGAAGGGGCAGGGCTTTGCCCTATACAGGTCATACTCACGGGAAATAAGCTAAGAATGAGGAACACAAAGTAACACCCCACCCCACCCCCAAATCTGTTAACTGAAAATGAGAAAATGCTACTTTCTACCAAGCACTGGCTAGAGAGCTCTGACTTAAAAACTGCACCCCACACACATGGTTTTATGATCTCAGCAGGCTGTACAAGACATGTGTAAGTATGGCTCTTTCGTTTCTTATTCCATTTGATTTCTATGAAGATTGCAATACAGGCCTTGCTTCCTTTACATTCAATACCTGTAAGATTCTACACAAAAGCTGGAAGGGACCAAAATACTGATTGTAATAAATATTTGTGGGCCTCCTGCACTGTCTGGGCAGCCGATGAAGAGGGTGGGAGAGGTCTCTGAGAGGCACCACCGATTGCTTCTAGGTCTACAGAGGAGACAGGCGCTGCCATTAGCTGTGTGTGGACACGTCAGAGGAGGAGCTGCTGTTGCTGTTCGTGGTTTGGGCCCTCTTTATGTATAAGTTTAGTAGCTTCATCTGAAAAAAAGAAGATAAAATGAATCGGCAGGAAGAAAAGCAACCAGGAAGTAGAAAACAGGTATAAAACAAAACCATATCCAGGAAGTCCACGTGGGGGTCTTCCCATGGCAGCACCTCCGTAATCTCTGTAACCACAGCACTTTGTGCTAATTGACAGAACATACTGCAACTGGTTTTCATGACCCAACTTAAAATATTAAACACATATGGGCCAGCAGTTGGCAAAGTGATAACACAACTGGACCCACGTGGGACGTCTTTGGCTTGAGGCTGAACACACCGTGGCATGGACATCCGTGCCCACAATCCAGGCTGGCTGAGGCTCAGGGTGGACTGTGGCGTGAAGTTCCCTGTGGGGAGGCCCGTCTCTCTCACTCTCATAAACTTCAAAAATATCTTAAATAAGTAACATGATAGACAGTGCTGTGACGAACAATGCCATCCAGTACCCAAGGACATTAATGCTCGAAGACTCCAACAGAATCCTAGAACCAACTCCACCACTCACTGGCTGTGAACTTCGGGCAATAATTTTCTGAGTTTCAATGTTCCCACCTGCAAGGAGAACACTTCCAAAGTGCCTTCTGCAATTCCTTGTTCACAAAACATGTCCCCAGAGCACACTTCTGTTTCTACCAGAGCTGTTCTTGCGGGTCCCTCCCACATGTGCTTTCTCCTCCTCCTGCGCAGATCACAGCCCCCCCTGCACAGTTCAGCTCAGAGCCGCTTCCTCCAAGGAGCTGCTCCCCCCTGTCCTGTTCCAGTGGCCCATCAGGTCTGTGCTACAAGGCCCGAGACTTACTGGTCAGTCCTAGGCTGCTTTTCGAGTTTCTCATGTGTCAATTCTGTCCCCAGCTGCATTTTATACCTCTTTAGGGTAAGACAAAGCTTTTACTTTTCCCACATGCCTTAGCAGAGTGCTGTGAACACTGCAGGTTCCTAATACATATTTGTTAAATCAGAGTTTATAAAGAGGAAAAAAATTATCTAGAAGACAGTTAAATTTTTTTCTTTTCTTTTCTTTTTTAAATTACCAGAGAGTGCATGCACTCAGAGACAGAGACAGGGAGAAAGCACCCTCTAATGGGGAATGGTCATGCCACAATCTCTTCTCTATTTCTTTATCCAGAAAAGATTTTGGACATGGACACACACATGCCTGGCACAGCTGCCAGGCTTGGGATTCAAACTGTGATCAGTCATGCAGGATTCAGCCCCCTTAAGCACTAAGCTACAGGGCTGGCTCAAGATACTTATGTTTCTATGACAGGCCAGTTATAAATTAGTTGCTGTTAAAGTTTGAAGGTTTCCCAAATCTATGTGTTGGGACTTGGTTGTATTGTAAAGTGTTAAGTGAAAACTTAACCCCCTCGTATGAGTAAAAGGGACCAGAATAGGCCAGAAGTTGGCCCCTGACCCTTGGCTGTACAGACTATGAATTGAATAAATCTTTATTTTTATGAATCACTCAATTACAGGTATTTCTTTTTCTTTTTTTTTTTTTTTGGAGAGGTTTCTGCTATAGGGCGCCTATGCTTGCCGGTCAGACAGAGAGAGACAGAGAGACAGAAAGTGAGAAATCACTCCCCAGGGGGGATGGCCACGCCGCAATCCCTTCCCCTCCATTCTCCTCTCGGGATCTTGGGCACGCACACACACGTGCCCAGCGTGAGTTTTAAGCCACCGGGTCTGGGACTCAAACTGCGGTCAACTACATGGGAGTCCCGCGACACAGCCATTACACTAACTGCTGGTCCCAATTTCAGGTATTTCTGTTAGCAAAGCAATGGAGGACTAATACACTTTGTTAAAAATTGCTATCCTTATTTTCAACTCAAAACCACTAACATATTCGTCTAGTCAAGTTTAGAATATAATTGCATGAGGTCATCAGGTGGTGTAGTGGTTAAGGCACTGGATTCCCACATGGCTGACCAAGGTTTGGGTCCCAGACCCAATGGCTCAAAGCTCATGCTGGGTGCGTGTGCGTTCATGCCTCACATCCTGAGAGGAGAATGGACTGCAGTGTAACCGAACCTTGGGGGTGATTTCTCACTTTCTCTGTCTCTCCAGCGAGCAAATGTGCCTAAAAAAAAAAACAAAAAATAAACAACTCTCCAAAAAATGAACAAATAAAAGGAATATAATTGCATGCATGAAGAAAAGATAAGGATAGAGTTAATAAATGCGCATGTGTTTGACAGTTTATAAGGAGCTTTTTTTGGGGGGGGAGAGGTTTTTGCTATAGGGTGTGTGCACTCACTAGAAAGACCATGCCGCAATCCCTTCTCCTCCACTCTCCTCTCAGGATCTTGGGAATGCACACACACGTGCCCGGCCTGAGTGTAAGTCACCGGGTCCAGGACTTGAACTGCAGTCAACTACATGGGAGTCCAGCAACATAGTCATTATGCCATCTGCTGGTCCCTACAAGAAACTTTTAAAAACTTTTTCTTTATTCATGATAGAGCACATGAGCGTGCATGTGAAAGCGGGAGAAAGAGTGGGGAGGGGGAGAGGGAGTGGGGAAGAGAGAGAGGGAGAGGGAGAGGGAGGAGCACCCTCAACAGGATGTGGTCATGCCGTGATCCCCATTTTCTGGTCCTCCAGTGTGCGGGATCCTGGGCTCTTACGCTTGTGCCCAGTGATTTGAAGCATGGCTGTCACGTGAGATCTGGTACCTCTTGAGCGGTGCATCACCACTGCAGCACAGAGCCAGCCCTACAGAGAGCTCTTATACGGATCATCACATTGAGTGGTTGGGAAAGTCATGACGTTATTTTTTCTTTTTTTTGAGAAGTTTTTCACTATAGGGCGGGTGCACTCGCCAGACAGACAGAGAAAGACATAGAGACAGAAAGCAAGAAATCACCCCCCAGGGGGGATGGTCACGCCGCGATCCCTTCTCCTCCATTCTCCTCTCGGGATCTTGGGCACGCACGCACACATGCCCAGCAATGATGTATTTTTTCTATGCATCATGACTTTTCTGACAACCTAATATTTGAGAAATCCTCTGAAATAAGCAGAATAGGCTCTCCCCTTTTACGAACAAAAAAGCTGGGTTTCAGAGAGCTTGTTTAGCAAGCTGAGAAAATTCAAATTGGAGTGTTATAACTTTAGGATGTTAAATGCAATCCTCATGGCAACAACAGAGAAAATGAGAATACACACTAGAGGAGATGAAGAGGGACTGCAATGTTTCATTACAAAAAGATAAAGCAAGAGAAGATAATTCAAGAAATGAAGGACAAAAAGCAATAAAGTATATAGAACATAAATAGCAAAATGACACCTCTTTATCAATAAATACTGTAAATATAAATGATTTGAAGCCCTCCAATCAAATGACAGAGATTGGCAGAAAGGATTAAAAACGATCCAATTATATGCTGTCTATAAGAGACTCACTTTAGAGCCCAAGACACTCAAGTTGAAAGTGAAAGGACGGAAAGGACACTGCACACGGAAGCAGTCAGAAAGCAAGGGTGACCCACGTGCAGCGGCACGGGCTACCGCTGTGTGATGCTGAGACCCAGCGGGAAGGCCTGGCTTAGCCTGAATGTGCCAGGTGTGTCCAGAAGTAGGCCCATGATCAGTACCCTGTGGGGGCCCTCTCCTTCCTCTCATAAAAGACAGACGGACTTCCTGAAACAACCCTTTCGAAACAGACGAAGAGAAAGGATGTCTACGCTGATACCAGACAAAACAGACTTAAAATCAAAAAAGGCTTTAAGATGGCTCAGCTGCTTAGACGCAGGCGGTAGCATCCTGACCTACAGTACTAAAAGCCTCAGGGCTGACCAGGGGTCAGGAGAGATGACCTGAAACACACAGGCACAGGTAGCCAAGAGCCTGGCTAGCCAGACGGCTGGGGAAGGGAAGTGTGTTGTGACAAGATCCTACCAAAGTGCCTGCCTCCATCCAACTCCTCCTCTCATGAAAAGAAATAAAATTAACCTAAAAAAATACTTAGGAGACAAGGACATTATATATTAATGAGGGGCTCAATAAAGTGAGAAGGTATAACAACTATGAGTATCTACATAATAAATTAGCAAAGCATATGAAGAAAAAAATGACAGAACTGAAGGAAGAAACAGGTCTATAATAATAGTTGGGGGACTTCAATACCTCCCTCTTGATGACAGATAAAACAAGACAGAAGATAAGTCAGGAAGCAGAGAAAGCGAACAGCACAATAAACTAGCAGTATAACAGGCATATACACCATGCACATTCTCAAGTGCCCATATGGGGGATTTTTCTTTGTTTTTCTTTTTTTTTTTTTTTTTTTAGGCCTTTGCTATAAGGCATGTGCACTCACTGGAGAGAGGCAGAAAGAGAAGAAAAGTGAAAAATCACCCCCCAAGGGAGATGGCCATGACACAATCCCTTCTCCTCCATTCTCCTCTCAGGATTCTGGGCATGCACACACACATGTCCAGAATGATTTTCAAGCTGCCAGGTCTGGGACTTGAACTGCAGTCAGCCATGTGGGAGTAAGGCACTTTAACCACCATGACACCTGCTGGAGATTTTTCAAGATGTATTATTTGTTAGCCATAAGTCTTATCTCAATAAATTTACAAAGACAGATATCACCCCTGTTCTGACCATATGAGATGAAGTAAAAAATCATTAACAGAAGGAAAACTGAAAAACTCGAAATTTTGTGAAAATTAAGCAACATCCTCTTTTCTTTTTTTTTAAAGTGTTTTTGCCATAGAGCACATGCACTCACTAGAGAGAGAGAGTGAGAAATCATTCCCCTAGGACAGACAGCCATACCACAATTTCTTCTCCTTCATTCTCCTCTCAGGATTTTGGGTATGCATATACACACGTGCTTGTGTGATTTTCAAGCCACTGGATCTGGGATGCAGACTGTGGTCAGACATGCAGTAATTTAGTGCCTTAACCACCATGCCACCAGCTGGCCCCAAGCAACATCCTCTTAAGTAACCAACTGGTCAAGAAAAAAAAAAATCACAAGGAATATTTAAAAATGTTCTGAGACAAATGAAAATAAAAACACGATGTTCCAAAACTGTGATGCAGTGAAAGTGGAGCGAAGAGGGAAATTAACAGCTATAAATGCTTACATAAGAAAAGAGGATGGAGCAAAGCAGTTGGCATAATGGCCATGTCGCTGGGTTCCCATGTAGTCGACCGTGGTTCAAGTCCCGGACGTGGTGGCTTAAACTCACGCCAGGTGCATGTGCATGTGTGCCCAAGATCTCACGAGGAGAATGGAGGAGAAGGGACTATGGTGTGGCCAATCCCCTGGGGGGTGATTTCTCACTTTCTATCTCTTTCTGGAGAGTGCATGCACCCTATAGCAAAAACCTCTCCAACAAAAGGAAAGAGGATGAATCTTAAATCAACAACCTAGCTTTATATTTTGTGGATCTAGGAAGAAAAAGAATAAATTAAGCTAAGAGCTAGGAAAAGAAAATAATAAAAATTAAGGAAAAATGAACTAAATTCAAAAATAGGAAAAAAATATTAATAAAATCAAAAGTTGATTCTTTGAAAAGATTCAGAAAATTGACAAACCTTTAGCTAGGCAGACTGAAAAAAAGAAGAGAGACTCAAATCATTAAAATCTGAAATGAAGATAGGGACACTACTACTGATTCTATGGGAACGAAAATTGTAAGAGAGGACTATGAACAATTATATGCCAAGAAACTACATAATATACATGAAATGGACAAATATCTACAAACACAAGATCACTCAACAAACAAGAAATACAAGGAAACTACCTCGACACGTTTTAAACTATATATGCAAAATCCACAGCAAATACACTTCATGGTGAAAGGCTGAAAACTTACAACATGAAGAACAAGGCACGATCTCTTTCTTTCTCAACTTTAACACAGCACTACTCCAGGTAGAACAATGAGACAAGAAGAAATAAAAGGTATACATATTGGAAAGGAAGGAGTAAAAATCATCTTTGTTTGTAGAAGATACTATCTTATATGTAGAAAACTCTATAAAGATTACACACATATAAACAAATGTCAGAACTAATAAGTGAATTCAGCAAAGCAGTAGGATACAGAGACAAGCAAAAAACTAAGTTGAATTCCTGCATACTAACATTAGAGAAACAACCCTAAAAGGAAATTAATAAAATAGTAAGTATAATACACCACATTAACAGTGGAACGATAAAAACCATATATGATCATGTTAATTGATGCAGAAAAAGTGTGATAAAAGACAACATCCTGGGACCAGTGGTTAGCATAATGGCTATGTCACTGGACTCCCATGTAGCCAACTGCGGTTCAAGTCCCTGACCCCGGTGGCTTAAACTCACACCGGGTGCGTCTGCGTGTGTGCCTAAGATCTTTTTTTTTTTTTTTTTGAGAGGTTTTCGCTACAGGGTGCGTGCGCTCTCCAGACAGACAGAGAGAGACAAAGCGAGAAATCACCCCTCAGGGGGGATGGCCACGCCACAATCACTTCTCCTCCATTTTCCTCTTGGGATCTTGGGTACACACGCACACGCGCCTGGCGTGAGTTCAAGCCACCGGGTCTGGGATTCGAACCGCGGTCGACTACATGGGAGTGAGCGACATAGCCATTATGCTAACTACTGGTCCCAACATGCCTAAGATCCTGAGAGGAGAAAAGAGGAGAAGGGATTGTGGCATGGCCATCCCCCCTGGGGAGGGGGGTGATCTCTCTCTTTCTGTCTCTGTCTCTCTAGTGAGTACATGTGGCCTATAGCAAAAATACCCCCTGCCCCCCCAAAAAATCCCTTCATAAATAAGACTCTCAACAAAACAGGTACAGAAGGTTCATCTCTCGACACAATTAAAACCATATTATGAAAAAAAATATATTATGATGGGACCAACAGATGGTGTAATGGTAATATCGCTAGACTCCCATGTAATCACAACTGCAGTTTGAGTCCTAAACCCCGCAGCTTGAAACTCATGTAGGATGTGTGTGCCTGCATACTCGAGATCCTGAGAGAAGAATGGAGGTGAAGGGATTGTGGTATGGCCATCCACCCCTCCCACCCCCCCACCAAGGTTGATTTCTTGCTTTCTATTTCTCTGTCTCTCCAGTAAGCTCATGTGTCCTATAGCGAAAAACAAAAACAAAAACCCCAAAAAACAAAAGCAAAAACCCACCACGTATGACAAACTGCAGCTAACATTATGAACAGAGAACATCTGAAGTCTTTCCCACTAAAACTGGAAGACAGGGGGGCCAGCAGGTGGCATGGTAGTTAAGACACTGAACACTCCCACATGGCTAAGCATGGTTCGAGTCCTGGATCTGGTGGCTTGCTTTCTCACTTTCCCTCTCTGTGTGTCTCTCTCTTTGGTCAAATTAAAATAAATGAATGAGTAAATAAAATTAAATAATTAAAAAAAAGGGAAGAAGGCAAAGTTGTCCACTTTCTCTACTTTATTTCAACAGGGTATTGGAAATTCTAGCCAATGCGATCAGACAAGAAAGGGAAACAAAAGATATTCAAATAGAAAAGGAAGACGTGAAACTGACCCTATTTGCAGATAATATGATTATGTACAGAGAAAATCCAAAGAATGCATTAAAAAAATCCTAGAAGTAATAAATATAGTAGAGTTGCAGGATACAAAACTGATATACAAAACTTTATAGTTTTTTGGGGGACCAGCAGATGGTGTAATGGTTATGTTGCTGGACTCCCACGTAGTCAACCACAGTTTGAGTCCTGGACCCGGCAGCTTAACCATGTGTGTGCCTGCCCAAGATCCTGAGAGGAGAATGGAGGAGAAGGGAATGTGACGTGGTCATCCCCTCTGTGGGGGTGGGAGGCGATTTCTTGCTTTTTGTCTCTCTAGTGAACACATGTATTCCCAACACTCAATATACCAAATGTCTGAACTCTATGGCAGAAATTGGAAGATTCAAAGAAATAAGAATAGGGAAAAGCAGCACAGATACCACAGATTGTGTGAGAAGAGGGGTGGAAAGGAGAAGGTGGATGGGAAGGAGAAAAAAAACATTTAACAGATATAAGAGAATGTAAGGCACTTTCTTGAAAAAAGGTGTATGGTAATATTCTTTATTTGATTATCACGCACTAACATGCATGCTTTGAAAAGCCATATTGTATGCCATAAAGATGTATAACAATTAAATGTAAATTTAAAAAAAGAAAAGGAAACAGTTCCATTTATAATAGCATTAAAAAATGTTTAGGAGTTAAGTGGAGATGAATGACCCAATAAAAACTATAAAACCTTGCTGAAAGACATGAAAGATGGCACACACAAAAGAAAACCAAACATCCTGGGGAGATCTGCAGGTGGTTAGGGTGCTGGACTCCCACATGACCAACTGTGGTTTGAGTTTCAAAACCTGGTGGGTTGCTTTTTCACTTTCCCTTTCTCTGTCTCTTTCTGGTAACTACAGAAAGTTAAAAAACAATAATAATGACAAATAAAATAAATAAAACTGAAAAAAGAAAAACAAATAAAATCCCAAACCTGCTGGCTCCAAGGCCTAGTTTCTTAAGATCTTTGTGTGCCCCTGAACAGGTTAAAGGGATGATTGGGCCAGCAGGTAGCATAGTGCTTAAGGTGCTGGACTCCCACATGGTCGATTGTGGTTTGATTTCCAGACCCAGTGACTTGAAACTCACAGCAGGAACATGTGAGTGTGTGCCCAAAATCCTAAGAGGAGAATGGAGGAGGGGGACTGTGGTATGGCCATCCCCCTTGGGGGGGTGATTTCTCACTTTTCTCTATTTCTCTGTATCTCTGTCCCCAGCAAATGCACGTGTCCTATATCTCTGATGGGGATCAGCAGATGGTGTAATGGTTATGTTGCTAGAATCCCACATAGTCGACTGCAGTTTGAGTCCTGGGCCCAGTGACTTAAAATTCACACTGGGCATGTGTGCTTCTGCATCAAAAATCCTGAGAGGAGAATGGAGAGAAGGGACTGCAGTGTGGCCATCTCCCCAGGGGTGATTTTTTGCTTTCTATTTCTCTGTCTCTCTGGCCAGCGCACATGCCCCATAGCAAAAATCTCTCTAACAAATAAATTTTTTTTTAAAAGGGTGACCACTACCCTTATTCCACAGGGCTATCATCACGAACATGCATGCTGTCCATGCATGTCAAGAATACAGGACAGTGCCTGAGGTGGGTGCCAGGTAACAGCAGCTATTATCACTAGTTTGGTGATACCCATGAGAGACTCAACAACCTATTAAGTGACGAGGTACATTCCATTAGTGTTTCTCTGCAAGAAAACAAGTTCGTTTCTAAACAAAGTTGTCTTTCTTTTGGGGTAAACTAGAAGCTTAGTTATTTCAAAAACAGGAGTTGTAACAGACTATGCTGTATTGCATTAGTCTTAAAATTACTTAGTATATATAGTTGCTCATCTTCTCATTCATTCATGATAGAGCACATGCCTATGTAAGAGAGAGAGAGAGAGAGAGAGAGGCTTGCAATGGGACATGTCCACATCCTAATCCCTTCTTCAGTCCTCCATCCTACCAGGATCCTGTGTGTGTGTTTTCAGGCCAGCTGGGCTGGGGGCTTGATCTGTGATTTGCATGTGGCTTCCAGCTCCAGAATCTGGTAAGCTACCAGCTGCACAGAGACTGGGACCTCAATTTAAAAAAAAAAAATTTTTTTTCTTTAAGATTTTTGCCAAAGGGCACATGCACTCACTAGAGAGATGGTAAGAGGGAAAGTGAGAAATCACCTCCCAGGGAGAATGGCTATGCTGCAATCCCTTTTCTTCCACTCTTGTCCTGAGATTTTGGGCATGCATGCACAGGTACCCAGCATGATTTTCTTTTTTTTTTTTTTTTTTTTTGGGGACAGGTTTTTTGCTATAGGGCGCGTGCGCTCGCCAGACAGAGAGAGACATAGAGACAGAAAGCGAGAAATCATCCCCCAGGGGGGATGGTCACGCTGCAATCCCTTCTCCTCCATTCTCTTCTCGGGATCTTGGGCACGCACACACAAGCGCCTGGCGTGAGTTTTAAGCCACCGGGTCTGGGACACGAACCGCGGTCGACTACATGGGAGTCCAGCGACATAGCCATTACACTAACTGCTGGTTCCCAACCCAGCATGATTTTCAAGTTGCTGGGTCCAGGACTCAAACCACAGTCAGTCTCACGGGAGCCCAGCACCTTAACCAGTAGGCCACCTGTTGGTCTCAGGGCCTCAAGATTTTTAAGATAAACTTAAAGCTTTTTTGTTTTAAAGTTCTATCTTAAAAAAAAAAAAGTTTTTAGAGGCCTATTACCTACAACTGACTAAGAAAAACCTGGGGTCAGAGGCAAAGCCAAGTGGACTGCTGCCAAGCTGGCAGAGACCGGTGTGCTATCAGCCCAGGTAACACTATACATACCTTGCTCCCCGTGAGCTGTGCGAGGTGAGGTTTCAGATCTTCTCCGATTACGGAATAAATTGCCACTAAGCAAAACACGCTGGCCTTACGCACACTACTTTCAGTGTTGTCATAACCCTAGAGAGCCGAAAGAGAAAAAAAAAAGGAAATCGGATCAAAGATTTGCTTCATAGTCCACGTTTCATCACCATTTCCACAAATGCCCCCGCAGTTTAACTTTGGGCTTGTCAACAACAATCAGGGTCTACCTCAGCCCTGAGAGCTTTCACCTAAAAAAGGTTGGAACTCACGAGTGTCAGGAGTGGTCCAGTTCTTGGGGGGACAGAAACAGAGGTTGGTAAGTCCTGGCCTGGTCTGCCTCCACACAGACACAACTTTACAACAAGCAAATACTCAAAACACATCACGAGACAGAATGAGGATAGAAGTGGAGGGGGAAAACAACTTGCTTCTTTCACATTTCTCCAATGGTAAAGCAAATTTCATGTGGGAAGCATCTTTAAAGGTGAGTGTTACATGGTCTAAGGCTTTCTACCCTCCAGGGATGGCCGGGGAACTGCTGGTCCCTGAACCAGGTTTTTCAAAAAATATTTTTAGAGCTTTTTGCCTTAGGGCATGTGCACTTGCTGGAGAGAGACAGAGACAGTGATAGGGAAAGTGAGAAATCATCCCCGGGAATCAGCAGTTAGGATAATGGCTATGTCGCTGGACTCCCACATAGTTGACCGCGGTTCGCGTCCCGGACCCGGTGGCTTAAAACTCACGCCGGGCGCGTGTGCATGCATGCCCAAGATCCCGAGAGGAGAATGGAGGAGAAGGGATTGCAGCATGACCATCCCCCCTGGGGGATGATTTCTCACTTTCTGTCTCTATGTCTCTCTCTGTCTGTCTGGTGAGTGCACGCGCCCTATAGCAAAAACCTCTCCAAAAAAAAAAAAAAAAAAGAACTCATCCCCCAGGGGATGGCCATGCTGTAATCCCTTCTCCATTCTCCTCCTGGGATCTTGGGCATGCGTGCACATGCATGCATGCATGTGTACATGAGTTTTCAGCCACCAGGTCTGGGACTTGAACCACAGTTGGGTATGTGGGAGTCCAGCAACGTCACTGCTATATCATCTGGTAGACCCTGAACCAGTTCTTCTAGAAGCCATCTCTCCCCACCCCGAACTGAAAACCACTCTCTACTGTAAAGCAGCACTTAGCCCTGCATCTGTAGATGTCTGCATGGCTGTGCTGCATCTTGTGGCAGGCTAAAAGCCCTTGTCGTGGTGCCATACAGTGCAACACATTTGTTTCCTTAAAGTTTACTTATTTATTGCCTCAGAGAGAGAGAACGAGACACACGGGTAAGCACCCTTCGCAGAGTCTCACTGTGCTGTGATCCTACCACCCCACCCAGCCAGATCACGGGAACACTGTGGTACCTGCATGTTCAGGTCAGCCTGGTACCAGACCTGGGCTCCCAAGTGGCTCTGGTGTCAAACACTGGGGCCCGTTGCGTGTGCCCCGTGGATGGGCTAGGACATGGTTTTTACCTGCCTGAGTCTACCTCACTTGGTGCCTCATGCCGAGAAGAGTTCAGTAAGTGTTGGATATGTGAGAACAAGGTACACTGATTTACACTCCTCGGTCCACCTCGCCCAGGCCTGGGGCCGCAGGAGATGTGCAATAAAGTTTGTTGAGAGAATGCACAACAATGAAAGAAATGGCCAAATACAGTCATAGTTAAAAGTTCATTCTGTGAACTGTAGATCCTGGCCACCAGGAAGTCTTCCTGTTGCCTTTAGGAGAGGGTGGACCAGAAGGCTGAGAACATCTCTGCCACACAGCATCCCAGGTCCTGAGGTACAGGTCACCAGGGCTTCTCCCACAGCTCTGTGTTACTTGGAACTGAACAGTCACTGCTCTAGGCTCAGCCCAGGTACTCGGCAAGGGGCCTACCTGCAGCAGGCCTGGGATGATGTCTGCGAGGAGCTGCAGCAGGGACTCCTTGGCGATCCTCTCCACGACTTTGGTCTGCATCTTGATGGCAGCGAGGTTGATGGGGTAGTCAGCTGTCTGGATGATGGGACAGAGCACTTTGATGCACTGCTCTGGATGGATGGAACTGGCCAGTGTGGACGCGGCCTCCTCAGCAGCTCGCACTACCTGAAATACCCAGTGCCCACAGAGAGTGAGTGCCACGTGCCACAAGGGGACAGGGACCAAATACCACTTCTGCCTCATTTCAGAGGCCAAATGACAATGGACTCACTGAATGCCCATGGCGGCCATCAAGCTCTCTGGCTAACATCACTGAATGAAGTAACACATGGTTCGGAGGCAGTTTGAGAGGTGGGGTGGAGGGGTAGGGAACATGGTAAACACAGGAATGGGGGACAGTTCTCCAAGTACAGCCCCCAGCAGTGCCCCCATGAGTTTGTGAGACACGCAGCTTCTCAGGCCCGCCCAAACCTGTGGTCCCTGAGGCAGCCTGACTGGAGCCGGGGCCCAGCCAGCTGTGCTGTCAGGCATGTGTGTCATTCTCCACATGCTAATGTGACCGTTACTGTCCTATGAGATTAGGACCTGAAAATACGAACACCTCCCCAAGGCTCATGGGACACCAAGCTGCTGTAGCTGAGAGGAGCCTGGAAGGAAGCCAAGGCAACTTCCACACCACAATTTCCTCTGAGGGGGCCTAGCTACAGGGTGGCTGGGAAGGATGGGAGATATCTGAAGGCATCTTCCTAAGGAATCTCTTTTGAAAGCTGCTTTCCTAGTAATCTGTGTCTATGATGCCCCCTGCCTTGCACATTAAGGTAAAGTGCAGAAGTGACCACCTCATGGTCAGCAGGGCAGTCTTTGACCTTCGGAAGCCACAAAGACCCTCTAGTAACATAGATGGAAGATAACGTGAGGGCAGCAAGGAAGAAGAGCATGGAAGAAGGTGCAGAAAGAGCCTGGGCCAGCAGTGTAGAGAGCTGGAAGCAGACCCCTGGCACAACTGCTAAAACCCCATTTTCTCATGTAAAGTAGGGACAGCTCACAAAAACAATGAGCAGCGTCCATGTGAATACTGCTCCTGGGCATTAATAGCACGAGAGCCCATCTATTACATAAGTGGGAGGTAAACAAAGACACTAAACCAAAATGGCTCTGGGTTTTTTTTTTTTTTACTTAAAGAATTATTTTAACTTATCATTATTATCTTTAATTTGCTGCTGGGCACACCAGCTCACTGCCTGGCTTCTTCCTTCCTGTCTGATCTCTTCGCTCACTCAGGGTGGCTGTCTGGGCCAAGTCATCAGGTAATCCTTCAGGACTCACTCCCCGAGACAGAACCCTAGGAAGCCTCAGGTGCACACTTTCCACTGAATGTAAACATTTTGTTGAAACAGCCTCTCCTGTTAGACTAGAAGTTCCTTGAAGGCAAGATCCTATCTTAGCCATCTTTCTTTCTTTTTACTTTGTATTTGCAAGAGGTCATGTGTGCCAGTCGAGAGAGAGAGAGAGAGAGAGAGAGAGAGAGAAAGTACCTACAATGAGGTGTGGTCACGCTGGAATCTCTTCTCCTCCACTTCTCTATCCTGTCACATGTGCCTGGCAAGTATTTCGAGCCACTGGGGTTAGGATCTGAACCACCATCAGCCATGTGAGATTTGGCTCTCTGCACTGCCCTTGACTACTGTGTGACAAGGCCAGCCCTCAGGCAACTTTTTATCCCCTTGCTGGCATAATATCCAATATATCGCAGCTGCTCAATGGATATGTGTCAAACTAAATTTTCCTACAGCATGCAACTTCGTTTTTTTAAAAATGCTCATGACTGACAAACTCAGCTTGAGGACATGCGGTACTAACCAGCACTTATGAACAGCCCCCAAAACAAGAAGGCAGGCAAGTTACCTACGCAGCACAAGGACTGCAGTAGGTCACACACTGGAAAGCAACACAGTAATTCTTTAGAAAAGAGCCAGGTTCAGGTGAACTTTTTCAAGTACCCAGTTGCATGAAGAGCCTGTTTTTCAGCAGAGTTCCATCAAACAGAGTTCCCTAAGATGAAGTGCATCTTTCTTCTGTGGCTCATGCAGGCTCCTTGGCTGCTCTGAGTCCATGCTGTACATGAGAAAGCCAAGCTTGTGGCTATACCTACGTGGCTGAGCTACACAGAGCTGAGCAGATGGAGAAAAGTGGAAGGGGAACAGTCCCTCTCATTTCTAATCTAGTCCAGCCACAAGACCATGCTTAGAAACCACTGGCTTTCCTGTGTACAAAACTGCTGTGCACAAGCATCGTAACATATGGTCAAAATGATGAAGAAATTTAAGGACTTTGTTTTTAAGTTTGGGGGAAAAAAATGAAGGGGTCAGAAAACTAGATTTTGCAGGTATATCAAAGTTAGAAAACTAGGGGCCAGCAGGTGGTGTGTAGGTTAAGGTGCTGGATTTTACATGGCTGACTCTGCGGTTCAGGTTTTGTACCTGGCAGCCTGAAAATCATGCTGAGCGCATGTGTATGCATGCCCCAAATCCCAAGAGGACAATGGAGGAAAGGGATTGTGGAATGGCTATTCCCTGTGGGGAGTGATTTTTCATTTTCTCTGTCTCTCTCTCTGACAGGTGCACATGTCTTACAGCACAACTTGAAAAAAAATAATGATGTATAGGGATTGATGTTTAGGATCCCACTAGGAGGTGAGAAGTTCAGTGGATGGAAAGAACGTGGGATTGGGAGACAAATTGGGATTCAAGTCCCAGCAGGATCATGTTCTAGTCTTAACAGGAGCAAGCTAGAAGCCTCCTAGCACCCCAAGGCAATAAATTGCTGAGCTCAAGGGAAGAACCCCATTGTGAGGTTTTCTTTCTCTTCTGTCTCCCATTCTCCCCTGCCATTCACGTCAAAGTGAACGACCCTCAGTGAGTTGCTGGGAACACACAAAGTTTCAGATCTGCTGAGCTGAAACTCAAACCCAGGAAAAATTTCCTCATATAAGATGATACCTGCAGAAAGTGTTCAATAAAATGTGTCAACACAAGGAGGTTTTCTGAAACTGTCTGAAAATAAAATGTCAAAAACTGGACATTAAGTAGGTACTTGGGACCAGCAGTCAGCGTAATGGCTATGTTGCTGGACTCCCATGTAGTCGACCGTGGTTCAAGGCCTGGACCTGTGTGTGTGTGTGTGTGTGCGTGCCCAAGATCCATAGAGGAGAATGGAAGAGAAGGGACTGTGGTGTGGCCATCCCCCATGGGGGGTGATTTCTCGCTTTCTATCT
>NW_006207133.1:5225214-5229585 GCF_000334495.1 Tupaia belangeri chinensis
AAAAAAAGGTAGTCTGACTCCCCCTCTTTCACTGGGGTTAGAGAAAGGTTCCCAAGACAGATGCTGGTTTTGGCAAGGCAGGTAGGCATTCTCGATGTTCCTCTATATGCCAAACCCCTAGCTTTGGCGGGCTGCCGGAATCAGGGTGAACTTTAGGTTTTGCCCCTGTGTTCTATGTAACATAAGAAGCAAAGATTATGAATGTAAGCAAACAGAGCAAAAGCAAACATGGGGAGTAGAAAGAAAGGACGACAATCCTGCTTTAGCACACAAGGTGGCCAGAGGTGGCAAGGATTTAAAGAAAGGTGGGGGCATCCAACAAAAGAAGGCTCAGGTAGACTTCTGGGTTATAATCTGCCTTGAAGAGATCAAAATTATTCCAGTTCTGCTGATTTTGCTACAGTTGAGTTAGAAACACAGGAATTCTTCCTTTTCAAAGCCAGTGAAATAATTGTGTCTAGACAAGAAAGGCCTAATTTTCACATCTGGGTTTTACAAAACTGGGATCATCACTCAGAAGACAGATGAATGTTTGCTTAAAGATAAGGCTTCTTTTGTCTAGAGCATGGAGCATCTGGAAATGTGGACACATATTTTTCAATTCACAAAGTTTGATTTGGCTCTGCTTCAGACCCAACAGAATACTTGGCTGAAGGGGAAAAAAGGCAAGAGAAACAACAATTTTTACAATCAAAGAACTCCTTGCACTGGGATATCCCAAGTTTAGCTCCCTGGTCACCTGGAAGCTAAGGGAAAGGCTCGTACCACCTTCTGTGGAATGTTTACCCAGGGGCTTTCTGGAGCTCAGGAATCATGCAGCTCCTCGGACAGGTCTGCAGCGAGTGCGAACTACTACTCCTACTCCTGCCAGGGCAGCCACTGCTGCCATCTGAACTGGCCACTGTGCACGACACTTTACAACAACCTCATGAGGTGGGGAACTGCACTTGACAGAGGGTCAAGACGGCTCACAGGAGGATGAATACTCCTGAAGGCTCGGTGCAGCAGGTTCAATCCAGACATGTCTTTTGTGCCCATTCTCTTCCCTCAACCGAGCTGCCAGGCTCCCAGCTTGGGTTCTCTCCCGACCTGCCTCTTCTCAGCAGGTGTCAGGTCCTAACCCCCTTGGACACATTCTTCCTCCACTATTCTAGCCCACTCCCAAGGCCTGGTACGCTTAACTCTGAACCACACATAGACTCTCTTCTCTCTCTTTTTTTTTTGAGAAGTTTTTGCTATAGGGTGCATGTGCTCGCCAGACAGAGAGAGACAGAGAGAAAGAAAGCAAGAAATCACCCCCCCCCCAGGGGGAATGGCCAACCCGCAATCCCCCCTCTCTCGGGATCTTAGGCACACATGCACATGCGCCCGGTGTGAGTTTAAGCCACCGGGTCCGGGACTCGAACCTCAGTTGACTATGTGGGAGTCCAGTGACATAGCCATTACACTAACTGCTGGTCCCTATAGACTCTCTTCTTTAACCTCAACCATACCATAAGCTCCTTGAAGACTGCAGCACCTCTGCCCATCACTTCAATAATAAAACATTTATCAGAGTGTGTGCTATTAGTGTCAGACTGCTGGCTCAGCAACTCAGACCTGCTCAATGAAGTTATATTTTTGCCTAGTTACCAAAAAGCAAAAACTTACAACTTTAAAAACCTCTGATTACATGCCAAGGCTGGGGATACAGAAAACTGAGGATTTAGAATGTATGAGGATTAGGTTTGTTACTCAATAGCAACTTCTATTATCTTGAAGGATAAGGCACAGACAACCAGCTAGCACACTCCCTGGGCTAACAGATAAGGAAAAACCAAGGTCCAGAGAGGTGAAGCAATTCCTCCAGGTCCTGGTGGTGTATTGCTCCCAGAACCTATGGACACATAGACAGCTGCTTCCCAGAGAGGCTTCAGAGGGCCATTCCTGGGCGCCAGGGTCTGGCTAAGCTGAGGGTAGCTGGGCCTTTCACCGTTTAAAGCCGAACAGCAGACTGAGAGCGTGCCTGTCCTCCCCGGCACACACTCCCTTCCTCTCCCCACAGCCTCTGCCAAAAGGTCGGCACGAAACACCCTGCTGCTGGGCGAAGCGAGAGCCAGACAGCGAGTCCTAGCAAGCTCTTTTCTTTTTAAAATAATTTTAATCTGATTTTGCTTTCTTAATTCTTTGAAGTCATAAAAATACATTAACTAGCAATGATTTAAAAATAAACCTCTAGAGATATAATGATAATCATTTTAATCTAAGAATGAAACTTCCCCAAACAGCAAACCACCTGAAGCTGGATTTTGATATCCTGAACACCTTTGCATGTGGCAAGCCATGTCTGACGATCCAGCAGAGTGACATGACATTTTGCTGGCAGTTTCCTCTTTTAATAGGCAAATGTACCTGAATAATCTGGTGGTTATTAATTCATGTGGCAAAGTTCATAAAAAGATAATTCTAATGACCAAAAGCCTCGATTATGGAATACCCCCAAGAAAGAGAGCTGGTGCTTCGTTCCACTCCAAACCACCACCTCGCTGGGGACTGTAAGCAAGGCGGTGACCGGCAGTGACAACTACTCTCAATTAAGTACCTGTGAAGTGATTTGTAATTAGCCTACCGATGGTTTCCTGAGAAATGAGTGCTTCTGAAATGGATGCATAAGGATGTCTGAGCAGTTTTGTGGAGCAGTATCTGATTACCAAGTGAGTGTTGAAAGCATATTCCCACACTGTTAGACTGACTCTAGTAATGGTCCTGCGTGTACAGGGTTACGTAAAGACGATGCGAATGACGGCACGGTAAGAGACCTGAAGACACGGAACTGACACCAGGCGTCCTGTCTCAAGATTCTGCCGCACACTGACCCTGGAATCTTCTGTAATATCAGTTTTCTTCTTAGTTACCAAAGAAGAGGTTCTGTACTGTCTCTAAAAAGACTGCAAACTCTAAAATGAGAAGAGTTCAAATTGATGGAGTTATCTTGAGAAGCAGAAAATGGCCTCAGCGCTTTCATGTGTTTGCTAAATGTGAACACCACTGTAACTACCGTGACTTTATTACTGATAACACGGAAACAACAAAATGTACTAAAAGGACAAAAAGAGGAGTTAATGAGAGAAATGTACTTATTCAAATGGACTATGAAAATATTATGACTAAGCTGACAAATGCTAGCTTTTGAAATAAAACCTCTAAACTGATATTCAAATCCTCCATCATGCTTACTACAAAGTGTCTATATTAGCTCAGGATAAATGGTGTCTGAGATAGATTTAGCAATTGGTATATTTTCATGTGGACGAAAACATTCTAGAGGTATAGGTCTTTTTTTTTTTTTTCATTTTGAGTTTTGTCATAGGGTCATTTGCTCGCCAGAGAGAGAGAGAAACCAAGAAATCATATCATTCCCTAGGAAGGATGGCCATGGCCAGGCCACAATCCTTTCTCCTTCAGTTTCTCCTGAGAATCTGGGCACACATGCACATGTGCCTGGCGTGATTTACAAGCTGCTGGGTCGAAGACTCAAACCACAAAGTTGGTCATGTGAGATCCATCTGCCTTGATCTCCAGACCATTTGCTGTCCTGGTATAGCTCCTTTTCTTTTTTTCTTTCTTCTCTTTTTAAGAGGTTTTTTGCCTTAGGGTGTACGTGTTCACCAGAAGGAGGAAGAGAAAGAGAAAGAGAAAGAGTGAGAGCAAGAGAGAGAGAAAGAGAGAAAGAGATAAAGAGAGAGAGGGGCAGTGAGAAATCACCCCCCACAGGGCATGGCTGTGCCATAATCCCTTCTCCATGGATCTTGGGCATGCATGTACACATGCCTGGCAGGAGTCTTTTTTTTTTTTAAAGAATGAATGAATGAATGAAACTTGACCAGAGAGGGATAGAGAAAGTGAGAGCGAGAGAGAAAGAGGGGCAAGGTGAGAAAGCAAGCCAGCAGGTCTGGGACTTGAACCGTTGTCAGCCATGTGGGAGTCTAGTGCTCTTAACCACCATGCCACCTGCTGGTCCCTAGCACGAGTTTAAAGCCATCAGGTCTGAGACCCAAACTGCAGTAAGCTATGTGGGAGTCCAGCGACATAAATGCTATGCCACCTGCTAGTCCCCAGTATAGCTCCTTTTTAAAGAACCTGAGAAAGCAGATTCTTGCTTACCTAATGAGAAAAGCAACCATCTTATCATCAGCCCCACCGTATTAACCTTCTCTAAGTGTTTATGACAAATTTCAGTTTGCAGAAATTGCATTTCAAGTAGTTGCCCTTCATTCCTGTAGTTCTGCAGCCAGAGTTACAACAGGCTGGCCAAGTAACCATTAGAGTCAGTACCCAGCTCCCGAGAGTAGTCCTTGTTAACCTGCCAGGTCTCATATTCTTCATCTCCTG
>NW_006207133.1:5229599-5235013 GCF_000334495.1 Tupaia belangeri chinensis
TGAAGCCAGAGTTTTATCCAGGAATGTAAAGCCAACTAGCTTCTTATGAGAAGGAAGCTCCAAGAGAGTTCCCTCTGGTATAAACATACTTCAGAAGCACTAGTAGACAGGAAAACAATAACCCTGTCTTCATCTGATTCATGGAGTAAAACAGGGAGTAGAAGCATTTTGGATCCTTTCCAGTAACTGGTCATAAGCTCTGAATGCAAGGAAAGAAAACCTAGTGAGAAATACGTGCAATGCCAAAGTGCTGAAAAGATGGCTGAATATAAATGTGACGTGCATCCAAGTTTTCTGCACTAAAAGCAGGAGAAAGGAATGGAGACAGAGTGGCTAAACTGAAAGACTACAAGAATGCTAAAGGAAAAGAAAGAGAAAGAAACTAAACCTGAAACATAAACAAACAGGTGCCCGAGCCAGTAGCTTCTGGCAAAGTGACAGAGCGAGGTTTCATAAGGAAACTACAAGGGCACCACGTCAAGGTGAGTTTGAAAAGTATGCAAAGCAGGAAGGCCTGCCAGGACGGGCACTCCTCTCAGAACACCACGTCTCTCTACCTGCTTTATCAAGCAATCAGTGACAGCAGCAATGGGGACCCTGGGGTCACAGGAATTCCAAGCCAACTGAGTGCTGCTAAGTTTATTTTAGGTAGAAGATATTTTCAGTTATTTTCCCTTGGGCAATTTTAAGGGACTCATACCTGAGAACTCTCTCTCCTAAAGTTCTCATTTTGTAGGAAAAATACAAGATCTTCCAAAGAAAGCAAACAGCAACTAGATTGATTAATTTATACCTCTTAGGGTACATCATCAAAGTTTTAAAAACCAGGGTGCTCACTTTACAGACAGAAGCACTCTGAGCGCACAGTCAGTAAGAACCAAACTCTGTAAATGGCTACAGTTTTGCCTTGAACCCGTCTATATATGTCCTTCCACATGAAAACCACTGATATCACCTATACGTAAAGGAATGGCAACTTCATTTCACTTTAGGATCATGTATTCTCATTAAGGAGAAGCTAGTACGATTAAAAGAAAAAAAGTTAGCACAGGTCAATGTCTCCTTAAAGGAGACACAGACCTGGTTCCCGTGTTGGTTCTGTCAGTGACGGTGCATGTGACTCCTCCAGGACCCTTCTTCCTTACTTGGGAATGATTAGGTTGATCACAGTGGCTCATCTGTCCTCACATTTTCTAAATGATTGAATAGTTACTGTAAATGGAAAGTGTTTTTGTTCAAACATGAGCGATTATCACGATCATGCAACTAAACCAGATTTTGGAAACATGGGTGTTAGTTTAAAAACATTCATCTCCTATGAATTTTGTGCTGTGCTGGGGCTGGGGGGGAGGGGGAGAGAAGCCCACTCAGAGGCCAGCCCCGCAGCCTTGCTGAGCTGCAGTCATGGCGGAGACGCGAGGAGGCCAAACCAGCTACTATTCAAGCAGGCACACCGGCTCGAGAGGCACACTACAATCTGGGCCTGATTCTTTTTGTGCATATAATCACAATCCCTTTAATCCCTGAGGGTGCTTCCCAAGAGGGTCACACCTGAGCCAAGAGACTGAACTACACAAATAGTTATGTCTCATTTGGAGTCAAACCTGTCATTTGTCATGTTGTTTTCTAAAGGTCTAAATAATTAATTCTGCTCCCATAAGGCCTTTTATTGGAGGATGTGAGAGAAAACAAATGTTTTTAGGTTTTTGCCATAGGGCATGCATGCTAGCCTAAGAGACAGAGAGAAAGTGGGAAATCACCCACCCCCACTCTGGGAGGAACAGCCATACTGTAATCCCTTCTCCTCTTGGGATTTTGGTCCTATGTGCACATGTGCCTGATATGATTTTTAAGTCACCAGGTCCAGGACTCTAACTGTGGTTAGCCATGTGGCAGTCCAGTGCTTTAAAAACCACACCACCTGCTGGCCCTAGTGAAATGATCTTTATTGAAGACAGCTCCAGTCACTTCCCCACTCTCTGAAAGGCCCTAGCTATTAAACTATTTGTAAGCTTCTGGCCACAATAACACATCCTTCCTGCCCTCGGACAGACAATGGAGGCCCCAGTGCCCAGGAACGACAGGGCCGGCTGGGTAGCATTTTCAGTGTTCAGGAGTGAGTGGACAGGATGGGATAGGGCTGACTGCACTCACCCTCATCTTGGAGAGAGAAACACATGGTGAGGAGGGGAAGAAGGCCAACATAGCACGATACCTACTGTTGGGCAAGCACTGGGCCAGAACCATTCCTGGTTACTGCCTTTAATTCTTGCGAGAAACTCCCTATGTTACACACAGGGAAACTCAGAAAGTGGAATCACTCGTCTGTGGCTCCAGGACTTGCATGTCTGTGATTTCGAAGCCAGTCTCCATCATGTCACGCCAGACTGCCAGAGGCTGGATGCCAGAGGAAACGGCAGATCCCTCCTTTCTAACAGAGTGAACGAGCAGGCTATACGAGGGAAACCCCAGGGACAGGTCAAGCTTCTGGGCCCAGGGAGAAGGCGCTAGGAACCTAAGGCACTGGCCCAGAAACCTCACTGCTAGTTGGCCACATGACAGCAACAGCAATTTCCCTCTGCATTACAACGTGGCTGAGTTCAAAGGAAGAGACTCCTCTTCAAAGCAGGTGTGCTGGTTCCTACTCCTCTCCCATACCCTACCCCTGCACCATCTACCCTCTCCCCTGTTCAGCACCCTGGCCACAGGGCTGGCTTACCTCCTTATGGGAGTCTTTGTGGGCTTCCAGAGTCTTCATGATCGTCAGCTCGGCATAGTTTTTAAATCTTGCTGGCTGGTTTCTCAGAATTTCCCGTAAAACTCTCAATGCTAGTGCTCGAATCGAATGCTGGAGTACAAAAGGAAAGGAAGACATCACCACACGGTCCACAGCACTTGGTGACCCACACTGGTTGGCAGGGCCCAGCAAGGCTAAACACACAGTGCTAGATCCCCTGGCTCCTCACAGACCTCTTAACACACACGGTCTACTTGACATCGGCCTTCTAGAATGTCAGCTCCAAGGGGGCAGGTGCTGTTTCTTACTGTGACATTTTCAATCCCTAACACCTCAAAGGGACCTTACAGAGCTGTCCTGAATGATTCTTGCACTTGAACAAATGAGAAGATACACCCAAGTTAACTATCGATCCCTGTGGAAGCCCAGATTCCCTGCGGCTTCAGAAAACAAATGATCCTTCTGTGGAATACACTCATGGATGAGTATAAAGCATCTAAGTGTTTCCTCATGGCTTGAAAGACTGTGGGCTCTCAAAGGACAGCTGGAGCCCTGCCACTATTCCTGACCTTCCATGGGATGAGGTCATCGGGTCTGTACAGGCCTCGAGCTGTTTAAGGCCCAAGTCATGCATCTGGAGGAAAGCCATTCCAAACAGACTCCTAATCTCAATAAAAGAGAATGGAGTTTACACCAAACAGAGCCAAAAAGTACATCCTGATTCTTTGTCACTCACTAACACACCATTTACCTGCCCTCTACATGACATCATTTTGTCTCCTGATATAGCCCAACCAAGCATAACTGCTTCAATAGCCAAAATCTTTTTTTTTTTTGCCATAGGGTGTGTGTGCTCTCCAGAGACAGAGAGGTGGAAAATAGGAATTCACCCCTCAGGGAGGAAGGCCATGCTGCAAATCCTTCTACTCCATTCTCTTCTAGAGAATTTGAGCATGCATGTACACATGCCCAGTCTAATTTTCAAGCTGCTGGGTCTGGGACTTGAACCACGGTTGGTCATGTGGAAGTCCAGTGCCTTAGCCACCATGCCACCTGCTGGCCCACCAATACTTCATTTTAAGAAAGTTATTGCAGATCTTCTATTACCATTCTTCTATCTTTACTTACTCCTAACTTAACTTACTAATCTCAAGCATCAGGAAGCAATCTGAGTCTCCATGCTATTCACCAGGTTTCCCTTCCCTGCCTGCCATCAGTCATGGCCCACATGACCCTGGGCATGGTCTGTCACCTTACGCCATGTTCAACTTCCTGGCAAGCCTCCTGGTCTTACTCTGTTAGCTCTCCATGACATATACTTTTCCCCCCCTGCTAACATGCAACAAAGCAAATGTGGACAGACGGATTTTTTAAAAAAGTTTTTGTTAAAGGGCATATGTGCTTGCCAGAGAGAGAGAAATCATCTCCCAAGGGGATGGCCATGCTGCAACCCCTTCTCCTTCATTCTCCTCTTGGGCATGCACACACATGCACCTGAGTAATGTCCAAGTTGCTAGGTCCAGGACTTGAACCATGTGGTCAGCCATGTGGGCCACAGCTGCCTTAAGTACCATGGTACCTGGCTGGCCCCAACAAGTGAATTTTCATGTCTAGAGTTTCATTCTAGCAATTCTGAACATTTATTTCTGTCTCCGTATATGGGACCAAGTCCACAGGCAGGAGAGGATGGGACTGTGATTAGACTATTCCCTACTTTGTGAGTTATCTGCTCAGTGCCATGTGTAGATTACAGATGAGGCATGTCACAAATGCCTAGATGTCACATTCACATGTCACACTTCCCAGTGTGAAGAGCGATTTATTTGAAAATTAGTAATAAGGAAGTCACACTTCTGGAAACTGGCACCTCACTGGTTACTAAACCTTAATCAGGTTGAACCAAGATGGAATTCCATGAAATACGGCATTTAAGAGGATCTTTGAGGAAATGAATTTATCAACGACAGGAACCTTCCATGGTAAAAATGACCACATTCTATGCTAGTTAAGTTTTACAGAATTCTATGTGTCTAGATGCAGGATTAAGTTCCCTCAAGCATTATAAACCCAGTTCCAGGGACCAGCAGTTAACGTAATGGCTATGTCGCTGGACTCCCATGTAGTCGACCGTGGTTCGCGTCCCGGATCCAGTGGCTTAAAACTCACACTGGGCACGTGTGCATGTGTGCCCAAGATCCCGAGAGGAGAACAGAGGATTACAGCGTGGCCATCCCCCATGGGGGGGTGATTTCTTGCTTTCTGTCTCTCTGTCTCTCTCTGTCTGGTGAGCACACGTGCCCTATAGCAAAAACAAAAACAAAAACAAAAACAAACAAACAAAAACTCTCCAAAAAAAAACACCAAAAAACAAAAAACCCAGTTCCAGAAAGGATGAGGCCTACGCTAATAAAATCATTGCCTTCCAACTAAGTGCTCAGAAAGTAAAAGGAACAAATAAACATCCTGATGCACATAGTGGGCGTACTCCGAGAGGTCTAGCTGCCACCATCCCCACCAGAATCCCTGACCCAAAAGGGCAGAGAAGGGCAGGGCTGCTCCTCACATCTTTGTCTCCGAGCGTCTCCAGCAGCAGCAGCAGAATGGTCTTGAAGTGCTCCTCCCAGACACCCAGGCTGTCCTCTCGCGTGATCTTGAGTAGCTCAAGCAGGGCCCCTTT